>NC_092636.1:51803242-52124373 GCF_039555335.1 Amphiura filiformis | reverse complement strand
ATACTATTGGTATATGTTGGTGAATGATTGCTGCATCCATCTATCACTCTTACTTCCTGGACCTAGAGTGAAACTTTGCAGTGTGAAGGAAAATTACAACTTTTGGAGTCATTCTTCCAGTTTGACACAGTGGATATAACAGTTTCTTGAGCAAGAATTGAGAGACTATCAGACTGGACAATATTTAACAACTTCATGAAAAGATTAGGCTGCTGTTTCACATTCTGTTAGCTTTCCCATTCACCCCAACGGAAATATTTCACTCCAGAGTCAGAGAGAGGTTAAGGAATAGCCAAAGAATAGCCAAGTTATGACAACACACTGATCGACAGAATAGATTCAACATGACAAAATACTTACTGACACCTGCTGCTGCAACTCATCAACACCAAACACCTTAGACTTCCTATGACTGACTATGGATAACTGCCTTTCCATTAAAGCTGATGCATTACTTGCTGTATCAAGAAAATAAAACAAATCATCTCCATTCATTCACTGGAAGAGTACAAATGAGTAAGAAAAAACAATTCAATGAATATTCTTATAAACAGTTGTTACTGGTTCTTGCCTGCGTTATATGAGACAATAGAGCAAATTTGGGTGTGTATCGTTTGAGTTGCGCATAACATGGTATACGCCCAGTGATGGGGTGTGATATTTTGTGTGAAGGACTCAATGGATTTGTCCATTTCATACATGGGAGTAACCGGTTGAACTTGATAAAATAAAGAGTAAATTACATGCAAACATGATTTTACAGGTGATGTTTAAGAATGAGAATAAAGTATTGTTTTGAGATCCACCCATGTCTCCATCGCCTGATATAACATGGAAGATAGCATCATTTTTGTGTGAAACAACTTGGCGTGCCGCCTCCTTGTTCCACTTAAAATAATGCTATCTCGTGTGTTATATCAGATGATACAGACATGGATGGGTCTCAAAACAATACTTTTATTCTCTCAGTCACACCATCATCTACAAATTGTTTTAACAATTAGTAGCATAACATGGTATACGTCCAGTGATCTCACGCATCCATGGGGTGTGATATTTTGTGTGAAGGACTCAATTTCATACATGGGAGTACATGAAATGTACTCATACAGGGTGTATCAAGTTAGAGGGATTATGACAGATTTTTAATCAGAGGGAAATAGCTTAGGATACATATGTACAACTTTTTTTACTAAATTAAATACACTGTAAAATAAATAAAATGTAGAAATAAATATACTGTAACAATAATTAGACTGTAAAAATAAATACACTGTCAAATAAAAAATAAATACACTGTATATATAAATGAATTTCTCAATGCCAGATATGGGTAAGTGCAATAGCCGCCATGTGACGCTACCATGTGTAGATGAGTACAATATACTGTGTGTAAATTGCCAAATATTCACATGGCAGCTATTGCACTTATCTACTTCTGGCACTGAGCAGTCAAATTACTGTAAAAATAAATACACTGTAAAAATAATCCACTGTAAAAATAATCCATTGTAAAATTAAATACATTGCAAAAATAAATACAATTGGTTGTCAAATGGCCAAGAAGAGGAGAAGTCTATTATAGTGTAGGAAAGTGGATTATGTTTATATTAATAAAATGTACAGGGTGTATCAAAATGATTGGTACCCACCAGTAACCAGTGAGCATGGCCAAGAAAGCCACATCAAAATGTAGTAAAACATCCACCTTATTTGCAGATTTATGTTATAAAAGGTCATAAAACTCTCGTAATTTCACCAGGATCTAATGTTGAATGTGGAAAAAGCATGTGTTTCATTAGACAACAAAGCTGATGGGTAGCAATCATTTTGATACACCCTGTACACCCTACTGCAACATGTTTACCCCCCTCCTCACACCACACACCAGCAAACACAAAACGTTTTACATTACATAAATTGTTTAAATTTCGGGTGTAATAAAACATTCAATAATGTTTTTGAGAAAAAATGTTAGCAAAATACTTTGCAATTTAAATGTTTGCTAAACTATATTTTACAATAAAATTTAAAAGTTGTTGCATAAAACGTTTTACATACATTGACATGACCTTTATATAACCCAACATATAAAATAAATTAATAAACGTTTGTCCAAACCAAAACACATTTATATTATGTTTTACATTTCAAAAACATTTCTGTGTTTGCTGAGATCGGGCCTGGGATACCATCACCTCATTGAGAATATTTTATGCTATTGTATGCTAACTACATGCACTAAATGACTTGAAACCAGAAAGCATTTGATGACAAAGTATTATTTCATATGTTGCCAGGCCTGTACGGCGGGGGTGCCCAAATTTGCAAAAGTATAAAAAAGTCCCTAACAAACTTTTTTACACGTTTTTTGGTTAAAAATGGTCCACATTTTGGGAAGAAGTCCACTTTTCACAAAATTGCACCCCCCTGGAAAAGAGTCCACATTTTCAAAAGCAGCCCCCCCCCCCCGCAAAAAAATCCTACATACAGGCCTGTTTGTTGCATATCATAATTAAGCAGAGCTTACTGGTATGTCACTTATATTATTAGGGAAAAAACTTGCAGTATTGTATAATTTTATAATCTACAACAAATATTAACAAAAAGCACTTTTTTTGCCGAAATGAAAAAATACTGCAGCAGCTGAACAAGCAATTTGCAGCGGCTGATCTGGCAATCTGCAGCGGCTGATCAGGCAATCAAACCTATTAATATTACTATTTGCAAGCTCTATCAGGATAAATACTGATGAATAAAGACAACTGCTGATTTTTTTCAGGCAAAATAATATATAAACAAATGACTATTCCTAATTCCAGTCATGGCTCTAGTTAAGTAACACAAATGGAATAATTATATAATAGCTACATACCCAAACTTAACCCTAACTTTAATCACAGGGTGCAGAAGGTCTTCTACAGTTATACCCACATGCCTATATAAACAGTGCACTAATGCAGTACTGAACACAATAGTGCTGCCGACATTGATTTTATACATGTAGTCTGGGCAAGAACCCACATGTTACTTTTTTTTAGCACGGTATGTGTTTCATTTGTTTTAGGTGAATGGGATGGCATAAGACTTGAGTTGAGGCCAATAAATATAGGGATATGGAATCTTGCTTATTTTGTCATTTTGAGCTACTACGATGTAATGTGTAATAATAATAATAATAATAATAATAATAACAATAATAATAATAATAATAATAATAATAATAATAATAATAATAATAATAAATAATATTAATAACTAGAAACATCACAGTTTTCGATGCAAGGCGTCAAATGGGACGCCTCCACCCGGATGACCCCCAAATGACCTTGCAATGACCCCTTAGTGACTCCGGATGACCCTGAAATGACCTTCCAAAAATTTGACTGTACCCACAAGCACATAAAACCAATTTTATCAATGTGACCTAAGATGACCCCTTGGTGACCCCAGATGACCCCAAAATGACCTTCCAAAAATTTGGCTCTAAATGTTGACTGTACCCACCAAGTTTCAAGCCCATACGACCAATTTTATTAATTTGACCTCAGATGACCCCTTGGTGACCAAGATGACCCCAGAATGACCTTCAAAAAATTTGGCTCTAAATGTTGACTGTACCCACTAAGTTTCAAGCCCATATGACCAATTTTATTAATTTGACCTCAGATGACCCCTTGGTGACCCTGAATGACCCCGAAATGACCTTCCAAAAATTTGGCTCTAAATGTTGACTGTACCCACCAAGTTTCAAGCCCATACAATAATTTTTAGTAATTTGACCTCAGATGACCCCTTGGTGACCCTGGATGACCCCAAAATGACCTTCCAAAAATTTGGCTCTGAATTTTGACTGTACCCACCAAGTTTCATGCCCATACGACAGTTTTGTAATTTGACCTCAGATTGACCTTTGTAGTCAGAGTTTTTGACCATGACCAACCTATCCTGAAAATCTGAAGTCAATCCGCCCATCCATGCCCGAGATACAGCATCCGGACGGACGGAAGCACGGAAGGACAGTGCAAAAACAGTATGCCTCACGGTGGAAGCATAACAACAACAGGAAGGAAAGCCTCTACAATTTGATCAATGCTTCTGCAAACTTTGAAGGTTGAAAATTATACTAGAAATTTCAAATGAATAAACACAGCCTGAATACATGTAGTGTGATGATTTTTCGCGAGATATGCACCAACGTGTGCGTGTGTAATGGTGAAGTGAATCTAATCATGCCAATGCACATGTGATTGGTTAGTTTTTAAATTATTGTATCCAAGGTTGCGCTCAAGTTGTAGTTTGAAATATGCAATATATGATCGTGGTTGGATCATGTAAAGCTGTTGAAAGCTGTCTTCATTCAATTGAAATTTCTAGTATAGTTGCCGCAAATTGGACCCTGGTCTAATCAAAATGTTCATTGTTCATTGATACATCAAAAAACCTACCGCTAATTACACACACAGACATACATTATTATTAAAGGTATGGCATTTATGTTTCACTCAATCATACTCAAAGATTACATCAATTCATAATGCCAATTATTTGAAAAGTACCGACAATGGGACTTGATTTGTGTCATATATAATTAACATTAAAAAATACACAATGAGTTTCTGAATCTGTCACACACAAAATCAAATCCAGGTACATTCCAGTGCATTTATTCACCCGAGAGCAATTTAATCAATTCATCATATCTCCAGGCTACGAAAAAATACATAATATGTCTAGATATCATTTCAAAAAACATGTCACTGATCTTTGATGACCCAGATTATATTAAAGGGTTATTCAGAGATCTATTAATACCAAACTACACTATTCCCCAAATATGCCAGAATATTTACTACATGTCGTAATTAACCCCTGCAGTGTATAAGCTGAAGTTTTTGTGTCAATTTTGATTATGGCCAAGCAGAAGGAATAGCATTCAAATTCAATAGGAATGTGATCCCAGAGACAGACATAACCTTTCAATTTATTTCATATGTTGTCAATATTTCATCAAACAAATAGTTTCAGGGTATTCTCTAGATTAATCAACCATTTTTAAGCAGGCTTCACACAATTGTGAAGTTTTTATTGTTGTTGATCTGTGAAAGTCCATATAAGTGGAGTAAATTAAACCCATCCACCTCCTTCTGTATGGACCAACTCCCATAATTCAATACCAAACTATCAGATATTGGGCTATTCCAGTTGAAATCCATACTCCCCCTGCGGAAGATTTTGGAAATATCTTCCACAGGGGGAGTATGTTTTTCAAATGTAACTAGTCAGAGTTAATCATTTTGAAACCCATACTCCCCTGTATTATGGTTTTACCTATACACAATGTAACTTCCACACCTGGAGTGATTATTTCAAATGAAGTTACCCAATTGTCTATTCTATTCAAAACGCATACTCCCTCTTTGGAAGACTTTAGCTAAATCTTCCACAGGGGTGGTATGGATTTTAAATGGAATGGCCCATTTCAAGCTGCAAAATGCCAGTCCAGTCCAAAATAAAGCAGTATACAATGTTTTTTAATATTCTGTAAGGTAGAATATTGTAAATTTAATTTTGAAAATTCATATAATAGCTTTATCTTACATTTATCTTACATTGCACTCCACATCACCTACTTTCCAAAGGTACAGCACTTTCCATATAGACTGCTGCCCTCATTCGTCAACTTTCTGGATTGACGACTGAGAAAACTACGTGGAAAAAAATTGATGGACCTTTGCAACCAGATTCTGGTTGCACATGAATATTAAGCAGGTTGCAAATTTTCACAGAGACTGCGCAGTTGTATACAAGACCCGAGTTTGTTGTTTTTAGAAATTCAGAGCGTGATCTTGTCACAACGGCGCAGTACACACGGCGCGGTACGCAGGCGCCGCTAGCCAGTCGAGCTATGGCACATTAACCAAAGTTGCAAGCATAGGTCCGCCACAATTTGAACTGTAAGATAATCAGTCGTCACTACGAAGCATAACACAGTACATGCGCAGTGTAGACGGCTGGTGGAATAAGTCTAATTGAGTGGTATAATAATCATAGCATGAGAAACAAATTTAGTTTCTGCAGGTACTATTCCCAATGCAATGATCAAAACCTCATCACAACATTCAGTGAAACACACAATGTGCAAGAAGTGTAGGTGTATATTAATAATATACATTTTATTATAAATTTATTAGTGCACATATGCATTCACAAAACGTGTGTTATCAAATATCATTTTGTGTAACTAAACACTGAAGGTGCAGTGATTTATGGTCAGGGTCCAATGATTTTCACAGCATGAAATCCCACAACGTGCCGCAAAATTTTCTGTTCCCAGCGCAATTTCATTTGCTCCGCAAAATTTGAGTTCAAATTCAAAATGTAAACAAAAACAGTCATTTTGTTGAAATGTCAGCCATTTATGAAGCGTTACAGTCATGTCAATCATTTGCTAATCTCTCGTACAAGTGTTGCTTATAGTTTCGCATATTTATCATCATGCTAAATGTTCGTCTTTACGCATGTTTAGAAACTTTGAGGAATATTGAAATTCTGATATATTTGATAGTCTACAAGAATTTCTGCAATTTGCACTCATACCATAAAACAAATACAGCAGCAGTAACAAATGCTTGAGCTACTGTATTCAACCTAAATAATTAATCCCCTGGGTGCTTAAGTATGTCAATTTCAGGGTTACTTATTAAAATTATGTAAGGAAAGTCACAAATGGGAATAATACACACATTCAAAATACACTGTATTCGATTCTGAAGTCAAAATCATCTTAATCCTAAGGAAGTTTAGTAGGCATTTTAACACATTAGGTGGCATTTATAGTAAGTTGTACAAGTGCATTGAAAAGGGTGTGCTCAAGACAGCTGTCACTCAAAAATTTCTGTAATGGCACCTTTTAGGTCGAATACGTTAGATGTGATTTGGTATTTCACAGCACACAAAGATTTTGTATAGAACATTTTTCATCATTATCATTTTGTCACAGCAGCTCACATCTAGGGAAATGATATTATATTTAAATCCATCAGTGGGTGCAAAATTAAAAAACTTTATGATAATATCAGCACATCAAGTCCACAAATAGTTGTTAATATAAATATTAGCCACATAAAATCCAAGCAGACAAAGTAAGTTACAACATTTATTAATGCTGGTTGTGCAGGAGTCAGTCAACTTACATTTGTGATGTGATGATTGCGCTGTGATATTACACAGTCAAATCCAATGGAAGCATTGCAACAATAGAAACAAGAGAAAAGGATAGAAATAGGTAGGGGAAAATTTAGTCAGATTATGGACCAGTGTACAGGTAGGGTTGGGGTGACGCAACAGGTGTTAGTAATATCGTCAAGGATGCTATCGATTCCTTGAGGGATTGTGATATATTCCATACATGACATCATTCTTGTAATTCCCTTCACATTGGGTTGTTCCATTTAAAATCCACACACCCCCTGCTGACAACTTCTCTGCTATTTCACTTCCAGCTGCACATTATGTTCAATCCAGCTGGACATAGTTTTTTAGGTAGTATGTTAAATTCAAGATGAAAATTGGTGCAATTGTATGAAATTCACTTGAATTTGACACAATGGCATAAAATTATTGCAAAAAATTATTGCGAATTGCAAAAATCTACAATTTTCACTTTTATGGATGAAAATGGTTGGATAAACTAATTCAAAATGCTGAATTTGGTTTCAAGTAAAAAATCGACTGAGGGTGTGAATTTCAAGTGCAACAACCCAATGCAATGTCACCAAAAGACCAATAATCTGTAGATCAGGCTATTGCAGAAATCAGGCTATTGCATAACATATCATCTACAGTTATTTTCCCATGCTTGCTGTGGCATATTAATGGCAGAGGCCTATTTGACAGCTTCAAGGCAAATAGTAAGTATACAGTTTGAAAAATGGATCAGAATAAGAATGTTACATACATACATTGCATAATATTAGATAAGCTGCACATTCCACAAAATACCTGCTATTTAGCCATGTCTTGGCTATATTAGGCTATTCCAGTTGAAATCCATATGGAAAATATTTCGCAGCAAACACAATAAACAATCAAGATATAAAGAACTTGTACATGGATAAAAAATGAGCTCCAGTTCCATGAATTTCAGTTAAAATCCATACACCCCCAATGGAAGATATGACCTTCATCTGCCACACAGGTTATGTAGATTTCAAATGATGTCACCCATTCAGGTAACTCCATTTGAAATACACACTCCCTGTGTGGAAGATTAAACTTGTGTCTTCCATAGGGGAGCATGGATTTTAACTGGAATAGCACATTGTTTATGCATGTACAAGTTTGTTTATATCTTGATTGTTTATCGTGTTTGCTAAGAAATATGTTTACATGATATTGTAGAACATACACATAATAACAACTTTTATTTTAGGAAAATAGTAATCCAATGGTCCTCAATGTTTTATGATGAAGAACTCCTTACCGAGTTGTTGCTAGTATCCAAAATTAACAATGTTGTATAATTTGTGGATACCATGACAGTAATTACACCAATGTTTTTTTTCCAACTGATCATAGAAGGATCAGTGATCAAAGGGAAGGGAAGGCCAGGGTTTTTCAAATGCAATTTTCAGTTCTATATTGCAATTTCCCACTCAAATGAATAGCTTTTTTTATACGCAATATTTCAGCAAAAACATGTACAATGTGAAAAAGAAAGAAAATAATAATAAATAATATGGTACTAGCTATTAATGGCTGCGGAGAAAACTTGTGAGGAGCTTGACAAGCCATGGGCCCTTTTGACGAGCCACAGACCCTTTGTTGCTGCAGAAAAGTTTTGTTGGAATTTGCCACTGCTTCTGGCACTAACAATGGCAAAACACCTGTTAAGAAGCCAAACTATATCCAAACTACACTGTGCCTTGCAAAGACCGTAACAGAAACATAATATCATATTCTATCATACCACTAAAACCAAGATACTGCTACCTGAAGAAAATCTTGTACCTAGTCAGTGAGTGCATAGTTATGCTTTATATCTAGTCATTAACTGTATGTACATATGTATTATTCCACTCTCCCCCAATGGGGGTGGGTCTACTTTGAATACAAAACTAGCAAAATAAACTAGCAAAATAAATCTGCAAACACTTTCAAAGTAAAGAAAAGAAAAAATGTTCCAAAAAATGTGGCAAATAAGGGGTCAAAATCATTCACTTTCACTGTATCTGAACAGTTACATCTCTATTTCTCTCTCTCTCTCTATTTTCAGGTTGGATCAATCCCAACCAAACTGAGTTTTGGCTAATTACAAGGAATAATTAGGTATACCATTCACACCTTAATACCACTGACACTAACCATAAACCCTAATCATAAACCTAAATCCTAATCGTAATACTAACCCTAACCTTAACAGATAGGGTGTGAATGGTATTCTGAAGTTATGTTGAAGTATGGAAGTAGAATGTTTGCTGTCTATGAAGAAAGAATTGAAGGCACTTATGGCTAACTACAGATGTATATATGCAACTTAACCCAGAGCATATAGTTATAAGAAAGTTTGTATTTCATATAGCTGTATCAGTTTGTGCAGTCGCACTATCATTTCAAAACTAAAATGGACAAGTAAGCAAGTAGATTCTGGTGTGTGTGATTGTACCACAGAAATAATAATAGAGAATCTGAACTCACTGCCATCTTTGTTCAGGCATAAAGGACAAATTGGGGTGCATTGTATTTTGCTCAGAATGCATTCTGAAGTTATGTTAAAGTATGGATGAAGAATCCTTATGCACGATGCTCGCACGCTTTAGTCTATATATCTACCTCCAGTCAGCGGCACTAGCTTTCAAGTTCAGCATGTGCTGTGTTAGCTTAGTGTTGTTTCTTGTGTGTACATATGCGTAGTGCTGTAATCGATTGTCGTAAGTATCGATAGTCGGAAAATACAAAAAGCACTTCGTCACTGGGCGGGAAAAACCTCGTATGTACATTTGGCCCTTGAATATGGATGAAGCAAACCCTTCAATATAAAGTCCATGCTCAAGGGCCAAAAGTACATGAGGTTTTTCCCGCCCAGTGACGACTTATACAAATAGCATGTACGCAAGGACAAATGCAAACAAAACAATAACATGAATGAAGTAGACATGTGGTATACTTAAATAATGACTTCAGCTTTGACAAACTGATCGCAGAGAAATAATTAAAATAAAATATTGATCAAAATCATAACGTAACTGAAATCAAATTCAAATCATATACATGTAAGAAGTGCCAGAGTGATTTTACACATGTGGTGACTCACGTGTCGTGTTAAGTCTCTCCCTTATGGTAGTTAGTGAAGTATCTATGAATATTATTAAGATTTATATTAAAGATAATTATATGCAAAATTATTCATACTTCAAAGACCATCAGAAAAATTATCACTTCCTGCAGTTAATATCATGGCAAAATAATGTTGTAATCATTTTCTTGCTGGACACAATGAAATCTCTGGGTTTAGCACATATCCTAATTTGTATGATAATTTCACTGATATTACAATCACAGCACAAACACAACTTTGATTGATTTACTCTTGTGGTTGAATGTGAGAACAATTGTGACAAAGAAACTTACTAACGCTCTGCAATATTTCAAACAACAAGCTGCTAGTATCTCCACCTTGCAAATGTAATGAAAAACCCAAGAGTACTAATGATTTCATGAGATGTGTTTATTGCTGATGTTGTTGGTAAAACATATTTAATTGAAAAATCATGATGGTATTATGCACATCACAGACAGATCACATCACATTTACTAATAACTGAAAGATATTTAGTACATTAAATCAACTCCAGACAACTGACCTGAACAAATAAACACATAAATGGCAGGGGGTTAGCCGGTTGTATGTCATGTGGGAAAAATGATCTGTTTGAGTTACTCTGTTGCTTATAATTTGGACTAGGGGCTGGGTAGGTATTCTTACTCAAGATCACTAGCGATTTTCTTTCACTTGCTAGGAAGCTTTATTTCACCACGGAGGCCCAAATCAATTGTTATGCTGGTTTTACATTTTCCTGCTGCTTGAAATTTTGATGATTTTGTTTCACTGCTTAATCGCACCAGCTACCGGTGACTAGCAGCAAGCCAATATATCAAGAACTCCACCACTTTGCACAAAGCAGCAAATCGCTTGTAGTTGACAATTCAACTCAAGAGCGGTGCCGCTCCAATGTACGAGAACAGGATACAATTTTTGGTCAATAAGCACAGAGCGGTAACATTGGCTTTCAGAGTCATACCGCTTGTAAAAAAAGGCAAGTGGAATGATGCAGCATCACACCGCTCAGTGGCATGCGGCAGAAAGTATAAAACCAGCATTAGTATGATATGGACATTAACCATCACCTTGTGGGGCCTAAGTATTAAGGCAAATTGCACTGAACATCTACCAATACCTGGTTTGCTTCAAATTGAGATATTAATTACTCAGTAACCAAAGCTTATCCTTACACATCAGTAGCCTTATCAATGGAATCACACACACAGGCATGCAAAGATGGACAAAATAGACCCCATTCACCCAACATTAAACGCTGAAGAGTCAATGTAAAGAAATTTTAAGGTTTCCTGTGGACTGATGTAACCATCTGCAAAATAATTTTTTGTACAATTCTTCATGCATATAACATAATTAGCAAAATCATCACACTATAGGATTGACTTACTTGGGCTGACACCAAACTCTTTGCTGCTGAGAATGTGATACAGTAGATCCTTGAGCTCATATGGACTTAGAGTCATCAAATGCTCATACGCTTCACCAGCTGAATGAAATATGGAAAACAACATACAAAGGTTAATAAATTTCAATCCAGAGGTAAATTATTTTCCACTCCATTAGGAAAAAAAGAGAGGTTTGTTTCCTAAAAATGCATCTAAGTATATTAGAAGTTAGTTTGCTTTAGAAGGACTGAAAACCAAAATGCATTTATTTGTTTATTTATTTATATTATGCATACACATTATGTGTGAGCGCATAAAATTCATTCATACATACTCACGATATAACGACGTTTCTGATTGGATTTGCACACTTTTTTGCTGGTCATAAATACCGTTTATGACCAGTACGCAGGGTATAAACAAGCTGCATCACGCAGCGTTGGAACCCAATTAACACGATCCACGATTTGCTAGTGTTGGCATTACACGCCGCATGTCACCGCGCCCATCTCACGCAGAGCGCAAAGAATGACGAGTATCACGCTTGACTCCCGGCCGTTGACCTCATGAGCCGAGCTGCTTCCTGCAAGTAGGCCTACTCATTTTCTTCCAATTTATGAAGGAAAACGGTATGGAAATGTAATTTAAACTTGTAAACCCTTATTATTTTCATCTGTATTGAATTGCTAAGAATGTTAGGTATGTATGAGCGGGTTTATTCATAGGATTTGGGCATGATCGCTGTTTATGCCCTCGGCTCACGCCTCAGGCATAAACAGCGATCATGCCCTCAATCCTATGAATGAACCCCTAATTGTGTCTGGAACTTTCGTGCATATGTACATGCTTACATGTTGAATTCATTTGGAGGAAGCGTCTAAACATTGTCAGTTTATTCTGTAGTTTTATTGCTGATATCAACAGAAAATAATTGATCTTCTTGTAATGTTGAGTGACAATGACTAACTGGCATTAGATGATCTTCAGCATCTTTTTGTTGTTGAATTTAATGTTTCACAGTTGTCTACTGCCATTTAACAACTCATGGCTGGCACCTCTACATGATTTACTTCCCTCAAGCAGCGAGCGAAGAAAAATCAAGCATATGACGTAGACAAACCATTGTTAAATGGTGATGAATAACAGGGAAACATGGAATCCCTAAATTATGGAGACACTTACCTGGGCAGTTGATTGTGCGAGCTAATTCCGTAGTCATGACTTGAATGATGAGACCTACTCTTAACCTCAACATCTCATGGAAAAGTTTGGGTTCAGTTCTGATAAACATGGCCAGATACACCAGGATTTCCTAACCATTGAAAACAACCCATACAAGGTTAGGTAGATGCAGCATTTAAAACATGGTAAGGTATTCATGAACAAGTTAAAAGTTCCATTCAATTAAGATAAGTGGATATTAAACAAACATTTTCAAAAAATACAAACATCACAAAATATTCAATAAAGCTGGAATTTTCTACTAGTTTATGGTAAATTTTAGCTGAAAATTATTGAAATTTAAAAATAGAAATAGAACAGATTTAGCACTTTTTAAAATTTAATCACTTTCAGTCCAAATGACTATTCTTACCCTATCTCTGATTGGCTTCGTCATTGGGCAGGAAAAACCTATGTGCTTTTGGCCCCTGAACATGTTTAAAACAGAACTGCCAACAGGTTATATAGGAGGTTTTGCTTTAAACATGTTCAGGAGGTTTTTCCTGCCCAACAACAACATGATATAGCCTTTCGTTATAATAAATGGATTTATCCGACATACCTGTGTGAGTACTGCAGAGCTTTTATCATCCCCACATGCCTCTCTAATAATCTTGGTAATCTCCCTTGGAGGTAGTGGTGCTGTGATGGTCTTCTCCCTCGGCTCTGGAGGAAGACCTACCGACACCTGCTTCTGTCTCACCAGCAAGTCTGTCAAGGCATGGGCTAGTTGCTCCACCTGTTTGCCTAGGATACCTGCCGTGTGTCGAACCAGGGACCATACCTTGAACTGTGCACTCTAAAATGATGTTGTAATGGAAAATTAAGTGGTATTTACTATTTATATATTATATCAATCATGCATAAATTCTAGACAGTTCATTGTTTGATTACCAATTTGATATTTTTATCATTAACAAAAGCAGTTGCACTATCTATCCAATTTAACAGGCAATATTCATTTCTAAACTTGTATTACCTTGTAGTAGAGTTCCTCAATCAGATATTTCACTGTTACACCAGTTTTACCTCCAATCTTGGTGTCCCATTCCAATCCTCTGCAAGTAAATAATGCACAGTTAGTCAGTCATCTATTTATGGAACAATTCATATTTTCTTTGACTTCTAATTTTTAATTATTTTCATTAAATTGGGTATAGAAAATTTTACTTTTCAAGAACATATATTTATTCCTGATATAATGTGGTATTTAATGATAACGATGATGATTTCATTATTCTGTCTTTGATAAAAGGGTATTCAATGAAAATCAATGAGTTGTGAGGGAGATGATGGTTTCATGGTATGGATGCATGTGTCGATACTCACTTAACATAGGAAGAATGCAAACTATCAGCCTGTAACTTGTGTGGAGTGAAGGCTGTTGTGTGTGTGGGGGGGGGCATTTGTTTTCACCTACAAACTTGGACATTGAGTCCACACTTATGTAGTGAAAAACCACACATAGCGAACCGTGGACACGGTTGTAAGACACCGGCAGAGGGTGATATACTGCATAACTTTGCATATGGCGTAGGGTCCTCTATCGTAGGTGTAATACCAGGTCCACAGTTAGCGGTGAAATATCACAGAAATCCATGTTTGGATTATGATATGTCTGTGTGTGTGGGTCCACGATTTCACTGTTAACAACCACACACACAATACTGGTCCACAGTTGTCGGTGAAATTGTGTGTGTGGGGGGGTCAATACTTGACAGCAAAGAGATGAAGTACAAGATCATGCACAATATCAGCGAGGTGACCTCTGTGAGTTGTGTGTGTGTGTGGGAGGGTGGATATATGGGCGACAGTGATTGTAGGGGTGGGGATGTGGGGTGGGAGTGTCTATACTCACTTAACAGCATACAGATAGTGCACAATATCAGCCTGATCCCTGAGTGAGGTGACCTCTGTGAGTTGTTTCAACAGGTCTTCTATTTCAACATCTTTATACATTCCAATTAGCTGCAATGAAAAATTGACGAAAAACAGAGAAATATGAATGGTTAAATTAGTGCCGATGTATGGATACTGTGACCTTTGATCAATCATATAAGTAATTAATCTTGTTGCTTTAATTAATTAATAAAGCGCATTACCTCCTTATCTTCCACCCAGCTTGGAGTCTTTGTCATACTCGCTATACCCCCTGAGGAACCAGCCATATCCGTCAGCAAATGAAAAGATCCAGATATTTTCCTCTGTGGAACCCCCAAAGGGGTTGGTTTCTTTTCATGTCTTGGAGACAATGGACCCTCTGAAAAAGAACGAGAGTGTGCAACATCGAGCAATGTTTGAATGAATACAACAAATAATGTAATTGTATATTTATTTGTTTTTACACACACACCCTAACAACGACACACAAAAACTACAGTCAAAAATTAATGTTCACAGCACAAATTAGATATTTTCCTTTCTTTTAGAGAAAACTAGACACATGGTCTGTAAACTTTCTACAGGCATATACATGATGAAATTTGATCTAACACACATTACTCCTATTCTGTCTACAGGTGCTTGTAAGAACTATTATGTAGTAACAATGGACAGGCATCAAAAAAAGAATTTGGAATTTTTAGAAACCATTTTTATTTGTCAGTGCAGTTTGTTTAAATGAATAAATAAATATATATTTAGAAATGTTTCCAGACATTTATGACTCCAACCCCATTAAATTAAACCCATATAATTCCAGTTCCAAAGGAAGTATTCAAATGTGTTGTAAACACAATACAAACATCACACAGGTAACAAAAACTAAATTTTGCTTTGACTAGCAACATGATGTAGCAGTAGTTTCAGCAAATTTTGATTTCACCTTAAAGTTGTCAAATTTAAGCTTTTATTTTGAACAGAAAATTTCTCCTGATATCAATATTTTCCCATGTGAACTAAATATAAAATGTTGGAACTTACACAAGGTTCAGCTTATTGTCACACAACTTGTAGACCCCACAAAAAAACCTCTCCCAAATGAATAGTGGTTGATTTGATTGCTTTCCAGGTAAAATCAAGAGTTTTTGTAATGATATCATTGAGCATCACCATTAATACAAAGGTTCTTTAAACAAGAACTTTTGTCAATGACTGATGTCATTGCATGGCCTTTAAATATGCACTGGAGTTAGCACTAAATATGAGCACGCACAAAGAGAGCGAGAGAAAAAACTCTGGAAAAGTCCGAAAACACAAATGGCATCTCAGATCAAAATTTTTCTCTTCAAATTTCCATATAAACCCATTTTATATATATATTGCAGATCCCACTCATTCAACATAAATCAACCCTACATGCAAATAGTACATACTATCCAAAGAGTATGAAACTCATAAAAACATTATTCATAAGTTTACTTTCAAATTCTAATGGTTATATATTTATAATTGACAGATTACATTATGCCATTCGTGTGTACTAAGCTACATGTGACAACATGCAGTGATAGGATGCAGATGGAAGCAGGCATATCACTCGCAGTAAACTTCAGCACACAAAACAAAAATCACACTTTTATCAAGTAAAGAAATTGCCACACAATTTATGATAGTAGAGATGCATAGCTACACTAGTGAATGAACTGGGTGGTCTAGGATGGATGGATATGGAATCCCAATGCATGTTAACCATATAGGTCAAGGGTCAAGATAAAACAATGATTTGATGGTAAGTTGCTTGGCTAGAAAGAGGGCATTTGGGTTTATTAATATCTTAGATAATAGTGGTATATTTCCTCCTCAAGGATCGGTATACAGTATGTAGGATACTTGAAGCAGTTATGGGCAACCAACCGTACGCGGGTCGCCACCAGCAAAATATGTTCATGAATGACAGTAGTGAATGCACTTGGGTGGTCTAGGATGGATGAATATGGAATCCTGATGCATTTTAACCAGACAGGTCAAGGGTCAAGATAAAACAATGATTTAATGGCAAGTTAGTATTAGTCCCCCTCAAAGAGCAGTATACATTATGGATATTTCAAGCAGTTATGACCAACACAAAATTTCAGCGGCAACTTACGATGTTCATGACGTTTGTGTTAATAGAAATACTTTGCGATGTGTATGTACTATATTCCTTCATTAGAAATTGCATAAAATGTAATCAGATATCAATGCACAGTAATTAAGGAATCAATCAACTATAAAAATGACACCAGGTCCAGTTTTCCTTTATTCATTCTGTTGTTATACTTGATGAATGGCTCATTCTGAAGAGCTGGTTATTGAAATCAAAATAATGCAACCTTCATTTGTCACATGATCTGGTCCATGGGGGCCAAAGGAGGCATTTTTGAAAATTGAGTTACTATAATTATTACCTTATAAACAACATTAGGCTATCATATACTGAAAACACCAAAGGTCTAGCATACTTAGTTCTAAAGTTATGAAGTTTTATGATGTCTATTTTCTTGTTTTTTACTCCATATTTTTGCCTTTATCTAAATTTCAACTTTGGCGCTTTTGGCCCCCATGGACCAGATTGTGTCACATTTTTCCTCGATTCTCAGTCTATAATCCAAAAGGTTTCTTGTAGCAGATAAATGGGTCTTCAAAATGAGAAGAATTTAATCTCAAAACTTATGAGCTATAGCCTATCTGGTGAATGAAAATGTGCAATTTTGAAATAAATCAAGATAGAAAAAAAGGGAAGGACAGAAAGTCACTATCAAAGTACATGTATCATGCTAGAGAATTATGTAGTTATTAATCTTCATCACCCTAACAAAGTCTAGCACTGTACAAGAAAGGTGTCCGTTGAAGAAGTTTAATCATGTAGTCCCACAACCGATTTATGTGTGCAATATCTATCCTATTGTTTATGATGCTTCTTTTTTTATGTAGTTATTAATCTTCATCACCCTAACAAAGACTAGCACTGGATAAGAAAGGCGTCAGTTGAAGAAGTTTAATCATGTAATCTTAGTCCCACATCCGAATTTAAGTGTGCAATATCTATCCTATTGTTTATGATGCTTGTTTTTATGTAGTTATTAATCTTCATCACCCTAACAAAGACTAGCACTGGATAAGAAAGGCGTCAGTTGAAGAAGTTTAATCATGTAATCTTAGTCCCACATCCGAATTTAAGTGTGCAATATCTATCCTATTGTTTATGATGCTTGTTTTTTATGTAGTTATTAATCTTCATCACCCTAACAAAGACTAGCACTGGATAAGAAAGGCATCAGTTGAAGAAGTTTAATCATGTAATCTTAGTCCCACAACCAATTTAAGTGTGCAATATCTATCCTATTGTTTATGATGCTTGTTTTTTATGTAGTTATTAATCTTCATCACCCTAACAAAGACTAGCACTGGATAAGAAAGGCGTCAGTTGAAAAAGTTTAATCATGTGATCTTAGTCCCACAACTGATTTAAGTGTGCAATATCTGCACTATTGTTTATGATGTTTTTTACTTATATAGTTCTCATCATAATCCTATCAACCTAACCAAGCCTATAGCACTGTACAAGAAAGGCGAAAGTTGAAAAAATTTAATCAAAAGTATAGCTAATCTTAGTCCCCACACCCAATTTATGTGTGCAAAAGCTGTGCTATTGTTTATGATGCCTGTTTCTTATGTATCATCACCCTAATACCAGCACTGAACAAGAAAGGTGTCAGTTGAAAAATTATAATCAAAAGTATAGCTAATCTTAGTCCCCAATAGATTTATGTGTGCAAAAGCTGTGCTATTGTTTATGCCTGTTTTTCTTGTGTGTGCCATCACTGCCCTAACAAAGCCTAGCATTGTATAAGTCAACAAGAAAGGTGTAAGTTAAATTCAACCAAAAGTATGGCTAATTTCAGTTCTCACAACTAATAATATTTATGTGTGCAATATCTGCCCTATTGTTTATAATGCCTGTTTCTTAACTAAGTTAACTAAGTTAAAGTTATTACAGCTGTACTGTCTGAAAATTGGAACATACTCTGAAGTTGTAAAAGCAATTACCTAATAAAGCAACTTTTTAAAGTATACATATTGACTTATAAACTAAACATTTCATTAGAAATTTGATGTTAATCGTCCACTCAATACTGTATGAAATATATAGTCAAATGGTCCAAATATAAAATCATATTTTGATAGTTGTTTTGGAATGATGAAAATGAAATAGTATTATGTAATGAAATTATATTCTACAAAATATATCATTCAACATAAATAATAGTAAATGTGTAAATACTTTTGTGGATTTGGTAAAACAATGGAAGTCCATTTGGCTATCAATAAGATTCATATTGTTATTCTGCCATTTGTTTTTTTCTACCAAAAGTAACCCAAAGGAGAGGATATATAATATCCATAGTTTTCAATAAAAATTTGTACGTTTTTATTACTTCCGTGGTCCGGGTACGCACTGATGATTAGCGATCGCATAGACCAATGGGTCAACTGTCTTCTTATCAAGACCAGTGATTACTAGCCAATCAGTGTAATTGTTTATCACTTTAGTGTTTATGCTCAGCGCACAGCACAAACCACGGAAGTAGTAAAAAAATAAGTTTAAAACATCAACAGCTTGGAACACAAAAAAAAGTTAACTGCATATGCTGCCTGGTGCACAAAAGGGTTAACTGCTAAGGTTAAATGAAGGCAATTATTACCTTTTGTGCTCAAGGCAGCCAATGCAGCCAATGCAGTTAGGCTTTTTGTGCTCCAAGCTGTTGACATGATACAAACCAATTGGATAATAGTTTTGATTGCTCAGTGGCAAAGAGATGTATGTCACATTAGCTGTGATATGAATGCATGCAAGCGTATCACAAGCATTCACAAATACTGCATCTAATGGACATACAGCTTTGTGCCGCTAAGTCATCAATTTATTTTTGAAATTTGAGCTGTGACTAAAGGACATTGGTTATTTAGAAGGTTCAAAGTCAAACGATATGGACCTAAAAAAATGGCTACAACTGCAAGCTGAATGAACTTGGCTTACATTCAATATCACCATGACTGAAAATAAAATTTTTATTACTTTCCTCCTTTCTAAAAAACAAACAATGTTTCATTAGATAAAATGATCAGTTTAGAGTTGTTTTTATGCAGTTAATTCTTCATTTTCTTCAATATCAATCGTGTAAATAGCCATATGGACTTGATTGTAAAACCGCTGGAGGTTTCATGATCAAACTGATAATGTATGACAAATACTGTTATAATGAAGATGAACTGAAATGCATCATCACTATCATTGTTGTAATTATATGTCAAATAAATAAAAATGTCTACTGCTGTATAGCGATATGATTCTTGAAATGAACTAAACAAAAAAATAAAAAAGTCCCTACCCGTCCAAGAACGTCTGCGTTCAGATGGGATTATAACCTGTGCTGCGGCATTCTCTTCTGCTGGGTCTGTGGTTCGCAAAATGGCTCTCGGGGGTGTTTTTGCAAGATACTCTTTACTCTCTTCAACAGCTTGAATAAACGTCAACAACGAGGCACTTCTTTTGAACCGACTTACCCCCTCTAACAAGTTTGGAGTGCTTGTTCGAGGAAGATGTGTCTCAACTATTGGTGGCATGGTTGTGGCCGGGGAGAATTCGGTTTTTGATCGCCGTCCAGTCGCAACATTCTGTTTCTCAATTGCAACATGGCTCTCTATATAAGGAGGGAGGTAGAATGAAAGGGTACTAACAATGCACAGCAGATTAATATAATTAAGATGCACATAGAAATAAATTGTTAAGAGCATTTTAAAGAGATATACAGTCACTTAAATTCTAGTACAACCAATTTTCCAATATTTTGAATCGCTCAAGAGATTGTACATTCTACAGACAAAATTGACTCCTCTCAATCCTGTGACTGTGTATATGATCACACAAATAAACACACAAGATGGGCATGTGTGGCATTATGGATCAGAAAGAGGGGGCAGGAGGCGCTAAATCGTGATCAAGGCGTAAAACGATGCACTTGTCGGCTGCTACATGTGTCTCATTTCCAATAATAACTAGGAATAAATACCAGTCTTATTTCCGAAGTGGAGGTCACTTCAAATTATCCCAAGTCACATGGTTTAGGAATATCATAACATTTCTTATACAATTTGACTTGGGGATGATTTGAAGTGACCTACACTTGATGAGTCTGGTATTTATTCCTAGTCATTATGTGAAATGAGACACATGTAGCAGCCCAAAAGTGCATTGTTTTGATATGGATGTACACATATATGATCCGCTGCTAAGAATTGTGCACCCTAGGGATGAAAAGTCTTGCGGGAAAACAGGCACATCATCGCATTACTGAAGAAGTCACCCGACCTGGGTTATGAAACTGTCAAGTAGAAATTTTGGATTTGTTTCAAGAGCTCTAAGGTTTAATTTTTACTTATTGTCTATTTTGCTGGAAAATGTCTGTATATCTCTTTAATCAAATAAAATGAGCACTGCATGGGTGATAACATGCGTGTAGCAGAGGTGAAGCAGAACTGTAAGTAAGCTTTCCCATTGTATGTGTACCAGTAAAGTGCAGCCCGCTAACTCTATCATGCTTGAACAGATGGATATCATGCTTGCACAAGCATGAATACTACATATCTAACATGGAGCATGATGATTAGATGCCAAGAAATAGATCAAATAAGAATATCACCATTGTTTTGCCATGCTAGACAAAGTGTGATTCAAAAATTATTTTGCCATGCACCAGACAAACTTTGATTTCAAATTGTGTGCAATAACGCCTGCAAACTCTACATGGGTAAAGATGCAAGAAGTTCCCTGTTTTGGTTGCCAAAATCCAATATGGGGATTTCCTTAGCATTAGGCATGTGGCTCATTCTCTGTTCCAATTCTATGTATTATGCCAAATAGCCAGGTAGAATTGGTTATTTCTGACACTTTGAGTGGAGCAAAGGTCACACATGTGAGAGGTCGCACATGTATGAGCCTATGAGGTACAACATCCTTTGGTGTGATGCAAAGGAATAATAATTAAAATCACTGCACACACAGAAAGAAGGCAACTACAAGGTACAGGGACAAAAGGAAAGATACTCCAGTATATGTACACGTCATCCTACAGGGTGATCCAACTCACAAATATGTAACATGTGTGAATCAATGCGTCTTAAAATGATGCATGCAAGTTACTAAATTCAAATATTATGTTGAGTCACCCTGTATGTTTGAAATTTAGTACAAAACAACATCTCTGCCATATGACATTACATGTGGTGAATAAATTGCATTTTGTTTCATAGTACATTGAACTTAGCAGTGATCTGGGACCTGTTTCAAAAAGACTTACGATCAATCTTAAGTTTGATTTCAAAGGGTTAAAATTTAATTAAATCAACTTAAGATCAATTGTATGACTTCGTGAAGTAGGTCTCTGAATTCAGACTCCCATCGCATTCATTAGGTACGAGGCATATACAAAAGATTACCTCATAACTAAAGCCAGTTAATCATGTCACACATGACTAGGACCATCTTCACAAAGACATTTGATAAATCATGCGTGCCTTGACTCATTAAATAAAAGCCCACCATAAAGACTGATATGAATCCATTTTTGTAAAAATTAGCCATGTAAAGATAGATGTAAAGATTCATAATGAACTTATAAGGCACCTTTTTGGTTTACACATCTTCATGGCATAATAGGGATAAAAAGAGGAATGTCAAAAATTTTCAATTTTTTCAAAATATACAAGAATATGCCTATGACCCTTTGACACAAGTAAGCACTGCCCCATGACTGGGGGAACAGTAAGATTAATTATTAGCTGCAGAGGGTAAGACATAAATTAAACATTTAATATGGATGCAAAAATGAGTTAATATCTGCCTTAGTGGTGACTGAGACTAACAGGACTCGTCGTGTCATGACGTGTCATTGGCCCCTGAACATGTTTAAAGCAAATCCTCTTATGTAACTGGTTGGCAGTTTTGTTTTAAACATGTTCAGGGGCCAAACACATAGGAGGTTTTTCCTGCCCAACGGCGATGTATAAATTAGTCTTGGGTGGTGAGCAAGTTTAAAGCCTTGATAAACATGGGTGACATTTATGACAATATGATCTTAGAAATGTGCCATATTTGGCTTTTATAAATATTGGATGACAAACAAAAGTCGTGCCAGCATTGCCTTGTTGGTAACTTTTAAATCATAAAACACAAAGCATTGAGTATAAATTTATAAATGTATAAATTTCAGATCAAATCATAAACACATATATTTTTTGATACACTTGTACAAAAAATACAATTTTGGCACTAAAAATATTTAAAAATACTAATGATACGAATGATTTCTGTACACGATTTCTGGTTAAAGATAACATGAAAAACACAACTATATCTTGATAGTAATTACATGCAATTAGAAAACAAAACCAGATAACATTTCTGGCAAATTCATCTAAATTAATGAATCAGTGTTAAGTATCTAAATTTGTGTCATACAGAAATCAGATATTCAAGTGTATTTCCCTACATACTACAATCAGAGAACACATTATAGCTCAGCTGCTCCATCAATTTGCAGTAATATCGTGACATGCAAAAGTCTAATACTATAAGTATAATCATAAAGCGCTTATAATTCTGATTTCAAAATTACATCTTTGCCACCTAAAATATATCATTTGCTTCCATTCAGCAAAAAATATTGTTGTGTTGCCTCTCAAGGGTAAAAAAAGGGGGGTCAGACAGTCATATTTTATGGATCAATCAGCCATGGCAGGCGTGGATGTATAAACCTGTCAATATCACAGATATTTATGTTCTAAATTGTTAACTGTCAATTTTTAAGCATGAATTTAAAGGAGCATTTTATGATTCTAGCATCCTCTTTTTATGGTATGTTTGAGTAGATATCCAGAAAAAAAGTTTATTCCCAAAATTTCAGTTCATTGCTCCATAGGCCACTGTGCTGTAATTTCAATCGTAACAGAACATAAATACAAATTTGATGATAATTTTATTAAAGAAATGAATTTGCAAGAAATTTTAAGCACACCAACATTATGCAGCCAGAGGTTTAAAAATCTCAACTTTTTTTAAAGCAAAGTGGGGGATGACATTATGGAAAAAGAATTAGACTTTAAAAAATATGGCAAGTGAAAAAAAGGGTCAGTATTCATTTGTATAGTAAATGTTTTGCCTGTTTTCAAAATTTGGATCGGTCGCGGCAGGCAACACAACATTTTTTATTGCCTTATTGTTACTTTCCAGATTGATTCAATGCAATTTTTTTAACATGTCATGGTTTTGAGTGTGTATTTCTTTGTGGCACTGATTTTTTAGATGAAATAGTAGGTATACATTTCTACTCAGAAATATATACTCTATGATTATCAGGTCTACTTAATGTAGAATGCTGCAGACTACATTGATCATTATGCTCCATGCAAGAGAATTGAGCCTGTATACCTAAGTTTTGGCTGGTTTCCATTTCTTTATGCAAGGCATATTCTTGGAGAAAACAGGGAGATAATGAATTGGTTCTCAGCAGTTAATTTTGCAATGCATGTTTAAGTGTGGTTACAGAAATGAGCAGGATGACAACCACAAGTATCTACTAGACTATTTATCAGGTGGGGAAGGGTGCTAAAAATATCACACATTAATAAATCAGATAATACGCAAAATTGCAAAGTTCTGCCATCTCATCTGTTAACAGGGACCAATGAGAGTGTGCAAGATAAAATTGTGATGCAGGCTACAGTGTCTGTCACTGCATATTTTAAAAAAATTCTGCAAAAACTTGCAATTAGTCTATCAACCCTCGTGAATATGCGAGAAAGGGAGATACATGATAAGGACAACTTGCAAATTTGAAACTTATCTGTATTTGTTTATTTATCTATGCTACTGGTAATAAAGCATGGAGCATAGTCATATATAGAAATGATATGTAGGGGCTTTGATCATTATATAGCTGTCTATCAGGGCTGCCAACTCTCACGCTCATGCAATTGGATACCTTCTCACGCTAAGATAGTAAAAGCTCACACCAAGGTAGTAAAATCTTACGCCAAGGTAGTAAAACCTCACGCATGGTCAAAATATAGTCTGAGCAAATTATTTTAACCCGTCCCCCTACTTTTTAGATTCATGAGCAACTTGTCGAATAACAATTTTAGTATAATATTTTTGTCCCGGTACACCCCTGTTCGACAATATCTCACGCCATGCAATTCTGAAAAGTTGGCAGCCCTTCCGTCTATATTGGGTACAGCTTGTAAGTCACCATGGCAGCATTAAGATTAGACTCTTTAAGATTAAACAGGGGGTGGTTGATAATACCAACAACAGGGTAGCACAAGTAGTACAATTGGTGAGATTACTTGTGTAACAACATCGCAATTGAGTTCACATATATTGCAGCAATTCAATTTAACACGTAACCGGGGAGAGAGGATAATAACAATTTTACTATTTAGTGGAAAAAATTGTTTAACAGTTAAACAAAGAAAGTGTGATCAGGAACATATAAAAGTGAGAGGAGTTTTGGTAACAAATTCATTCTTGATTTTCACTGTTATAAGTGGTGCTTGCTTGCTAGGTTACGAGCGGTGCATCATTAACAGAAAGGTAACATTTTGAAACATTTTGCGTGAAATTCAAGTGCAAGTTGTTACGTCACCTCTTCTACTCACACACAAGAATATACCTTTAAAATTAAACTCTAAATCGGCTAACATTCCTGTAAATCAATAATAAGGACAATATAATACTATATAACAAGGACACTATATCATTGTGGTATATAGAGACAAATAAGGTTTTGAGAAGAGAGCAAATTCAGGGCTTCTCAAAATCACTATTGGCTAATAATATAGTTTGATCAGCTCGTAATCCGCGGGCCTTATAGCATCGCGGATTAATATCCATATATTTTATTTTGAGAATTGTCTTGTGATAATTAATTCAAGCCCTATATTTTGTCTAATTTATTTAACACACACAATATGGACCAAACATGTCAACTATATCACTCTTAACGTGGGTCTACTTTTCGGCGTAGTAGTAAAAGCCTATTAGCCTAACAATTCCCGCCGCTTACGAGCTAATTAAAGTATACATAGTTTCATGGGCCAAGGACTTGTCTCTCTTCTCAAATTTGAAGCAATTGATATGTAACAATAACCTTTACCTATCTACCTCAATGCAGAAGCAACAATGATATTTATCCTTTAGTTGACATGAATTCTGTAACACCACTTGGATAAAACCTGTATCACCTGAGTTACCCTGCATATCCTTATAAGATGCACAAGTACTTCATGCATGGTATGGCTGTACAATTGTTAACCGCAAAGAATATAAATGTTGGCATTTGTACAGCACTTTCACAAGTATAAAGGCGCTTTACATTTGTTCCGCTGTTGTTAGAATATGTTAGCTGTCATACAATGCCCAAGGCATGCTCATACCTTTGGGCGGAGCTCAATGGACAATATTCATAACAGCTCCCCATTTCACCCCTGGGTACAGAGAGGAAAGCACCTTGCCCAGGTGCACAACATGATGACAGCGTCGGGGCAGAGCTTGTACCACTGCGCTGTGCCCCGACTGCTTTTTAGAAAGATTACTAAAATCCTTAACAATGTTCACCAAAGTTTACCAAAATGGGGAAAGAATTCATGTTCTCTAAAGGATAAAATCATTACCCACTACTTGTTCTCAAGAAATACAGGAAAATATCCAAGGTTTGGTGCTGTATTCTACATGTATATATGTCACCAGACTGCAGATATTTTCCTGTATTTTGAGAACATGCAGACAGTAACTAATAGTACAACCTCTTTAGGTATATTATTATATTGTAGTGAGACATGATATCTACTACTGACTAACAGTGCTGGTTAAATAAAGTGATAGCATACTAATATGGTATACAATAGTCATATATAAACAATGTCATTGTTATGGCAAGTAATTATACTATTTGGCAAGGTTCTTCAGCAGTCTGCTGTTGTGGCATTATTTACAGTGTAAACATGGAAGTGGGGATCTGATTGGGTTATTGAATCATGTCATTATCACATCGGCACCTCATTCGCTGAATAAGTTGCATAATCAAATGACAGTTCTTTTTTTTGTGATAATCAGGATTAGCAGTAGGGTATGCAAATATCTAATTTCGTCCACAATTCTAAAACCATGGCAGGGCTGAGGCCGCTGACTTCCATAATAATGACTTGCAAGTAATGGAGTTCTAATATAAAAGAGCCCTCAAGACTCTGATAGGCATTGTGGTCTTGGATCACAAGTTGCGGACGGAATCAGATTTTTGCAGTACGGCAGTGCTGAAGGACCTTGCCGAATACTATAGTAAGTAACCTACATTGCATGATTTTTACAGATTTTGGATTTGATCGAATAATTAATGAAATTGTTCAAACAAAATTGATTATGGCATGAAGGTGAACAAATGATTATAATTTTATCAAAGATTAAAAATGTTTAATGTTTTTTGGTCATATGTCCATCGCCCGAAAAAATGGTATTGACATGTGTGGATGCGAGTGTGGATGTGAAATTTAACAAATGTATCTGACAATGTGAACAATTTGAGAGCTTTTAACATGTGCACTCATAAAATGATGGTATAAAGGAATGACACATTGTCAGATGGGACCTAGTCCAACATATCACCATGTTTGCCAAATCAACATAAAAAGTCAAGATTTAGAGCAATATGTTAGGCTTAACTCAAGATTCTGAATGCTTACACCTGTGCCAAATCTTGTATGATTGCGTTTGTATGAAAACATGTATGCGAAATGGCAGGATTTTGCACGTTTTCCAAAAAATATCACGATTTCAATTTTATAGCCAGGATTTAGCTATGTTTTAGTTGGCAACACAGGAGAATATATTTTTAATCCAAAAAAATTAATGAAGTATTTCTTCTAAGAAAGTAAGATAACACATATTGCCACCCTATTTGTGGATTTGGTACGGCTATATATTACAACTTTACAAATCATATCAAAACATCAAAGAACCTATTTATACAATCCTACAGCATGCACAAACAGTAACTGTCACCACCAGATTCCAATTACTGCTGCCACAGAGGTACACTGCTGCCCAGCTACTATGTGGTTACTCCAGAGTACCACTGCAGCACCAGTCTGGTACAAATGAGTGTTGTGTACACGATTCCGATGTATGTACTCTAGAGTACCCACATGGCCAATAAAGTAGCTGTGTGGCAGTGTACCTCTGGGCCGGCAGCAAGAAGAATCTAGTGGTGTATTCAATACATAAATAAGTAAATATGTATAATCATAACTAGCTAACTTTGGATAACTTGAGACTTACCTTGGCTGAGATTGTCAACATCAATAGACCTTGTCCTGGATATGATACCATGGACACTTGATCTACGTTTCCTCTTCTGTTCTTTCTCAATCTTTGATGGCGCTTCAGTGGCAGGCAACGAGAATGACTCTTCCGAAAAAACTTGTTTCACCGCCGGAAGAAATGACTTGGGACCCGCTGGCGACAGGATCGAATGAAGGTATGAAGTGATGTCACTAATATCAACTGTTAGAAGTAAAGACAGCAAATAGTTAATTATCTACCTATGAACATGCATGACTGCTAAATTGGGTTTTCATTTGATACCAAAATTGAAATGAGAGAAGAGTCTGTGCGTTCAGACTGAAAGTACAGTAAGCCAAAAAATTAAGGTACCAGTTATGTTCACCCCCTGTATATCCTAAACAAAGACAAATATGTCATAATTGGAACCAGAGGCCAACAGCTGAATCTTTTACCTCGAATTTAAGACCTCATTTGTTGAAATTGTTCACGATATAAAGACACAACGATCCAAAAACCCAAGGAAGATTTCAATTTAAAAGTTGCCGTTCACAAGTTTGCTCCAATACATGCCATATTGATTTGTACACAACATGTTCGCTAACATAAGAACTAGCACCGTGCTTCCATTGATTATCACGTTAAAACTAGCGCCGTGCTTTCATTGATTAGAACACAAAAGTGCAACTTTTGATTTTGTTTCTTCATTAGGTATTAGATTAATGATTCTTTAATTCTCAACCAATAAGGTCTTAAACCAGAGCTAATGAGTACAGGTATTGGCTGTTTATTTTAATTTTGACATAGTTGTCTTTATTTAAGATATACAGGGGTAAACACAACTGGTACCTTAATTTTTTGGCTTACTGTATATGATATCACCAAGAGATTAGGCCCAAAGAGCACCGACTCGGCCATGTTTGCATGTCACTCATGGAGGGCAAAATAGTGTACCTCCAGATTATTTTGCCATGTGCCTACTATTTGATGTGTATGCTATTTTGTATTGCGCAAGTAGTGTGTTGTGCTGACAACATATGCTATAATGAAGACTTAACAATAGGCTTTCGGTCAAAACATTCCACCTTTATGGCTATAGAGCAAATGGTAGACAAAGTTACTGCAGCAGTTGAAAGAAACGAAACAACTATTGGAATATTTCTGGACTTATCAAAAGCCTTTGATACAATCGATCATAACATACTCTTACATAAATTAGAACACTATGGCTTTCGTGGTATTGTGTTAGAATGGTTCAGAAATTATCTAAGTAACAGAAAACAATATGTTTATTATAATTCTTATGAATCAGAATCACACGATATTATATGTGGTGTTCCACAAGGATCAATCCTGGGGCCACTTCTATTTATACTCTATGTTAATGATATAACTAATGCATCTAAAGTACTCGAATTAAGTCCTTTTTGCAGACGATACCCATTTTATACTCCCATAAAAACGTAGAACGCCAGACAAACCTTGTTAATGAAGAGTTAAAGGAAGTAAGCAATTGGTTTAAAGCTAATAAATTGTCAATTAATGCTACCAAAACAAATTACATGATACTTGGCACACCCAAAATGACATCGATGAATCAAGACCTGCAAATCACACTAGATCACACGGCTTTAGAAAGAGTGCATCAAACTAAATTCCTTGGTGTACTAATAGACGAATGTCTCACTTGGAAATGTCACATAGATTGCGTATCTAGAACAATTTCAAGAAATGTCGGTGTCATGAATAAATTGAAACATTTTGTTCCAAGTCGTATTTTATTTATACTTTATTTTACTTTAATATTGCCTTATTTGAATTATGGAGTACTTTTATGGGGAAATACATGTAAAACTTACTTAAATAAAATTGTAAAAATTCAAAAATGGGCTATTAGAACTGTGGCAAACGTTCACTATAGAGACCACACAGTGCCATTGTTTGCTAATTATAACATATTAAAAGTTGAAGATATGTACACACTGGAATTAGGTACATTCATGTACAGGCACTCTATAAATGAGCTGCCCTGTTCATTTGATAATTATTTTACCAAACGTTCTGACATACATAACTACAAGACACGATATGTAAATGACTTAAATCTAACCAAAAATAAGAAAGTCTTTTCTGATCATGCTATACGTACAAGAGGTCCCATTCTTTGGAATTCTTTAGATAAAAATCTGAAAGCTTCAAAATCTGTTAAACATTTCCGTAATCAATTCAAAACAAAACTGATCTCTAAATATAATTAATCTTTTTCGTGAGCACCCCCCCTCGCCCCTTCCCTTGTCTTTTGGTTATGTTATGTAATGTTGATTTATTTTGTTAATTTCATTTGATTTCAGGGAAAGGCTAACTTTCAGACCTTTTGGTCTTCCAGCCTTTTCCTCCATATGTACCGTGTTTTTATATATTTTTTTTGTAATGTCTTTGATTTTTATGGAAATAAAATATGAATATGAATGAATGAATAGGGATGGCGGTTACAGATAGGTCGTCCGAAGATATGGGTAGTGAACACTACACATAGTAAATATTGTTGTGAAACCCTTTTTTTTCATTTTCAGTCAATTTTACAAGTTGACCTCAAATGACCTTTGACCTCAGCATATGACCTCATATACAACTATTACATGAAAGCTCCCATAAAAGCAGCTTTGGCTTAAGTTTGGTAGTAAGTGTATGGGTACTGTTCATGTGAAACCAGATTTTGTATTTTCTGCCTATTTACATGTTGACCTTTGACCTCAGTATACAACCTTGAACACACCAATAGATGAGGGTTTCCATAGTGCAGCTATGACCCAAGTTTAGTTGCAATAGGATTTTAACTGTTCATATGAGATCAAAAGCCTTACAAAATTGTTGACGGACGGACACACGACTCATGATTCATATAAGGTCTTTTCCTCCAGACGACCTAACAAACTATTTACCTCTCTGTCCTGCTGTTGTTGTCTCCAGAAAGCTTAGTTTTTTGATACAGGAAGTATTGATGAATTCCGACATCTTCCCTAGTGTGACTTGGACGCCATTGATGTACCCATTCTTCATCTTATTGATGACATTTAACATAGCTGGCTGTAAGAAACCACCATGATCTGAAATGGAAAGGAAGACCACAATGCAGGTTTACAAGTGGTCATATGCAACGAAAAAAACACCAGACAAGTATGGTTGTCAATATCTTCACAGATTAGTACTGTCTTAGCAAGCGTAAATAATAGGTGAAAATAAAAATTTATCTTATTTTACAACTAGATTTTTGAAGAGCATAAGTGGCCGAAGGTTGCTATAGTGATCAGCCAGTGACGTCTACATACTGAGGCAACTATATCTCATTTGCATCTTTGTGGCATCCTTAAACTTTTGAGCCTTTTAAGGTGGGACAGAGGGTGGAATGACCTAGTTGTGTTTGCACTCAAATATCGACACAAATAAAGCCGACACACAAGAGGAATGGTATGGGTTCTATAAAGAAGATTCAAAGGCTTGATATATGGTGTATCATTTCCGCATCATGTGCATGATTTTTCCCGTTTTGATATGTTATTGGAAGATGTCTCATTTAAGACAGACCATCACAATATGCTAATTAGAGTCAGGGGTTATGGGGGTTAGGGTTAGAGTTAGGGTGAAGGCTAGGGTTAGTAACCCCTGATCCTAATTAGCATATCCTGATGGTCTGTCTTAACATATTATTGGCCTTAACTCAAAAGCCACAAGACCTCTGAAAAAATAAATTATTGGATTCCTTGACTAATTTCCTGTAAGAAGTACACAACCATTTTAAAGTTAAATGGCTAAAACTGGAAATATAGGGCCCCTGCCATCCCAATCGCCTAAAAACATCCTTTTATGATGCCACTTATGACTATTATGAATAACTGGATATGATTTTGTTGATATTCAAGTGACAAATATCTGTGAACTTGCCAATTTACTTCTTTCCTGACAACATTTCAAGTCAGACATCGCTGTGTAAAAAATACAGATCTGTGCATTGATATCTGTCATTTGAACTATAACAACTACAAAAACCTGCTCATTATCCTCTAAATAAATAATTCTACTTTTTCTCTCTCAAATCCTAACCATAACTTTAACCTGTAAATCTGAAAATATTATTACTTACCAATCATGTTTGATGTTATAGTGACTGTTATTGTAGGCCTTCCAAGTTCTCGCCAATTATATCTGAGATACGCTAGATCACTTTTACATATGTCTGCTAGCAAGTCATTATCCAATGCTAAGTAGAACTGATGCTGATCTAAAAACTACATCACAACAAGAAATGGTATTGAAATTGATTAGTATAATGATTGTGCAACAACTCAATTACTGATTTTTTTAATGATTCATTTCCAATTATTTGCTTTTTTGGTTGTCATTTACTTGTTTATTACTTTTTGTATTAAATATTGAGCATTGTGGTTGTTCGACCCAGTCTGCAAATACAGTGAGTGGATTGAGCTCAACAAGTTTCCATATTATTATTATTTTAATAGTTTAAAAAAAACCTAATTATGACACAATATAGTACAATCAGACCAAAGTCAGCAACAATGAAATTGAGATATCGGCAAATATCAGGAGCACAAAACAATTAAAACATGAGAAAATGGACAAATAAAAAGTTTATAACTTAGAAACCAAGTATGCCATGGACTGTTTTCAACATCAGTAAACTTTGGTACTGAGCAAGTTGGTGATGGCAATAACTAAATTTTCAAATTTCATTGCAAGGTACTGCTTTCATCAATTTCAATCTTACCTGCGGTACAAATGCCATTGTATGACCATGTAGTGTGTACAGTTTACTAGTGCTAAGAAGACCATGGTCACTGGACACGTTCCCTGAAAGGCCCATTTTGTCATTGACGCCTGTTTAACAGAAGAAACACAAAGAGTATAATAATATCAATCTGTGTGTTTACACTGAGCACTCTGTATTTTTACCTGGTATTACCTGGTAACCCACAATCCGATTCAGGCAACAACCAGCACGTTTCTACTGATGCTTAAAATAAGGGTTGTGGTGTGTACCAGAAGTACTGAAACTGTTTTCCTGAACTCCAAGCTGCTTTCATTTTTTAAGGTCACGATGTGATAAATTAAATGTACATAAAAGAAGTTCAACACCCAGCAACCGTTAACCGGTGTGTTTCTACTGGCAGAAATACCGGGTGTCACACCACATGATCAACCTCAACATGTGGATCACGGTTGCCGTGTGCCCACACCGCATCACTCTGAACCGATCTGTTTCCACTGAGCACATTAACCGGTAACACTCTAACTAAACCGCATTACCCGCCAACCGTTCCCAAGTACATGAAGTAGAAACACGCATAATAAAAATATCTATTAACGTTTGCACTATTGAATATAAACCCATGAGAACTACATGATGATTGGTTACAAGACTAATTACCATTTATTGAGAAAATTAGCAACAGGTAAAGATGATTGAGCTTTTAAAACTATTCAGAAGCTGTAATTTAATTGGTTATTCAGATAAACATGACACAAAATTAACCAATCAGAAACACTGTAAGAAAGGCAAAAATGTGATGGACATACATACATATATATATAAATACACATGCACTCAAAATGAATACAAAATCATACTATCTACCTTTTCGATACAGCCAGGGAGATTTATGTATCAGATATTGTAAGACTGTTACTAATCAATGTTCAACTTACCTAGTCTTGAATTGAGATATGAGAGTACCCTAGCATGATAAACACGTATAGGTTCCACAGCACTTATATGTTCCACTTCTATCCCATGTTCTGCCATTCTATGCACTATTTCTACATCCTCTGCCAGTAGACACACTATTAAAGAGAAAACAATACATGCACAGTAATCCATTTAATTATGTCCTCTCAGGCCTAATTCATGCTTAATGGATCTGGAATGAGCCTTTTGAGCATTTCGACAGTATTTTTTGTGGGACATGAGAGCAGATCAGACATATCGAATTGCATTCTGAATACGAAGAATGTCTTTCTGATATTAAATAATTTTCATTTTTTGAAATTCACGATGTAATACAAATTTTATGATAAATCATTAAAATTTGATATTTTTCACATTTTTGATACATAACAGTCCTCGAAGTAAATTCTATAAATCTAATGACATATTCTTAAAGTGTATGTAGCTGGGAGGAAAAGCCGACGATCAATTGAAAATTTTGACCTTTCATATTGAAGATATGGATTTTTTCCCAAAAAGACCTAATTTTTTTGTTGTTTTGGAAAAAAATCCATATCTTCAATAATGAAAGGTCCAAATTTTCAATTGATCGCCGGCATTTCATCCCACCTACATACACTTTAAGTATAAATCATCAGATTTATAATGTTTACTTCTAGTACCGTTAAATATCAAAAATATCAATTTTTAATCATTTGTCATAAAATGTGTATTATATTGCGAATTGCAAAAAATCAAAATTATTTGATATCAGAAGGACATTCTTCGTATTCAGAATGCAATTCGACGTCTGATGTGCTCTAATATCCCACAATAAATACTGTCCAAACGTTCATACCCCACCCCTTAATAAAATTGATTATCACTCAATTACTGCCAGGTTTGTATTGCTGTTTTCCCATCAAATTTTGTGAAGGGGGTCACTTGATGTTGCCTGCCAGCCAAGCAAATAAAATCAGTAATTAAATTATCACTTGAGTGAACAAATTAAATTCTAGATTTTTTTTTATCACAGAGGTAATTGATCTTTTTTTTTAATAATAAATTCCAGCTGAAGGTCTATCATAATGGAACAAATCACTTCCCTATAATGAGAGCATGAATCTGGCCTTAGAGCCAGTGATATCAAAAGCCTTGATGTACACTAACTAAACACAACAACACATGATTGCATTTAAAAGGACTAAATGGAGGGGGGTATTGATAAACTAATCAAAAGACATTATCAGATATACCAACCAAGCAGGAGAGAGTTGGATTCACATCAGCATCATGCAGTTTATGTGACTGTTCGTCCTGCTATCTTCATTCATTTGCCATTCTGACTGTAGCTATTCCTTAAAATGTGCCATTGTTGTGCTCATGTAAATATGAATGTCTTTTCTTCTTCTTCCGTATTAGTGCTGGCCTCATATGTATGAGTATCGCACTGCATACAGAGAAGCTGTACTTATTTTACTCTGGAACCTAGAGTAGATGAGTGTATTTTTGAAGTACAGTCAACAGCACCGGGATGATCCCCTGCTCTTTTCAAATAGCCTGTGATTATCTTTCACATGCACACTGCATTAATGTCAGAAATACATGTACACAGGACCAACAGCTTAAAGTGCCCTCCGAAACACTAGCAAGTAGAGTAAAGAGCCTTGCTCAAAGACACAACAAGCCAGCCGAGCTCAAGCGGACTTACTCAGATTTCGAACCCAGGACTCGGGGCTTCACAGTCCAACGTCTTAACCACTCGTCCACGCTCCCCTTAAAGTCTCAAGCAAATTAAAACTAACCACAAATATGAATTGTGCACTGCACTTAATGCTCCAGGAAGGAATGCTTACAGTAGCATATTTCAGAAAGCCAATACACTGGTGATAAATAATAATGATAAATCAATCAGTCCAGCTTATTGTTTTGGTCTATGGATATGATTGCAAAACAACAAGGGCAACAGTTAGGAGTAAAATCAAACACTTTGGCATGAGAAAGATATATAACTACTTGCTTTCCCTACCTAGTATTCTCTATCTATCTATCTTGCGGACGCATCCGAGAAAGAGTTTACAATTCTTTTCCAGGAATCTCTATCAGCCATCAGATTTGGGAGGTCATTAATTTCTTGATTGGCGTCCCCTTGCCACACAGTCGATGTAGTTGAATGGTCTTCTTCCTCTACATGTTCGTGGAAGCCTCATACAGATGACATCTGAAATTATTTGGTCTTTTGCACGTAGCAGTGGCCTGCAAATCTGGCTCGCCGTTGAGCAACGATGGAGGACACCTGTGGAACACCATCATAGATCTCTGCTTTGGTTTTATGTTCACGCCAGGATATATTTCGAACCCTCATCAACAGCCGGGTGTAAGTACCATCAAGACGGTCCTGAAGATCTTTCTTCATTGTCCAGGTCTCACTTCCATATAAGAGGATACTCTCTATGCAGGCTCTAAAGAAGGCAAGCTTGGTATTTCTTGATATGTTGGACTGCCAGATGGTGTGCAGTTTGTTGCAAGCTTTCCATGCTTGAGCTTTGCGAGTCAGAAAGTCTTTCTTGCTGTCGGCAACAAATGAACCAAGATATTTAAAGTCCGACACCTCCTTGAGTTGTGTGCCATCCCGAGAAAGGATTGGAGTTGGGTTCTTATCTCCATTAATACACATATATTCTGTCTTCTTGGAATTGAGAAAGAGGCCAACTTTGGTGGAAGCATCTTCTAAAGATGACAGAAGATCTTGGGCATCTTGTGATAACGTAGCTGTTAAAGCGATGTCGTCTGCGTAGTCAAGATCGGTTAAATACTTGTTCTTCTCTCTGCTCGTCTTATTGGGCATGATGTCAATCCCTTTGGACTTGTCACTGTCTATCGACTGTCTGAGGAGATAGTCTACCACTATCACAAAAAGGTAAGGGGCCAAGGTGTCGCCCTGCAGGATTCCAGCAGTAGAGAGAAACTCTTCAGTTGGTCCATCACCTGTTTGTACAAAACTTGAAGGATTATCATACATTATTGCAATAGCATTCACAATCTCCTGAGGGATCCCATAATTACTGAAGAATATGCAGCATGGCCTTCCGGTTAACACTGTCGAAAGCTTTTGAGAAGTCAACAAACACAATATATGCCTGCTTCTTTGAGATTTTAAGCTCTTCTATTATCCTTCTAAGGGCTAGAATCTGTGGTGTGGTTGATCTACCCTTGCGAAAACCATTTTGGTTACGTCTGAGAATAGGATCTAGATGAGGAGAAATCCTGTTAAGCAGCATAGTGTTATACAGCTTGGCAGCAAGTGCTGACAGTGTGATACCTCTATAATTTGATGGTTGTGAAAGATCCCCTTTCTTCGGGAGAGGTATAATTGTGGATCTTGACAAGGCTTTTGGCTTATTTCCTTCATGGTTTCATTACAGAAATCAAGCAGTTGCTGATGGAAGAGTGGGTTTTTCCAAACAATGGCTGGTATGTTGTCAGGACCAGGTGTTTTTGACTTGTTGAGCTTGCTCAGACCTTTTTGCAGTTCCTCCATAGTAAATGGACCATTGTGTATTGGGAGATCGTCAGAGACATTGCTGTTAAAGAACGTATCTTCAAGGTTTACGTCTTGCTCTGGTTTCCCTAGTAAGTTGGAAAAGTGTAGAAACCAGTTGTCACGACGCTCTTCAGATGTATTGCCTTTCACTCTAACCACAGGAGCAGATTTGGTGTCAGTTATCTCCCGGAGGAGTTCCCAAGAAGCTGCATGTTTATATTCATGATGGAGGTTGGACCTAGTATTACCCAGTACTTAAGCACTGCCATGGTACGTTAACAAATACCGTATTTTGTCAAATAGTCGCCCCCCCTCAAATAAACGCCCCCACCACTTTTTTTCAACCAAGATGTTTCAAAATGCTGATATTTCCATGCTATCTTATGTAGTAAGCTTACCAAGTTGCCCACATGGTGGATAATAGCACCACTTTTTGGCGAAAATCTGGATTGGAAACCCGGAAGTGAACCAGAAGTCAGTGTTTCTAGTTCATAGTTCGTCATTTTAGCGTGAGTTTTAAGTTTACCTAATGATTTTAACGTGAATTATCATTCTAAAATTGACCTTGAATAAACGCCCCCCTTGGGAAAATGTAATGCCCCCGGGGGCGTTTATTTGACGAAATACGGTACTATAAGCCTCTCTACTGGATTTGGGTTTAAAATCTATGACTACACCTACCTTGGACTACAAGATCTGGTTTAGGCTCTGTGGCTATCCTTCTGTTGAGCGGATCAACTTCCCCAGGTGCAATAAATCCTTCTCTGAGTAGACTGCTTAGAATGTGCAATGAGTTAGTCCACATAGGCTGTGTCTTCCCTCCTGGTAGTCTATCCTGGCTGTGTGGATTCTTGTATTCTAAATCAACCTAGTTACAAAACACAAAGCAATGTCAAAATGTGCTGATCACCTTTGAGGAGAAAAATATCAAAATATCTAGACCTATAATTAACAGCATTATGACTGTGAAAATAAAGTACTATACTTCTATCATATGCATATTTTTTTATTATGTCAAAAATGTTTTTAAAAAAGTGTTAGCTTATGTTGAGGTGAACTAGAGGCCAGAATTTATTGTAAACACACCTAATTGGGTTATTCCATTTAAAATCCACACTAACACTGTGGAAGATTTTGAAAATACCTTCCAGAGGGAGAGAATGAATTTCAAATGAAATGAATACATTAGGCAGCTCCATTCGAAATTTCATACACCCTCTAAGAAAGATTCAACCTGAATATTCCAGAGGGAGGGTGAGTTTCAAATAGAGTTGGCAAATGTGTTAATTCCCTTTAACATTCATACTCCCCTTGAGGATGATATTTCAAAAATCATCCATAGAGGAAAAGTGGACTTCAAATGGATTCACCCATTTCCAGATATCATAAACACTGCTATCCATCATTACCTTATCTGCTGGTACATAGTAGAACTCTGGTACCACCCTCGTACCATCATCAAGCCTAACCATGATTTCATCTAGTGCTTCACTGTACTCATCTACTTGTTCTTTGTTCCCTCTAAAGATACCATCTAAGATCAGATAGCACCAGAAGAGAGGCCATTCACATTCAATGTTCTCAAACACTTTCAACTCAGCTGGCTCGTAGTAGAGTCTGGTGGGATCCTATGAACAAGACAACAAGACATATTTAAGGTTGAGAGGTGAGAAACAGAAAGGGAACTTGGGAGCTATGATTCACTTATGCAATTAAAGCACAGATTCTCAATAGGTAGCCCATGAGCCAGATCCGGCTGGGTGATCCTTCAACAACTCTAATACACTGGCAAAGTTACGTAATTAATCGGATTAACTACCATAGCAATAGGTCAAAATAATTTTGAACATATCGCGCTGCACTACAAGCAGGTTGAACTAATCACCTGTGTATGTCTGCAATCATAGATTGAATACAGTACTGGTCTTTTCAAAGATACTAATCTTACAGGTGCAAGTGATCAGCATGATATGGTTCAATGCAGAGGTACCGCGTGAACGTATCAGTGCAGCGTGGTATATTCAAAAATTGTTTTGACCTATTGCTATGGTAGCTAATCCGATTATTACGTAACTTCGCCAGCGTATATGTAGAGTAAACATATCAAAACAAGGTGGATTTGGCCTTTACACAAAGATATATGGTAAACAGGTGCAAATTCATTTCAATATTAGAATATCAATAACACTTTTTACTAAGTTTGATTTCAGTTTAAATTTGATTTTCATTCATTGCTATCAATGCGATCCACCTTATTTTCACCCCTGGGGTGTATTCCACTAAACGTTTAACCCTTTGTAACTCAAGTAACAGTTCGGAAGTTACGGACACCCTTTTACTACGTAATTTTAATAAAAGGGGTCCTGTAGTAAATCCTTACGAAGGGTACCAATCGCAAGTCATTTTAGTGAAATGGATTTTACGATGTGTTGTAAGTTACGATGATTTTGAGACTTACAAAGCTTTTTAAGTTCAGTGACATGGACCCTTGGAAGAGTATTTCCCAAAGCACAGGCATGCATTAGATATGACTTTCACTTTCAGCAAAATTGGTAAGTTCATATACTTCCAAATTTTGAATTCAAACTGGTATTTACGAGCGTATATTTCAATTCACACACAAAATACACTTCAAACCAATTTCAAATTTCTACAAGAAATATATATACAAATAAGCATGAGCATAGTGCTGCAACATGCATGTGTAGGCATTTGGATATTGAAAAGCTTTGAATAAATTGAGATTACTTAATCATAAAATGCTTATGTGCATTATGGATTGAAATGATTAAGACAATTTGCATGCAGCATTACAATCTTCATATTCACAGTAAGTCATTAACCCTACAGGATCATTCTCATATCCACCTTTGCATATCCCACACACCTCATACTCGTAATGCACCCAACCAGGGACATCCCCAGTTGATGATGAGTTAACACATCCGTCAGTAGGGACTCAGGGGTTCCACAATTGCATGTGTTTGTGTGTCAAAACATCCCAAGTTGACTGGAAAAATGTCACTATGTTCACACAAAAATTACACCGTTAACAGGTCAACTTTCTACATGTTTTAACATACACACCCAGTTGCATAGCATTAAAGCCATCGTGTACGATCTTTTAATATGACATTTGTTTTGGTTTTTTTCAAACCTGATTTTTGGGCATATTTTCAGATCAACAGAGCAATTTTGACATAAAGTCATAATTATGACCTTATGCCAGCCATAGAACTCTGTGTTAAATGACCAAAATAGCCAAAGGGGTTTCTTTCACTTTCCCTTGTTATTTAAGCTTAGAAAGCCTTCCTGACAGTTATTACTAATATTATTTCAGCATTTTGGGTAGAGAATAACAAAATTAAAATTTTATTACATTATGGCATTCAAGCCCCTTATGGAACTGAGGATATCCCTGCTTGACTGTGTTATTACAAGCAAATTAGTCTTATTCATGTTATTCAGTGTTTTCTTGTGTGTCCACAATTAACCCCCACCTGCACACACCCTCTATATTCACAGACATACAGAGTGCAATGTCTATTATTAAACATGGGCACAATCAGAAACAATGTTGATAATTATGTAACTTATTAATATAAGATAATGATTATCTCTTCTTACTTCTTCAATTGGAATTACAACACAAAAACCTATTTCTTGTCACTTCTTTTACTGACTTAATTGACTTACTTACATGTACATGTACCAGGCCGCGACAAATTTTATTTTTTAGCTTGCCCGATCGGGCAGGCCATACTGTAAATGTACTTGCCCGAACTTGGTTCAAACTTGCCCAAGAATTCCCGCGATTTTCCATGGGAAAAATAAGTTTAAAAAACGTTATTTTTACGGCGGCCATTGTGGTTTTAATAAGCCTATATTTTATGATGTTAACATGGTTAATGCCGAGTGATGCTACCGACGTGCCGTCACGTGCGGCCGCGGGCCGCCGGCAAACAGATTTAACTCACAAGTCTCGCATGATCATGCAAGACCCGAGGGCCTACATAAAAATTAAAAATGTATAAATTCTGATTATGTACAACACTGAATAAAAAATGAAATAACAACATGGTTTTTTTTTAAAATCAAACTTACCTTAAATTATTGAAGTAGCATTAGTGTTTTTGTGGTAATTTATGTCCATGAACATGTTTTACTTTTACTCGCACGTGTTAATCCCTTGGGGCGTTGACCTGATAACCTGCATGTTGCAAATTGAAACGCTGTTCCGTACAACTCACTTACCCATAAACGGCACTGTCAGTCGTTATATTTTCAGCGAGTGCAAATCATGGAACAGCCAAAACATCGCCAGATTGACCAATAAATCAATAATATGATTTTGCTTAAATGATTTGTTTATGTGGCGCTATTGGTATGCAAATTTTATCCCCTGACACGCGAGTACAAGTCAAATCACCATGGATACGGGGCTTCACCTACAGCTGTAAAGGGATGGGCACTCAGATTCCCACGATAGATCAGTGATATGTTTACATGAACATGCTAGTAATTTTGCAGGACAATAATTTTCGTAGGACAGCTTAGACCAGAAAATAATATCAGTATCGTATTAGTATGGTATTATTATTAATTATTATTTATAAAAATTGTTTTCTGCACTGTAGAATATTTGCGATACTATTATAAATGGTAGGTGGTTAAACCCGGGCTAAAAATGAATTAATATTTACTGCAAAAAAAGACCCGCGGTCCCCAACCGGAAATCCCCGACTCGCTGAGAAATCATGACAACAAAACACTGACTGTGCCGTGCCGATCAGAATTAGGAATGCGTTATACAATTACATTCATGCCCTCCCGCAATAATTATTGTAATTTTTAGGTCTAGAAAATCAAATGTTTTCTTTCTTTTAAATCTGATGGAAATAATAATTGAAGATTTGACGTCCAAAGTCAAGCTTGTGCTCATGTATAAGTAGGCTTTCTATTGCAGGTAAGCTTTATTCAGACTTGCCCGATCGGGCACAGCTCTTCAGAGTTTTAATTGCCCGACAAAAAAATTGATTGCCCCGGGCTATCGGACAGGCGATTTGTCGCAGCCTGACATGTACATACAATTATAACATTAAAAGAAACAAATTTATTCCATGTTCACTACGATCCGTTTCGCCCGAAGGCTCCTCAGGTGAATGAGAGAAATGTAGAACAAACTTAGAGTCATGCGTTTATCGCGTTCCTTAAACATGTTTAACGCGCTTGATTTTTATACGCTCGCTTGCGTTTTTCCTTAAACATGTTTAACGCTCTGGTCGCTTTCTTGCGTGTCGCTTACGGTGTCGCTTACACGTGTGGTCGAGTGGATAAGGCGCCCGACTCATAATCCATAGGTTGCGAGTTCGAGCCCTGCTCGTGCCAACGTGTTGTGTCCTTGGGCAAGGCACTTAATCCTCATTGCCTACTGGGGGATGGGGTTGGGTTGGATTGGATGTTTGTATAGCTGTTTGTTTCAATGTTGCAATATTGGCGCTGATTAAGCTGCTGCCTGCAAATTGCATTGTGTCTGTTAGGTGTGTTTAATGTACAATTCTAGCAATTTGACCTGCGGGTCACCATTAGAGTTTGAAAAAAAAAAAAACCTTCCTTTTTATATGTATTTATCCTTATAGCAATATGAAAGATTATCTAGTAATATAATAACAAGGTAATACGATAAATTAACATCAGAACTGGTACACAGGTGCTCTTTTAGTTACAAAAATGGTTGAATATTTAAAATTATAAACAGAAGTTACAACACAGGAAACTAGCAAACCAAATTAGTAACAAGCCAATTCAGCATTATATGTACAGCTTTTATCCTGATACATGTAGATCACATGTATTAAGTTAGTGTAATGAATGTTTCCCTGCCTGAGTTAGATTTCATTGAAAAACTGCACTACCTTCTACTTTTGCAAAATGTATGACACATCTGCAGTTATAATATCATTGTTAATGTAAACACATCACAAAAGCCTTTACCTACAGCAGGGGTGTGAGTGAACACAGATGAAAAAAATGGTCTAAAAATAGGTATGAAAATTCTAAAACTCTGAAATTTGGAAAGCTCCTTTGCCGATCAATCGATACCCATCTCTTTTGCAAAAACGATGTTGCTTTTAGCGATGTCACTTGTCACATGAATGCATCAACCAATCATTGTATTTGTTAAGTAATTTACTCTTCTTGATCATCAACTTTCAGAGGTCAATTAATTCAAATCAATAATTATCAACATCAATAGATGTTGTAAAAATGTATTTTGTTTGATCGCTGTGACAGTATCAATGCAAAAGCAATTACGATTGCCCATCGCTTTTCAAAAGTGATGCCTAGTGATCACTCAGCAATCTAGTATAAATTCCGCTTCACACCCCTGCTACAGTCAATATAAAAGATGTAACCGGTATTAATATTCATTCTGCTGTTTGCTTGACATTTTCTCAGTTCCTCTATTTTGATGTTGCAATCAAATTTGATTTGGATGTTGTGTCTTGCAACTGAATGAATTGCAAGACAATGTTTGATTTAGGGGTTCATTAATATAATTAAGGATATGATCGATTGTGTATGCCTGAGGCAAAGCCGAGCCTCAATTCTATTAATGAACCCATTCATACATTTCCCTACATTTGGTGATCACATTTCATAAAATTTATAACAAAATAGCATACATAGCATTCTTAAAAATGCAATTTCCTGTGTTTGTTCTGTACCAAAACTGTCATGCTAAAGCAGCTATACATTAACATTGTTTATGCCCGGCTCTCGACCAATCATGCGCTCTATTTGATAACGCATATGTGTGAACATCAGATCATCTCCCACTATAAGGCAGTGTAAAAGAACTCTCAATACTTTGAAGTTTTTAATTGTATGTTATATAAGGGGTTTTCTATAACAAGTGCCGCTATCAGGTTGGATAAGTGCTAAATCAAGTAGTGTCTGTATGTATTTAAGAAACATCTGCATGTTTATGAACATCTGCAAATTCCAATTACATTATCCGTTCGTGTCAAAGGGTACATTTATTCATTTTACATAGTTTACCCGTTGCATATTTCATATCGCACCTTTTACTCAGTACATGTGTCGTTTAAAAATGCGCCCTTTTAACACTGAAAAGATTTGTCAACACATTTGGTTAAAATTGAACTCAATAAGACATGCCTCAATACATCTTGGATAATTAGCATGAGATAGGGAGGGTCAAACTATGTACATACACTGATCTACCTTAATCATTGTCTTGCCATCATCACTCATATAACAGAAAGGACTACCTGCTTCTGCCTACAAGGAATAACATGCAAAGTTGTAACAACTTGACTTGAATGACTCAACTCGACACAATATTTTCGGACTTACTCAAGTCTCAAATCCCAAATGATTTGGACTTGAACTTTTGGACTCAAGTCTCAAATCCCAAATGACTTGACTCAACATTTCAATACCTAGACTCGAGACTCTTGCCCCAGATGATTCGACATGACACAAAACTTGGTGACTCGACTACAATTCTGGTAGCATGGATGTCTCTGTTTTACATTTGTGAATTGTTTTTTATAAAAACTTAATAAATTATGCAAAAGTTATGCAAAATACATCACATCTATTTCAGAAGATTTTCTATTGGTCTTGTGAAGCGTTTCATATTCGAAACAAACAATTGAAACCTGAAACAAAATTATATAACTTTCATGTCACAAACATTGCTTCATGCCTCACTTTTTAGTATATCTGCTGATAAATTACAACTCTGCCATAAACTGCTACAAAAAATACTGTGCATCATTCTGCCAAGTGTAATCTATGTCAACTGCACTAATTGGCGACAATTTTTAAAATTTAAATTGCAATATTAGTATGTAGAAGCCTATACTTTTCCCTAGTGCAGTCCCTGAACCAGTCATTTTACAGAAATGCCACATAAATCCCTCATTGTCAATGACAAGAAATAATAATTATTAGAACCTTCATTATACTACAACAGAAAATTGTGCACTACATGACCATAATAATTTACTTTCATGGCTGACTACATACATACAATCACATGGGATCTATTCCTATATTCTTGGCATTTGCTATTCATATTCTGAGTCAATAGCGTGATCTTACTTTTGGTGAGCAAGCTCTCATTTCTGTCATCAGCACATTTCTACCTTGCTATTTCTTTTACCATTACAGATTACTTTACTTATCAAGAGTAGGCCAAAACTCCCCCCATACTCCATGTAATCCTATTTCTACATTGAAAGATACTAAACAATCAACTGGTAATAGTAACAAATAACATCAGAACAAACCTTGCCATTTCACAGCCATTGGACGCTACTCATGTTCACAGATATCATGACTTACCTCTTTCACAGTCTTGTATCCATCTCTGAGAAATCTACAGCATCCATAGCGACCTTGTAGTTTGTCTATGATCTGTGTTCTAGTAATACTACAAAGAGACTCATCATCACAAGCGAATCCTGGAAAGCTGATGATTCCTAGTAGACCTGCATCGATTTCCTATGAAAGATACATAAACGAAAGCTTTAAGTGTAAATATCTGAAAAAAATTTCACCTGAAAACGGGTGGGACTATACTCGGACGAATACTGTATTTGGTATGAAAACACTAAGATAAAGAGAACTTAATTATGGTAATTTTTACATCTCATTTGTTAGAATTGACTTTGAAGTGTCCCTTTTATTGCTTGCAGTAAATTGTATTATTGATTTGGATTCAGCACAGAGATAATGGAGGGTTTACATGTCACAATCCTTTAATAACCATCAATCACTGATTTTCTGAATACATCTGATAAGAAAAACGTAGTGAAAGGAAATTAGAACAGCTCTTTCAATAAAAATAACAACTTACTTGATATTTTGTCAACACTTTGATGGGACATCATTAGAAAGTGAACGGTGGAACAGTAAAATTTAATCACAATTACCATCAATTTATCCAAAATCTAAAGAAAATTTGTTACTCAGTGCCAGAATAAATTTTGATTCTTGCCAAGCAATCCTTTAATTCTCTCAATTTATCTTATACATGTAGCTGCATTTTACACCATAACATAAGTTACCTTCCAGTACACAGTTTAGGTACTCAGAAGGCAGTCCCTGTATATTGAAAATAAATGCATAAATGCACACATACAAACACATCCCACATACTAACCTTAGATGTAGATTCTCTTGGTAACATTGAATGCAAGATAGCAGCACACTGGGCTATTTTATCAGACTTGCAATGGATCACTGATGCTGCTCCACCTCTGGCACCAAACAGATCCAATTCATTGATAGCTTCTAAAGCAGCCTGGGAAGCAAAGAAAATGAGTATATGGCAGAGTTTATTTGATGTCCAAGGCCCATGGTGAGAGGTAGGGCTTATGGGAATGGATGATAAGTGAGGTACAATGTTTGACACTTTTAGCAAGCTGGAAGTAGCACTTACGTGCAAATACCCCAATATCGGCTGCATCACAATTATTTTAAGCTTTGTTAAGCTTCAAAACAACTTGGGCACGCAAAATTTGAGACTATTGCAAAAAATATTTCTTACGGTAGTACATGAAAGTATGTTTTACACAAATTTTATTTCAGATTCTAACAAACTGTGCTTGGATATACAGTCAAATAGGTTACATTTTTGCTTCAAAACTTGCCATCACACATCGCACTTAGTAACATGTAAGTCGCCATGTTGAATTTGTCACTCCTGGGATGATAAGATTCATGCAATGCATTACTGGGAAATAATTTCAGGAATATCATAATATGGACATTGCTATACATCATAGACACATCGTTAGAAGCATAGAAAATATTGTATTGTGATATTGAAAAATTTATTGCGACAACATTATAAGGCACACCCTTACGTAAAGGAAATTAAGCAAGCACACACTCGCATGCTCCCAAGTACACTGAAGACCAGTGTCTTAGCTAGCCACCCGTCTGGCCGTCATTTTAGACAGGGAGTTTGCTCCTGGGACAGGCAAAATTAATGCCTTTGACATTATAATTGTAGGTGTTTAGAAAATCTATTGACCTTTTTAGTAGACCAGGTTTGTAAAACAAGGTTATAGCAGCACATATTTGAACTCTTTATACCCCCAATGGGCTGTAGAAGTCTGATCAATGTTTTAAAGGTCAAATTGGGACAGGCAAATTTATTTAAATGACGGGCAAACCTGAATTTCTAGCTTAGACCCTGCTGTAGAATACTCTCTGCACAGATAAATGAGCAAGATGTGAACTAATCTCCAATCAGCTGCTGGAAAGACCTATTGGATGTTGGGTGTCACAATTCATTTTGACCAAATTATTGAATATTTCAATTATCCTTACCTTAGCCATACCTATGGAGCTTGCATTGAGTTCTGGTAAGCCATGATTACATTTATCACCTCTTTCCCATATTCCATAATCCTAGAGATAAATAACAATTTGGTCAACATTACACTATCTGTACATGGACTTTCAAAACATATAATGTGAAGAAAAAACCACATCTTTTGGAATTACCAGGGTTTTACTATTTGTAGTGTAATCATGCAAAACGAGTTTTGTTGACATCGTCAAATTTTAATAAAATGATTATATGTTAACAACCGAGATGGGTGTTTATTTGCTGTTGAAATATGCCAATCAGAAGAAAATAAAACATGCATTTACTGCATAATTGTTTGGGCCATATGTGTACACATCCCCCTGTTAACTTGTTATGCTAGAATGCATCACATGTGTACAATTTATTGTCCTGTTAATATTCCCTATCGGATGTTGTATCATACTTTCCTTTGACATTTGGTGCATGATTCAAGAATGCTTGATAGGAAATTTAACTGAATTGATTTCCTTTAAAAAAGTAACCATTTCATAAAATTGCGATAGCCTTTGTGATTTAACCCTACATAAATACATACATTTAAATATTTCTATAATCAAGACAAAAGACTAAACAAAAGAACAACATGAGGAAAACACAAAATTGCCAGTGAATGAAAGGCCACATAATCTGAGAATACAAATGTGACATCAGAACTTTCTTAAAAGCACCCACTAGTGTGATTCCCTGATACCAATTGACCTTTTCGGTAAATCCCATAAGCCTTTGCGAGTACACCTAAGAACTCGTCATTCTGCGTCACGCCGCTCTGCGCCGATGCGCACATCGTTTATGGAACATCGTTAGTGCGCATTGCAAGTCGGCGTGACGTCAAATGACGAGTTCTCAGGTGTACTCGCAAAGGGTTATGGGATTTACCGAAAAGGTCAATTGACAGTCTCTTCCAGGTGCAAGGGGCAACTTAGGAGAAGGTCCTGCATTTAGCTGACATAAGGGTTTTGATGCACACATCATTACTGCTCAATTCAGTGTGCCCAGTAACAATGGTCGCTAACGATGTGCACAGCAGCATGATTTATGTATATGAGGTTAACCCACAGAATTAGAGGAGAACCGGGACTCCTTATAACACCACGTACAATCGCGACGGCAGCTATGGGGAGAAAATTGGGGGTATTTGGGTCCTTGCGAGACGAACGAAAACAATACTGTGTCTCATCTGAAGCATCTTGGTACTCGCGTGCAGGTCGCATCAAGTAGGTCTCTCAAATGCACCCATCATCCATATCGCGCATGACAACGAATGCCTTGAGCGCATTCTGAGGGAAACCGAATATCCCCAATTTTTGCTCCATGCCTGCATCAAGATGACGGTTGAGTCCCGGTTCTCCTTCTCTAATTCTGTGGGTTAACCTCAGATTCAGCTTTCAGTTTTATGTTTTGTGCAAATGTTTATTTCAAATTATGACCCTATACAGTAACTCCATACTAAAGCTTACCGGTATTCTATAGGCATTCTCTATGTAGAAAACAAGATTCTGAATAAAATCTACTTCATCTATTGTAAAGATTATCTGCAAACCTGAAATCAGACAAAATAAGAAATCAATACAAAATAGAATTTTTCAATATTGAATATGCACAAATACAATGAAAATGCATTTAGATATTTGTTTCTCGCACTTCATTTTCACCTGATGCTGTTGATAATAAGTTTCAGTTATGATAAGTTTAAGACACAAGGCATTGTCCTGCTTTCTACATGATGTATGGAGTACACTTTGGAGTTGCATGCTCATACTGAATAGGGTGAGGCACATGGGGAGGGTTGTCACTAGACTGAATTTAGTCCCTGCTAAATGTTCATATTATTTTGTCCGAAATACTCTGCATGGATCATTTTTCATCTGTTTTTAAGGGCCAAAGTACAATATCGTATTTCAGTACCAGTTGGCAAATTCTCATATTCCCTTGAGTGCCAGTTGGTTAGCCGATTGCTGGTTACTACTGACCAGGACCAGTACGGACTACTGTAGTGACAACCTTTGTCAGACACTCATATCCTTTTACATTTACTCTGGTCTCTTAACTGAAACTCCTGAGCGAGATCAGCATATTTATTTATATCTCAAATAACACTCATAAATATTGTCCCACCAACCATACCATCCATCAAGCAGGTCACATTTGGCATGTACGTACCATTGCTTTTGAATTCAATCTTACCTGATGCTGTCATTTGAGCCAGCATTATAATGTACAATGATGTAGCATTAATCTGTCCCCAATCATTGTCACCCACCACAGTGTCACCAGTAAACATGTCATACTTGGCATGCAGATATCATTAACTTACCTGATGCTGTCATTTGAGCCAGCATTATAATGTACAATGATGTAGCATCAATCTGTAGATATCCCCAATCATTGTCACCCACCAGTGTCACCAGTAAACAAGTCATACTTGGCATGCAGATAGCATTTCTTACCTGACGCTGTCATTTCGTCGGCAGAGTGCTACACTATCGTAAGTGCAGTTTGGACAGTTTTACAGGAGGAGCATTTTTGTGTTTAGCGTAGCCATTTGTTTCCAAGTAGCCATAAAATGACATGGGAATGTAAAGCAATTTGATTTTAATAATATAAACTATATAAATGGTGTTAAAGTTAATAAATCAATGAATTATTTACTGATTTAGATGTCGTAAGTGCCACATACGATAGTGTTACACTCAAATAGAAATGAGTGTAGAGTGCAACACTATCGTATGTGCCACATACTGATAGTGTTGCACTCAAATAGAAATAAGTGTAGAGTGCAACACTATCGTATGTGCCACATACGATAGTGTAGCATGCATTGCTCAATTAGGATATGCGTAATATCGGCTCAAATATCCAATATTTTGTCATTTTATGTTTCCTAACAAGTGTTAATTTATTTTGGCACATAATATTTACAATAGCAAGACACCTTTTGCCGTAATGTTATCTCTCAAGATTTATTACTGAATCTAAAACTAAAAACACCGGATTTATCGTCTCTATTACCAGTCATGGGAACTATGAACTTAGCCAGCATGGTGACAACGCATACAGCCGTCAGCGTCACAGCCAGTGATGTATTAGAGACTGTTTTACACTTACGATGGTGTAGCATTCCGTGAGTTTGTTGTTTAGGCCCAATAAAGTAGCGTATGTGGCACATACGATGGTCTTGCAGCAAATGAAAAACAAAATTAGCGTGCAAGACTATCGTAAGTGGCACATACGATAGTCTTGCATGCATTAATTAAAATTGCATTGCACTTACGATATTTTATTTTATTAATTAAAAAATAATTAAGCAATTTTGAAACTTAAAACGTGGTTTAAAATGTGCGTTTTTATATGGCCTTCCATAATTCTTCAAAATCTCATTTTGGCCAAAAATGTCACTTACGATAGTGTAGCACTCTGGCGACGATTTGAGCCAGCATTATAATGTACAATGATGTAGCATCAATCTGTAGATATCCCCAATCATTGTCACCCACCACAGTGTCACCAGTAAACAAGTCATACTTGGCATGCAGATAGCATTTCTTACCTGACCCTGTCATTTGAGCCAGCATTATAATGTACAATGATGTAGCATCAATCTGTAGATATCCCCAATCATTGTCACCCACCACAGTATCACTAGTAAACAAGTCATACTTGGCATGCAGATATCATTGCTTACCTGATGCTGTCATTTGAGCCAGCATTATAATGTACAATGATGTAGCATTAATCTGTCCCCAATCATTGTCACCCACCACAGTGTCACCAGTAAACATGTCATACTTGGCATGCAGATATCATTGCTTACCTGATGCTGTCATTTGAGCCAGCATTATAATGTACAATGATGTAGCATCAATCTGTCCCCAATCATTGTCACCCACCACAGTGTCACCAGTAAACAAGTCATACTTGGCATGCAGATAGCATTTCTTACCTGGCGCTGTCATTTGAGCCAACATTATAATGTACAATGATGTAGCATCAATCTGTAGATATCCCCAATCATTGTCACCCACCAGTGTCACCAGTAAACAAGTCATACTTGGCATGCAGATAGCATTTCTTACCTGACGCTGTCATTTGAGCCAGCACTATAATGTACAATGATGTAGCATCAATCTGTAGATATCCCCAATCATTGTCACCCACCAGTGTCACCAGTAAACAAGTCATACTTGGCATGCAGATAGCATTTCTTACCTGGCGCTGTCATTTGAGCCAGCATTATAATGTACAATGATGTAGCATCAATCTGTAGATATCCCCAATCATTGTCACCCACCACAGTGTCACCAGTAAACAAGTCATACTTGGCATGCAGATAGCATTTCTTACCTGACGCTGTCATTTGAGCCAGCATTATAATGTACAGGGTGTCCCAGAATGATCTGTACCGGGAAATATGGAATTTTTTAGGTATGAAGGGCATGTTGAATGGTCATATTGTTTTGCATTTTAAGTTCTGCATATATTTAGCTTTCTCAGATTTTTTAGATTTTAAAAATTGGACGTTTCTAGTAGAAGTTATAGAAGATTGCGTAAAAATGGTGAATTCTAAGTTTTGACAACGTAACCTATTTTGAAAATCTGTAACATTTACTAACCGTTCAGCACAAAGTTATTTGGAAAAAAAGTTATGCAGGTATTTTAGTTGTGCTCTGATCATATTTCCACTAAATAGCCGATATCTATCTATTATTTATGACGTTACGAAGCAATCATTATATGGAATTAAGGATTTGTGGCCTAATCCCATTCTCTCCTTGGCGGTAGTTTTAAATATGGTTATTGTGGTGTGAGGTCCATGTCATTTGAAATGCTTGCAGAGATCGAACTGGTTGTGGTACAGAAAAGAAGGCTCCTCAATTTACTGTACAGCAGTGTGGATTTCTTTTAAAAACTTACTGGTAAACCGGCAGCTATGTTTAGACGCAAAGAAGATTCATTAGACGATAGTGTATAATGTAAAGAAGTTTGACGAAACACGGAACTGTCAGGAATCGGCAGAGTGAAGCTTCGGTGCTCGTAAGACTGTAAGAACTAGAGCAAACATTGCAGCTGTCCGGCAAGCTTTAAGGCGCAACCCCAACAGTAGTTGTCGTCGAAATGCTGTGCAAAACATCCCACGTTCTTCATTTAATCGTATCGTGCCATTTTTCAAAGGTATGCGAGTCGTTTTTCATCGATTTTACATTATTGCATGCCACGCCAAAACAAATAAAGGTAGCGTGCTGAAATTAACAGAATAAGTAGGAGACATGTTTAACATTATAATGCTTGTATCAAAAATAGATACACTGCCCGTCTTCTATTTTTAGTTATTTTTGCAAACACGGTACAAATCATTCTGGGACACCCTGTACAATGATGTAGCATCAATCTGTAGATATCCCCAATCATTGTCACCACCAGTGTCACCAGTAAACAAGTCATACTTGGCATGCAGATAGCATTTCTTACCTGACGCTTTCATTTGAGCCAGCATTATAATGTACAATGATGTAGCATCAATCTGTAGATATCCCCAATCATTGTCACCCACCAGTGTCACCAGTAAACAAGTCATACTTGGCATGCAGATAGCATTTCTTACCTGACGCTGTCATTTGAGCCAGCATTATAATGTACAATGATGTAGCATCAATCTGTAGATATCCCCAATCATTGTCACCCACCAGTGTCACCAGTAAACAAGTCATACTTGGCATGCAGATAGCATTTCTTACCTGACGCTGTCATTTGAGCCAGCATTATAATGTACAATGATGTAGCATCAATCTGTAGATATCCCCAATCATTGTCACCCACCACAGTGTCACCAGTAAACATGTCATACTTGGCATGCAGATATCATTGCTTACCTGATGCTGTCATTTGAGCCAGCATTATAATGTACAATGATGTAGCATCAATCTGTAGATATCCCCAATCATTGTCACCCACCAGTGTCACCAGTAAACAAGTCATACTTGGCATGCAGATATCATTTCTTACCTGACGCTGTCATTTGAGCCAGCATTATAATGTACAATGATGTAGCATCAATCTGTAGATGTCCCCAATCATTGTCACCCACCACAGTATCACTAGTAAACAAGTCATACTTGGCATGCAGATTTCATTGCTTACCTGATGCTGTCATTTGAGCCAGCATTATAATGTACAATGATGTAGCATCAATCTGTAGATGTCCCCAATCATTGTCACCCACCACAGTATCACCAGTAAACATGTCATACTTGGCATGAAGACAGTTGCCTTTGGTTTGTGATTTCTTGAAGGCTTCTAATTTAGGAGCTTGTTTCATCATACACATCAGCAAACCTCTCATTAGTTTTACTACTCTCTGAAATGAAAAGTGTTGAAAAATCTGTCAAAACTTGATTGTTGTTTGTTGATCTTCCTGTTGAATAGGAAAGAAGAGCATCAAAACATTTATTACTTTAATAAGGTTACTATGCTATGATCACCAATGATATTATTCAAAGGACCTTGGGTCAATAAAAGTAATTATTCTCCTAATTTGCACATTGCACATTAAACTGCTAACTTTTGAAACACAAAATATTAAAAAAGTAAATGAGCTAGGGTGTTAGGAACAAGTTAAAGCAAAAATTGTACATAACATTGTCATCCTTCTGCTGCAGAGCAGGCAAATCACAATCGTGATTTATCCATGCACATCGATCTTTGGCAAGTGCAGCTACAACTGCATTGAATGCTTAAGTACTAAAATTGGGACAACAAAAGATTTAAAATTCAATATGGGTTAATGACACTGAAAGATGGTATTTGAATGATTTATATCCAACATGTCCTTTTTATTGTTTTAGAGCATGGAATTCAGGTGTCACAGCATTAAAAACACATTTGTCTACAGGTGTGAAGATCAAATGGTTGAATAACAGACAGATCTGTATAAAAGAGGTCCATATAAGGGAAGGTTCGACTGTCTTACTTTCTAAACTGTGTACAGTACTTGGTTGAACAAGAACTTTGGTTAATGTGTGTACAGTACTTCAAGAAATATTTATAACTATCTTACCTGCTCCAATTCATAAGCTTTCGCTTTGTCTTCATCCAAATCAGCTTGTTTTCTGTAGGCCAATGCCAGACCCCACACACCAATGATGCCATAGACATTATCCCTCACCCAGGCATGGGTCTGATTCTTGCTGGCAGGCAGTAAACCTGTGGTGGGACTCTGTATACAAAATGATTACATAAATTGAAAAATATTACTTGTTTGCCAAATGCCAATGTAGGAAACAGAATGCCATTTCTGTTTTACCCCTCCCAAGACACATGATTTCTTGTATATGGGACACATTTAAATGCTGTCATGTATTATGCCACAGGCTAGAGGCTGTTGGGATACTGAACATTAAACTTGACTGCAATGTTATAGATGCCTATGAGAAATGTTCACACTACAGTACCTTTTCATTCACCTTTAAGGTGGTACTGGACTAGTAGACCCCTTGATAAATGTGTGACTATTTTTGCATTTTTCTCAAAAAACAATAACACACTGGTAACAAAAGTTATGTTATAGGGGCAAAGAATCCACTGAAATTTCATTGATTCTTGAAAGACAAACGGTACAGTATTTATGATAAGAAAAGAGGTACCGCTAGAATGTACCTCATTTCTTTTATCATATAATGAACCAGTTGTTTTGAATCCCTGAAATTTCAGGAAAGTAATTGGATTCCTTGCCCTATAATATACATTATAACTTTTGTTTGTTACCAGTATGTAGTTATTTTGTGAGAAAAATGCAAAATTAGTCACAAAATTGACCAGGGGGTGTAGTACCACCTTAAGGCCACAGTAATGAGAGAGAACATCCATTGGACCTTTTCAAGAAGTTTATGTCCAAAAGTATAAAACTATACATTTTTGGAAAGGAAATGAGTTGAGAAATCACATGGTGAAGTTTTTAAAAAAATCACAAAAATACACCTTTTTTATTCTCCCAATTTTTTTTGTGACAACATAACAAAAATCAGTCAAGAGTAAAACATTTCCAGTTAGCTTTTCATGAAGAAGAGACATGAAATTAGGGAAGGTTTTTTATTTATTTATTTTTAATTTGTCTCTTTTTTCAAAAAAAAAAAAAAAACTCTAAGAAATCAACATTTTAGTAAAAAGATGTCAAAATTATGCACAAAACGTCCTTATATTTTTAAAAGGTAAGACTTTCAAGCTTGCAAAAGCTTTATCTGGTATGGGTCTTAATTTGCATCTATTGAATGCATCAACAAATCATTTCAAACTACCTAATTGGATCTATTATTTTGCTAATTAATGTACCTTTCTCGATTATTAAAGGGGCATTTCGTGATCCACAGCCTCATTCAGTGTTCGAAATAAGCACTTATCCTCTTGTCCTCTTGTCCAAAAATCACTGGGGACAACCATATTGAGATGTACTTATCCTCTGGACAACCACTATATTTTACCTCGTAAATATGACACATTTTGGGGACAACCAAAATGTTTTGAGGACAAGCAGAATTTATGCTTTAGTTGTCCTCCGGACAACCTCCATATTTTCCTTATTTCGGACACTGGCCTCATTCCCCCACTTTTCCCCACAAAAGTTGAGATTTTTACACCACTGGATACCTCTGGCTACATAATGTTTATGTACCAAATATTTCTTGCAGATTAATTTGTTTAGCAAAAATATCGCCAAATTTGAATTTCGTTCTGGTGCACCAGAACGAAATTACAACACATTGTCTATGGAGCAGTGTAATACACATAATCATGCATAACTCGCAAACGCAAAATCGGAATCAACTGAAATTTTGGAAATAAGCTTTTTTCGTGGATATCTACTGAAAAATGTCATAAAAAGAGGATGCTAGGATCACAAAATCCTCCTTTAACTTTCAATGATGAATTAATTCAAGGTAATAATTAACGATAGCAATCATGGATGTTCTAAAAATGTATTTTGTGGCATTTATAAAATTATTTTGACGTCTGCAATCGCTATCGCCATGATAAGTATAAATGCAAAAGCGATGGGCGATGCATCACAAAATTCTGCGATTCCTAATTGCTTTCCAAAAGCGGTACATCGCAGTCGCTCGGCGATTGAGTATTTATACAGCTAAAATAATCGACCGGAAATCGGGGATCATTAAAACGTCAACAAATTTCAAAAAAAGGAAGCCAGTAAACTTAATTTTGAGCCATCCAAGTTTATGTGGCCTGGTGAACTAGGCGCTCTAGCTGAAATACAGCAAGATAATGTAAGATAGTATGTAAACCTGTATTTTAGATAGGGTATCTCAAGCTAGCTTATTCCTCTCGAGCGGATTTAGTCCTGGTAACTAGGAAGATCGAAATCTATCATAATCTTTTGGACATTTAAATGAGCTTGTTCTCTCGTCCTAGATATTTCGCCTATATATGATACACACATCCGAAAGTTGCACACATTTCCTAAATTATACAATGCTGTTGGTAGATGTATTTTACTATTCTGTAGTTTCTTCTGTTGCTTACCTATATATTGATATCATTGCTTTTGAAAAATAATCATTTTAAAAGTGTTTTCTTTCCAACTTCTGTGGACTGATCAGATCGGTAGCTTCCGAATCGGACCGATTATTAGCTTATCGGTAGTGATCTGCATCGGCCGATTTTTCCTTCATCCGCCGATGTAATGCACCGATCACCCAATATCATGAAAGTAATTGTTGAAGCTTAACAAACTTCATTTATTGGTATATATATTTCTTTGAATTAGACTAAAAATCAAGCGAAATTTAGCAAAAGAACAAGCTTTGTAGGCGATAAACCTATAATCATACCGTGATTCAGGCACGCAGCTGAGATAATCAGGTAATTCCCAGCATGCACATGTACGTACGCTGTACGGCCAACAGATGAATAACTGTAGTTCTTACTTCCGGTTCTGGGTTACACACGTGCATATCAGATTGGAGAGAGCTACGGGCCGTGTGCAAAACTCAATACTGACTTGAGCGTAAACACAATATTAAAATGGGGCGTCGAATGATTCGACGGACTCGGATATCAGGGGAAAAGGTAAATTGAACTTAGAATAATCATGGTCAAATTAAGTAATTGTAAATGAGCACGGAGTGTATTTTTGTGCTCAGAGCATACATAATTATGGTAATACTTTGCGTGCACAAGTACCCTTTCAACATACAGGTGAAATTTACTCATGGCGATGGCAGCCATTGTTTACAATTGGGGAATTGGTAATCGGTGATCGAATCGGCAGATCAAAGAGGGAATTGATCGGCCAATCGGCCGATTCAGATAAGGACCTGATCGGTCAGACACTAAATAATATGTTTGCTTGAATTCATGAACTGTCTATTTCAAACCCATGCATGAATAATCATAGTGACAGGGTGCAAGAGTCTACCCCATTCTAGACTCGCTTGCCAGTCCTATATACGCCGTACCTATGTATATTAAGGACTGGCTTACGCCATTTTGGATGTCAATGGGAAATACACACTTAACGATTTGCGCAGGTCAGAAATTTGAAGAAAAAAATTTCATCAATGTATATATAAAAAGTGGTACCAACCTTATTGTGCTTGCTAATTTAAGACTCGGTTGAAACAAATTTAAGGATCGAATGCATTTTAGTGTCCAAAAAGGCAAAATTGCGAAGGGTTCAGAATTCGAATTAGGAATAAAAATATCCGATCTTTGCGATCAAAAACACAAAATTACAACTTTAAACATACTATTGGCAAAAGACATTATTACCAAAGACATTATTACCAAACAATATAGAATAGAAACTTCGACATCAACTTCTCAAAATATTGGAGAAATATACTCACTAAACATTCAAAAAGTACGCAATCCAATTCCCATTGAAACGCGTAGAAAACTGAAAGTGCATAATCCCTACTACCCCATTCATGAATATAATCATACTTTTGGGTGCCAGATCAATTTTATCGACTATCCTAGAAATCACCCGCTCAAGATCTCTCATTGCTCACACCCATGACACACCCCCATACGCCCCAGGTGAAATTCCCACAATATACTCGCCTTGTTTGTATAGCGCCATATATTCAAATGGTCCCTGAGACCCTGGCATTATAGCCAAAATATTAAATTCTCGATCATGAGAGCCAACTTGGGTACGCACAGTTATTTGCGTCGAGCGTACTACGCAAAGACCGGCGCTTGCGGCGCAAACACAGCTTTTGTGAATTGACCAATCACACGGTCGTTGCTAGGCAAGGTCAAGGTTCGGTCATGCAGGTCGCGCGATCCTGTTATTCTATGAAAAGTACGCTGACGCAGAAGGTACATATCCTCTCATGATCGAGAATTTGTTATTTTGGCTATAGCAGATAATACCAATGTAAATGTAAATATGTCGGCAGGTCTCAGTTACTGGGACTATACCGAAAAAAATATTAATTTCTCGATCCTGAGTGTACTGTGTGCACTATGTATATGCCCAGCGAGGTCACGTCACACTCGGTGTGACGTGCCCTGAACTCCAAATAACTTTCGTAAGCAACAGACAAATTGCAGGAAAGCGTGCCAATTTAAGCTTCCTGTAATATCTATTGCACATAACATATGAAGTCACAAACTTACAAACTTCAATATGCACTTCAAATACAGCAGACCAGCTGTTAATTATTACCGATCCTGTAGAATAACTTACATAATCTTCAATTTCATGGAATCCCGTTGCTCAGAATTATGATATGCTCCATAAATCACAGGTGTGAAACTGACTTTATACCACTCGCTCGCTTTCGCAGAAAAGCGAAGCCTCCGGCTACCTCGTGGCACTGGGCATGACGTCATCATGGACGTGTACAAAATTTCCGACGGCGCCTTATTTATTTATAACCCGCTTTGTGATTGGTTGCAAACACCATTCATCGCAATCGTAAGCCAATCAATGAACGCGACGGCCTTTTACGGTATGAATTAATGTGACCCGCCAGTAAAGTACGTCGAACGTGATTGGTTTACAAAACTACTTTGATAATTGCTAAGCCAGTCAGCGTGCTCGATGCTTAACAACCTGGTCGTAGAGGTTTTCTTTTTTTAAGAGGCAAATTCACGTGGTGATCCAGCGATCGAGTATAAATTCAGCATGACTTCTGCTTTCGCAGGTGCAATAACATTACATGGACACAATCAGTGACATTTACACAATGAAATAATTACCGTATTCGTCCGAGTATAGTCCCACGTTCGAGTATAATCCCACCCCCATTTTTCAAAAATTTCAGAAATTGTAAAAAAAAAAAAAAAAAAAAATTTTTTAAGTTTATTTTTTTCGGTTTTGAGTGTCCCTGGACCTAGACCTAGATGCTAGGATCATTCATGGTTGACCTAAAAAAAAAAAAAAAAAAAAAAAAAAAAAAATTCAAGATATTTTGTATTTTTAATATGAAAATTGATATCATTAATAGAGTATGACATGAAAACAAAGTATCAATTTTCATATTAAAAATACAAAATATCTTGAATTTTTTTTTTTTTTTTAGGTCAACCATGAATGATCCTAGCATCTAGGTCTAGGTCCAGGGACACTCAAAACCGGAAAAAATAAACTTAAAAAAAAAAAAAAAAAAAATTTTTGGAAAATTTTCACATAAAAAACGGGTGGGACTATACTCGGACCAATAGAGGCCGTCAGCGTGACGTCATATGCCGCCATCTTGTGGGTACACGCTGCGATGGTCATTCGATCTGCATGCGTGAACAACAAAATCGCCGCATCAACGCTGTGATAACAGCTGCGTGGCAAGCTGCGTCCCACGCGTGGCGTCCGATGCATGAACACGCAGATCATTTGTACCCACAAGATGGCGAAAGGCTGACCGCCTCTATACGGTAATTATTTATGACATGCAAAGATACTTGCGATGACCAGTTTTTAGCGGACACTTTGATATTAACAGGTAACTTTTATAGGTCATAGGGTAGAAACGATAGTAATAGTTGTACAATTCACAATTGTACGAAAATATACATTTTGTTTAATAGGCCTAAAATGTTTACAAAAATATATTGGTCCACACGTTGTGCATGTATTCAGTTGTTCGACGTATACACTGTGTAATGTAGCAAGTTTAAAATGGAATGACAGTCACAGTATAATTTGTGCATGCGATTGATTGTCAGTCACCCCAGTGTAGGCGTTGTAAACTTGTGGTCATTGCGTCCCGATTCAGCTCTCAGGATTGAGAAACTATTATTTTAGCTATAAAATGGATTAGGAGTTTTTGTGGACTCTCCTCGATGGTATCACATGATCAACAATAATATCATTCATTGATTTCAGGATTTTTTTTTATTTTAGCATGTTGTTAAGCTTACCTGAAAATCAAGGATGATTTTGGTCACATGTCGATAGTAATAGTCCAAACGGACACCGGAGTTACTTCGACTTCTCATTCTCCTAAATTTACAGCTTAGCTCTCGAGAAAATTGCGATAAGGTCCATTTTCCAGTGCTTACGTGCTAAAATGTTTACTTTCTTCTCCGGCCATCCATGTACGCATAATTTTTTTGTATGCCCTTTGACCAGCTTTGACCTGAATTCATGAAATAAATAAAATTTCAATGGAATATTACTCTTTCTTGCCCTCAAAAACTTCGATTATTATGAGTAAATTGAAATACATGTTGTAAATCTCATATATGTGAACAAAAAACGACGACTAAAAATAGTAAAATTAAAGAGAAAAAAATCACAAACAAAAGGTCAAGCCCAACAATCTACTTCCGGTATTTCCACCATTTCGCAAAATCAAAATCCGAGAAGTGAGGAGTCTTGATATCTTTTTGGTAAGTTTAAAAATAGCTTTTGAAATGGTTCATAAATATTGCATTGGTTGAAATACCGAGTATTTTTGTAACATGAAACAAAGTACAGCGGCGATGGTTCATTGTCAGTGTGAAAATGTTAAAGTAAGTTAGTATAAAAAGCATATTGTGTAAGCTTACCGAATTTCAAGCTTTTCCATGTTTTAATGCCCATGTACATTGTACCGTACAAAATAGTGAATATCCTCAGTCATCCAATCCTTAAAATTACAAAGTTTTGCATTAAATATTTTACTGACAATACTTTTACTGTTGCGTTTGATCCAGTTCCAATAATAATTGAAACAAGATGGCAAGAATTTTTGTGATGACGTATCGCGTTTATACTTGTCACGGCGAAAAAATTCTAAATGCCACAAAATACATTTTTCAGGGATGTGAGAGTTCCGCGTTTTCGCAAATTTCCGCGTTTTTAGCATGCCTGCGTCGCGGTTTTTTATTTTTCCCAAACTCAAAATCCGCGTTCCCAATGATTTATACATTATACGTTGTCCGTCCGTCTGTCTTCCATTAATTTAATGTATGAGACTACTAACTTACGTTGTGTGTATTAAACCTGCATATGAGATGCCAATCTTCCGATTTTAATCGGAATTCCGATTTTTCTGTATTTTTCCCAAAAAATCCAATTTTCTAAAAAAATTAAAATTTTTTTTTTTTTTCAAAAATATTTTTTGGCCAAAAAGCAAGTTATAGGCCCTAAATTACTTGTTATTCAAGGTTGAAACCATAGAAATACTGCTACTTAAAAAAATATTGCCAATTTTATTTTACAAAGTTGGATAAACATTTTGATTACTTTTGCTTCTATTGAACAGTCAGGAACACATTGACATTGCTAGCTGTTCAGTAGAAGTAAAAGTAATTAAAATGTACAACTTTATCCAACTTTGTAAACATAAATTGGCAAGTAGCAGTATTTCTATGGTTTCCAACATTGAGTAACAAGTAATTTAGGGCATATAACTTGCTTTTTTTTAAAAAATATATTTTGAAAATTTAACAAAAAATAGGGGGGGTCAACAATTTGATGAATCATCGCTTTTATATTGGCCATGTTATTAGGCCAAAAAAATACTTTGGAGAATGTCTCTCATGTACAAAAGTATAGGAAACTGAACATTTAAAACCACTTTTTTGGGATGAAGGAAGCATTTTTTCAAAAAAGTCGAAAACAGGTTTTTATGTTAAAAATGGTCTTTTGTGGTGCTAATTCTGCTAAAATTGCCTGGGCTTAGGTACCTAATTTGCATATTTTATGGTATAATTTTGAGAAAACAAGCCTTGAAGAATATTACATGTACTAGGCGGTTACCCGTATTTGGCGGTTCTCGGCTGTCAAGATTACCTGGCTGATGATGACTGTACTCACCAAGTTTGATGCCTATAGGATAGTTTTTACTAATTTGACCTCAGATGACCCCTTGTGACCTCGGATGACCCTGACCCCCAAATGACCTTCCAAAAGTTGACTCTAAAAGTTGACTGTACCCACCAAGTTTCATGCCCATATGACAGTTTTTAGTAATTTGACCTTAAATGACCCCAAAATGACCTTCCAAAAATTTGACTCTAAAAGTTGACTGTACCCACCAAGTTTCATGCCCATATGACATTTTTTACTAATTTGACCTCAGATGACCCCAGATGACCCCAAAATGACCTTCCAAAAATTTGACTCTAAGCGTTGATTGTACCCACCAAGTTTCATGCCCATACGACAGTTTGTACTAATTTGACCTCAGATGACCCCTGGATGACCTCGGGTGATCTTGGCCCACTAATCGAAACAAATTTGTTCTGTCTGAGGTCCAGATGCACCCACCCACCAAGTTTGAGGAACGTGCGACCCCTAGTCTCCGAGCAAATAGGCGGAAAACAGTTTTTACTAATTTGACCTCAGATGACCCCTGGGTGACCTTGACCCACTAACCAATACAAACTTGTTCCGTCTTAAGTCAAGATGCACCTACCCACCAAGTTGCATGCCCATATGACAGTTTTTACTAATTTGACCCCTAGATGACCTCTGGTGACCTTGACCCACTAACCAATTATACAAACTTGTTCTGTCCCGGGTTAAGACGCACCCACCCGTCAAGTTTGAGGAACGTGCGACCCCCAGTCTCTGAGAAAAACAGTTTTTACTAATTTGACCCCTGGATGACCTCGGGTGACCTTGACACACTAACCAATACAAACTTGTTCTGTGTGGGGTCCAGCTGCACCCACCCACCAAGTTTGAGGAACGTGCGACCCCTAGTCTCTGAGAAAATAGGCGGACAGACAGAGTCACAGACAGAGTCACAGACAGACAGACAGAGGCACAGACTACCAGTATTATTATATAGATAATAGATAGTCTTCTCTGTTATCTAGGCTTGTTTTCTCAAAATGACCTTATTTTTTAATCCATTTGAATGTAATTTTACCCTCAGAAATGGTGTCTCCTGCAGTGTAAAATATGTAGAAACTCTCTGGCTTCGAGGGGCTTCGTCCCCTAGACCCCCACCGGCAGGGTTCCCGTTAAGGTTTTAAAAATGTGCGTCCGTAATGACGCAAATTTGCTGACGAGGTTGCAAAAACTTGCGTCCAGACAGATTTTTGTGCGTCCATCTGAAATTCACGATTATTATGATACACACATACCACGGGTCTACACCTCATCAAATGTTGATTGTTAAAAAAAAATAAAAGTGCATTTTCGCCGTGATATTCCATCTCCATTCGCTATGATAATTTTCTCATTTCTGTGTCAGTTTTGGTCCCAAACGTGGTCAAAAACAGGTGCAAAAACATGAGCAAAGTCTGTCAATCTTGAGCAATTTTCGTTCGTACTTCCACTTCCGCATTTCTATTTTTAAAGTAACGTATTGTTGATGCCACAAAAATTAAAACAGGTGCTGCCACAAATAATACGAAAAAGGGTTATCATTTGGATTTTGTCTTTAAAATTGCTTTTATTCATCGTAACAATAATACTAATAAAGGAAACCAAGATTATTTATGAGAAAATTAACTTAAAATATTAAAAATTGAATATTGTCAGGTTGTGATAAATAATTAAATAAACATTAACAGCACGTGCTTGCTTGTAAACAAATCAATCGGGACTTCCCCAGCTGTACAGCGATCGTGCGGAAAGCATGCAAAAAGTGCACGATTTCCTGACGTTGCATTTACAAATATTGCAGAATTTACTTCAATTCTCAGCAGGTGGGTCAAAATTTTGGGGCTTTTATTATCTTAAAAATATAAAAGAATAAAAATATTTCTTATTTTTATCATCAATTAATGATAAAAAGTTTTGTCAGCGTCCACAATGGACGCAAATACTTGATTAGCCATGTGAACTTGCGTCCAAATTTGTAAAATACGCGTCTGGATGCAATGACGCACACTAACGGAAGCCTGCCCACGGGGCTGTGCCCTGGACCCCACCAGGGCCCTTAAGCGTGTTTATTTCAACAAATTTCAGAGATTAAAATCTTGAGATTTGGTTGAGTGATGAGTTAGAAATAGTGGTTATGAATTCGGTTAATAACTTCGCATCAGTTATATATCAGGCATTGTGAACAATCTAAACATTTTGCTTTGGACCTCGGAATATCTCATCAACATCAGTAGGGCTCGCAAAATGCTTACAACAGAAGCTGCTAAGTTAGCCGTGCATACCCTTGTTACCAGCAGACTGGACTATTGCAACAGCCTCTTGACAGGCATCAGCAAATCTCTCATCATCAGACTCCAAAATGTACAACGCACTTCAGCCAGAATCATCGCTAAGCGTAGAAAATTTTACTCATGAACTTGTTGCGCTCCACTGGCTTTCATACAGCAACGCATCATTTTCAAAGTCCTTCTTTTAGTCTACAAAGCTCACCACAAACTGTCTCCTTGTTACATCTCTGATTTGCTTCAGCCACAACTGGTTCGTCAACAACTGCGCCCGCGGTCATCAACATCATCTCCATAGTTTCTTGAACTCAGAACCCATAGTGTGTCATTCGCAGACAGATCTTTTTCATGCTTTGGACCAAAAGAGTGGAACAAACTTCTCATCCATATTAGGAATTAGGAATGCTCAAGACTGTTGGCATTTTCAAAAAGCTGCTAAAATGCCATTTGTTCCAACAAGCCTATCAGACTTGATTTCTTGTGTCTGCCTTTCAGCGCCTTTGAACAATTGACTTTTTGTATATTTATTGGCGCTTTATAAATTGTTGTTGTTGTTGTTGTTGTTGTTGTTGTTGTTGTTGTTGGGTTGTTGTTTTTGTTGTTGTTGTTGGGTTGAAAACTGGTCTACCTCGACATAGCCGTGGAATGGACTTTTTGCTGCATTAAAAATCACTCAAAAAATCATCTTTTAAATTTTTTAATATTTTGTTATATTACATTTGGTATATTTCCTCAGTTGATTGTTCTGGTTAGTATGCGTACACAATGAAACTTAATAATTATGTAGTTTAACTGCACTTTCTTTTCATTTACAGTTTTAGAGAGGAGGCAATCATGGGAAAACATTTTGGCAACCTAGCCCGCTACAGGAATGTAGTTATGCGTACATTGTCACCTTTTGAGCAGAGAGCTTTTGCTGGTTACTTTAGTGAGGGTATGCCAAACTTGTGGAGGAGATTCAAAGAGTCAGTATTTAGAGTTGTACCACGTAAGTATTCAGCAAGTTTGCTATACATTATATATAAACATTTGCCGCTGTTGATCCATTAAAGCAATAATGTGTGATTTGCATAAAGAATAGATTCCTATTTAAATGTTTGTTTCACTGATCACATTATCCCCTTTTAATTTTGAGCCAAACAAATGAGGTATAACGAAGAAAATTGCGATTTCATTCCAGCGCCTACAATGCGTGTACTACGCTCGCCGATCGTAACATGTAATACTGCACGGAGCATCACACTCGACGTGTGTACACATAAGCTGACATCCACGGGAGATGATAGCAAGCAGTCGATCGATGAACTCTGAATAAATCCGGGTTGACCCGGTTTTAATATTAAAAGTTTAATAAATAATTTTACTGTTATTAAAGCACTTCAGGCTTAGTCTTTTACGTGGTATTTTAGTACACCACTCGGCATTATAATTAGATGCAAAAAGTAGAAATCAAGGGCATTGCTGTGAAGCAAATCACACATTATGGCTTTAATTATATGATCAAGGAAAATTAGTCATTTGTTGGGTAGAATTAAGGCCCGGCAAAAAACGAGATCTCGCTTTTCACGCTGTGATTCTCGCTATTAACCAATTATCTCGCTTTTTAAGAAAGTTTCCAAGCAGTATACTTACTATAAAAATGTTGCTTTATGCCATAAAAGTTCGTTGAATTCCATGAAATGAACTTCAACATCGGAAACGAGTGTAGAATTCAACAGCATTGCAACCACATTGCCTGTGCAAAAGCCATGCGTTACTTGATAAAAAATGACATTTCAATGTAAATGAGTTCAAGTTTAGGCCAAATATTGTTATGTTTATTGAATTATTGGAATATTTTGGCTATAAAACATAATTCAAGGTCAAATTTTTGTCACTTTTTTGCCGACTGACGGCAAGGCGGTAAAGGAAGCACATCCTCGCACTTCAGTTCTGTTGACATTGACCGGATCTGAACAACAGAGGGCAGGCCACAGTATTTTTATTTATTTTTATTTTTCGGATTTTCGTATTTTCGGGGCGTTTTTAAAGCTTCTTGTGCCATTTTCCTGGGAGAAATCTCGCTTTTCTCGCTTTTCAAAACTTTGGATCTCGTTTTTTGCCGGGGCCTAGGTAGAATCATATAATCCATCCATATTTTTGGCATGCCAATGAACAGGCTACAGTATTTTGAAAATTCTGCTAAGATTGGATATCAGTTTAGGATTTTTGATTATTTACATGTTGTACATGTTGAAAAACATACACACAAAAGAAGCTGGAACCCCTCATCTGATAACCAAAATCAGTTTTGGTATTTGTCATTATCAAATGTTGCCTAATGAGATACATATAAATGTCATACATTTTGTTAATTAAGATTTTTGCATTTTTTGCACTAAGGATTTAAAAAATGATACCACAACCATCTCTGCCATATTTACAGTTTCAAAGTTATTATCAGTCAATGGTCATGGAACTTGGACCTTGGACATCGTGAAATACAAAACAGAGAAACAAGCCTTTAAAATTGAAGCACAATAATGTTCATGAAAACAGGAATTTTGTTTTTGCTTTTCAACACCTTCATGACTATTTTTGGCTGTACAGTGAATTTGTATTTGCCAACATCAGCCTCATCCACTGGTGTTGAGTCGCAAATCATTTCTACAAATTGTAATTACTAATTACTTTATTTCTGCACGAATCAAGATTGACTGCCACACTGTGTGACAACTTATATCCATTACACAATTAAACATATGTCTTCCTGATAATCAAAAATAATTTCATTTTACTGGAAATACACAAAATAAATTCTAATTAGGAAGTACATAAATATAAATTTAATTCATATTGCGTACATATTCTACAACATTTTAAATGTGTATAATGGATCAAATGAATTAACATAAATTGACCGCTTTGAACCAAACTTATGCCACAGCATATATATATTCGCAGGTATTATATGCTGCAGGCTCACAATTTTACAGGTTTTGTAGCAGTTTCTGTAAGACATCCTGTTTACAATGTATTTTATTAAATTAACCCCTGAAAATATGGCACAATATTTTTCAAATCATGCCCTGTACAATGCCGGACCGCCCATCGGTCCTAGCCCAATTGGCATATATTAGTAGCTTGATCCTATTATCAAATCAAATTTGTAGAAATGGTTTTTTTTTTTTTTTCAGTGTTAAACCTCTATTATGCATCATAATTTTCAATTTTGTTCTTACTCTTTTTTTTCTGCTATCTTTACTTCACAGCTCTAGTCTTGACGTACTATGTTTACAGCTACGGAAATAGTTTACATGCCGACTTGGAAAGGAAAGATCCAGCCGACTTTGCCGATGATGAATAGAAACAATGCAATATAAATAAACCCTGATCTCTACAACAATTGTGTGTGCATGTGTGTTTTGGAACGGGAGAACCACAAGACTGTAGTGAAAGATGATTTGAAAAACACAATCCTTGAATTGTCGACCATTTGGCAGATTTTCATCTGTGTAACTAGGATTAACAGATGATGTGTTGAAACATAATAAGAGGGTATATTTTCTGGAGAACTTTGGATCGATCAATCTTTTAACATATCATAATTTTACTTGTACAAACTTGACTGATCTACAATCCAATGAATGGAAGGCACCAGGAATTCAATTTTCCTTCTCATGCACACTTGGTGTGTCAATTTGATGAAGAACAATATATGTCATCTTTCATTGTGTGACACATAATTACTATTTCTTTGTTGTAAATGTGTAATTACCACATGTGTTTATCTATATCAGCATGTTTTGCAGTTAAGACTATAATTAATTATATATTTATGATCTAAAATTTGAAAAACCTACCAATCTGCAATACTTTTAAATGATAGATTAACAAATTGTTGTGAAGATCCGGAATGAATGGACTTTGTGTAAGTCATGCGTAGAAAAAAGTTGCCAGTTGTACATCAACTATTCTCTCTGCATGACATACACACAGTACATGTACATCTCTGTGCAGGACATACACACATCTATGCATGACATTATTGACATAAGGTATACCCATAGTACACCAACTATTTACGCACCTTAACAATGTCTTTCTTTTGTAAGGTGCATATTACTTCCTTTCCATAGCCAGTAAGATCCTAGTTTAAATTGTTTGCTGTACAATAGGGGAGGGGGTAAATACATGTTCAAAGTGTTTCTCGGGTTACAATCAGTTGAATTACATTTGTTGAAAACGTTCCTTACATGTTACATACTGATTCAGTAATACTGATTTTTTCGTATTTTATTGATGTTCAAAAATAATTGATAAAAAGTAATAATTGTTGCTGCTATGTGGGGACATAGAATTAAATTTCCCTAAACCGCCTCTGCCTAAAGTTTGCGATTGAGAGTGTTAAAAATATTTTAAGACCTCTGGAAAAAGTAATGCATCCATTGTAAATACGTTTATAGTATTCACAATATTTTAACATGGAAAGACAGGTGATTTATGTGCACACATTTTGATACCCTCTTCATCCAATTTTGTTCAATATAACAACACAGCAGCATTTTAAAGGACAATTAAAGAAGAGTTGCACTTACAGCGATTAATGGTTATTGAATGCAAACTTGGCATGTCAAACCTGCCATTTGTCTTCATACTGGGTTAAAATTAGTACAATGTACTGCAACTTTTAAATTTTTTCTTTTAAAATACTGCTGTGTTGTATGGTGTATAAAATGCACATACATAAACCACCTGTTTTTTATGTTAAAATATTGTGAATATGATTAATAGCTATAGACGTGTTTGTAACAGCTGTGTTACTTTTTGTGAAGTCTTTACTTTGTATAAAGGCTTACATGGTCTTGTACAGTATTATTTCATCCAGGGATTAAGTTTTCAAGATTATTCCAAGATATTTTATCCTCTTTTCCCATACCAAAGTATAGGAAAATAGAGATTTTCACTGTTTTCCCAGTTCAGGATTTCCTTTTGCACCTACTTACATCCTTGTTGATGTTCAAAGGGATACACAACAAAATTGAAAAATAAGAGATAAGATCACATGGTGTCATTGAAGTTAGCAGATTATTTTTTTCAATCTAGATAAGAGTGCTAACTGCAGAAGTAAGTTTGCAATATCTCTACTTTGACACCAATGAGCAAATCATACTACATACTATCATGCCACATGCTTAGGCTATAGAAACCAACGGCATCTTATAGATAGTGTTTGTTGATATTTAAGGTGTATTTGCTGTGTTAATTTGAAACAAGGTTTTACTCTACTACCAATCAATCCTGTATGAAGTATGTCAAATTAAAGAGTTGTGTTCTTCCATATCTTATTTTGTGTACAATTTATAATCTGTTTCTTTTCCAACCCTCAAATCATTACAGTGTATATATATCTCCTAACAAGTTATGTAAATGCACAGTGAAATGACTCGGCCATGTTTGGGTGTTGCTCATGGAGGGTAATAATAGTGTACCTCCGGATTACTTACTATACTTTAATCAGCTCGTAACCGGCGGGCCTTATAACATCGCGGATTAATATCAATATGTTTTATTTTGCAGATTGTCTTGTGGTATGATGGTATCTTGCCAGAAGCATCATAAGTTATTCATTGAAGCCATAATACTTCGCCTACTTTCTTTAACACACAAAATATAGACCATTCAGGCCAACTATATCACTTTTAACAGCGGTCTACTTTTCGGCGTAGTTGTAAAAACCTAACAATTCCTGTCGATTACAAGCTGATCAAAGTATAGCATACCACCATGCACCAGATAAAGTTTGATTTGAAGTACATGCTTGATTCATTGTTTGCGTTTTACGAGTAGTGTGTTATACCGATGATATACGCCCATTGCTGCGTGTGTAAACATTTGTACCGTGCAAGATTCAAGACACAAATTGTCATTCAATATCGGGCTATTGCTGATAAATCCTGCAGATACATTATTTGAGCTCCTATGAGATAACCAATAATACACATTGTGTTGTAGAAATTTACAAAGGATTCCAAGTCCCTATTTTGTATAACATGTGCAGCCAACATCTAAAATCACCATAGCTTCCAGAGTTTTGCATGGGATTGGGTAGACTGGGGACCAGGGTTTACTTTAATGCACAAAACATGCATATTTACGCATTCACACATTTTGCAGACCTCTTCAAATCCAAAGTCCAACTCGTACAAAATATTGAAAACGTACACGTTCAAATGTTACAAGATTATATAGAAACACCCAATATTGTTAAAAACGTTTTCCAAATTAAAAATATACCCCTTGGGAAATGTTTTGGACCCCTTCAGTGGAAAAAATCACAATTGAAAGGGTCCAAAAAATTTGAAAATACCCCTTCAGCAAAATGCTTAAAGAAAACCCTGCTGGGGACAATTAGCAGTAAGTTCCTTGTCCAAGGGAATTCAAACTAGGTCATCCCCATGAGTTGCAGTCACTTTTGGATTATACAGGGTGAGTAAAATAAAATTGCAATAGGGCAAAGAATCAATATTTACATGAAAACCAAGTTGACAGTTCTAAATGCCACACTCTCAATACATGTCACGGTGAAAATATGAAGTGAATCGCAGCTACCATTTAATTTTTATGAGTCTTTACTACAATACCCAATAAAAATTTTTTGTCTGTTCCATTCAACTCGGCAAAGCCTCAGTGGCTGGAACAGTCCATATTTCACCTCATGAAAATATTCTTACCATTGCACTAATGAACATTCAATATAGTGCCTATTTAAGTTCTTGACCTCATGGGCTATTGTTCACTCTGGTATTTTTGTCTTGCTTGAACTATGTTCAGGATGGGACTAATATAGTAATCACTATTTCTGTCTGTCCGTGGGGTGGATGTATGGAGGGGTGTGTGTGTGTCCGTCCGGAGCTATATCTGAGGAACCGTAAGACATATGGGGACGCTACTTGGTGGGATGAAGGATATCCAAGTTTGCTCCGTAACCGTATGTTTTCAGTGAAAAATAGGCTAATTTGCATAATTTTTGCGTAAATTGATAGCGGACTTTGTGGACAGACTATCTCAAGATCTGTCAGGCGCATGGTAACGAAATCTGGTGGCAGGAACGATACACACCTGCTGATCACCTGATTAGTTTTTCGGCGAAAGGTATGCGCATTTAGTTGTTAATTTGCATAATTTATGCCTAACGCTTCTACAAATATGGTTGGAAATCTGAAGAAATCCGCCTTGTGGAGCTCTATCTGGGGATCCATAAGAACCTAAAGCGCTATGATGATGAAACTTGGTAGGGGGTAGCATGAACAGAGGGTCTCGTCCTAATTCGATTTTCAGCGCAAAATATGGTAATGAAGTACCTAATTTGCATAATTTATACATAACAGACAAAAACCTATTTTCTCTGAGACTAGGGGTCGCATGTTCTTCAAACTTTGCTGGGTGGGTGCGTCTTGACCCCAGACAGAACAACATTGGTTAGTGGGTCAAGGTCACCCGAGGTCATCCAGGGGTCATCTGAGGTCAAATTACTAAATACTGTCATGGGCATGAAACTTGGTGGGTACATTCAACAATTAGAGTCAAATTTTTGGAAGGTCATTTCGGGGTCATCCAAGGTCACCCAGTGGTAGAGGTCAAATTACTAAAAACTGTCATATGGGCATGATTACTAAAAACCTATTTTCTCAGAGACTAGGGGTCGCATGTTCTTCAAACTTACTAAAACTGTCATATGGGCATGAAACTTGGTGGGTACAGTCAACATTTAGAGTCAAATTTTCGGAAGGTCATTTCGGGGTCATCCGAGGTCACCCAGGGGTAATCTGAGCTCAAATTGCTATAAACTGTCATATGGGCACGATTACTAAAAACACATTTTCTCGGAGACTAGGGGTCACATGTTCTTCAAACTTTGCTGGATGGGTGCATCTTGACCCCAGACAGAACAACATTGGTTAGTGGGTCAAGGTCACCTGAGGTCAAATTACTAAAAACTGTCATATGTCCACGAAACTTGGTGGGTACATTCAACAATTAGTCACATTTTCGGAAGGTCACCCAGGGGTAATCTGAGGTCAAATTACTAAAAACTGTTGAATGGGCATGAAACTTCCAGGGGTCATCTGAGGTCAAATTACTAATAACATTTAGAGTCAACTTTTTTGGAAGGTCATTTTGGGTCCCCAGGGTCATCTGAAGTCAAATTACTAAAAAGTGTCATATGGGCATGAAACTTGGTGGGTGCAGTCATCATTTAGAGCCAAATTTTTGGATGGTCATTTTGGGGTCATCCGAGGTCACCCAGGGGTCATCTGAGGTCAAATTACTAAAAACTCATCTGGGCATGAAACTTGGTGGGTACAGTCAACATTTAGAGTTAAATTTTTGGAAGGTCATTTCATGGTCACCTGAGGTCAACCATGGGTCATCTGACTCTGAGGTCAAAGTACTAAAAACTTTTTTTAAATGGTAATTTTTGGAAGGTCATCTGAGGTAGGTGAAATTACTAAAAACTCGTATGGGCATGAAACTTGGTGGGTACAGTCAACATTTAGAGTCAAATTTTGGATGGTCATTTTGGGGTCATCCGAGGTCACCCAGGGGTCATCTGAGGTCAAATTACTAAAAACTCATCTGGGCATGAAACTTGGTGGGTAAGTCAACATTTAGAGTCAAATTTTTGGAAGGTCATTTCATGGTCACCTGAGGTCACCCATGGGTCATCAAAAACTGTCGCATGGGCATGAAACTTGGTGGGTGCAGTCATCATTTAGAGGCAAATTTTTGGACGGTCATTTCAAGGTCAACCGAGGTTACTCGGCGGTCATCCGAGGTCAAATGACTAAATACTGTTGTGTGGGCATGAAACTTGGTGGGTACTGTCAACATTTAGAGCCAAATTTTTGGAAGGTCATTTCGGGGTCACCAGGGGTCATCTGAGGTCAAATTAGTAAAAACTGTTGGATGGGCATGAAATTTGGCGGGTACAGTCACCATCAGCCAGGTAATCATGCCCAGCCAAGAACTACCAAAATTTATGGATCAAAGCCCGGGGTTAAAGGTCAAATTTCAATATTGGTCCAATCAAGCTCAAATTGAACAGGCAAATCACCATAGGTTGTTGCAGGTTCATTTACTTCTACAAAAAGTAATCGCGAAAGCAGGCTGTCGCGAAAGCAGGCGAGACTAAGTGGTTCGAGAACCACCTTGTATTATGTATAAAAATGAAACCTTATAGTTAGTTCTAACCGGTAATAAAAGTCAAAATTTGAATATTTGGCAAATTGTTCGAAAAAAGGGACAAAAACAACTAGTTTGTCGTATGCTGTGACAATCAAGCCCAAGACTTGTACCAAGACTAATTTCAGGTTATGCATTCCAATTTTTAGAAAACACATTTTCTAATATCTTTTATAAGGCAAAAAAAAGGTTTGTCTCAAAGCTTATGCAGCGCATTTGAACATTTTATTTTATTTTTCCGGAAAAATTTGGTGAAAATCTCAAAATACCATAAAAATACCAAGTTGGGAATAAAAAGAAAATCACATTTCGCATTTGTTTTCAAACCACTCGTGAGTCGTGAGCTTTGAGACAAACCTAAATTTTGAATTTGTAAGATATCATGCAAAATTGTTTTTGGCTCATTTCCCCTCAATTGCAAAACTAAAATGTGTCTTTCATTGCCAGTTAGAACTAAGTATTAATATTTAGCCGTTTCATTTAGCAAAACAGTATATTTTTTAATCCAACAAAATTAGTTTTGTATTTTTCTGGAATCAGGAGTAGAACTGTATACACCCCAGGTAACCACTTCAGTTGCAATAATTCATATAAATATATTTCTATTAGGGGTGGTGCAATAATTATGTGTACCCCCGGGGTAGTGAATTCTCTAAATGGTCTGCCAAAAATTGCTTGCCCCCCTTTGGCCGTGCTAAAAACCTTTGCCCCCTTTGACGCCTAAAAATCTTTTGCCCCCCCCTTGCCCCCCTTACACATGCAAGATTTTGGGGAACCCGAATTTAAAACCTTAAATTGTCTTATCATATAATATATATATAATCATACCTTGATATTTTTGTGAAATTGCTATTCTGATTAATGGGCTAATTAGTTTCCTGCTTTACACAGGATTGAATAGGGATTATCATTATTCAATTATTGATTAAATAAACCTCTTTAATAAGTATTTCAAGGATTTGAAAGTCCATTTAGTCCGAAGGTAAAATACCATGAAATTCCAAAATTAAGCTTTTTTTTTGAAAGCCTGCTGAGTGAGTTTTCCTTTTACATTAAGACTTTTTTTGGAGTCTTTCAAATGTCCTTGTTTTTCAAATGAATGTGTTGCATTCATAAAACTTTCACATAAAATAGTCTACCTCAGTATGCAAGATTTTTGGGTGCAGATCACTCTGTATTTGGCAATGAGACATGTGACAAAAAGAAGCGATATACAACAGGATTTATCTCCGACTCTTTAATAATGATAATAATAATAATAATAATAATAATGATAATAGTGATAATAATAATAACGATAATCTTAATGATGATAAGGCAAAGAAAAAAAAAAAAACCCTGTTCTACGGGCTGACAGACCTTTCAAGTAGGGTTGGTCAGTCTGCCTTTTTTTCCCCCCAATTTGTTCAAAATCTGGGTCGGTCGGGCCTGTAGAACAGGGTTTTCTTTTTTCGTCGCCTAATGGTAATAATAATAATCATGATAATAATAATAATAATAAATGATAATAATAAGGTGCTGCAAAATAATTATGAGCCCTGGGGGAGGGTAAAATTGGGGAGGGGAGAATGTTTTGGCAAGCCAAAGCGGTGGGAAGCAATTTTGGTACACATGTATGTATGGAGCACTCTATATATTTAAATATGCACAATTTCCTGTTTTCTATGCTTGTATTACATTAAAACCATTTAAGGTTTGTAAATTGGGATTCAAAAAATTTGGCATGTGCAAGATAAATTGTTTGGCAGGCAAGTGTGGTAATCAATTTAGGCAGTTGGGGGGGAAGCAGTTTCAGGCACACCATTTGGAAATTTTACCTGGGGGAATTAAAGCTCATAATTATATTGTACAGCCCCTAATAATAATAGTATTTATAATATCCGAGCAGCAATCACCTAATTTAAAAAGAACTTTATAATAATTCAGCCTAGTGTAAATTGCCACACGTGACACAATCTGATCAATCCGGACAGCGGCGGAAATTTTGAAATGGATATATAGGCAAATGAATAGGGAGCAAAGACATACAAAAATCACATCCCTTTTGGTCTAAATTATCCATTTCATACACTAACATCACGGTATAGGCATTGTATTATATGAACTCTTATTCTTCCTTTGGCCTACTGAACCATTAGTCCATATTAGGCCTAAAAAAATTGTTTGATTGGCATAACCCGACCGACCCTAAACTTAGGCAGGCCCGACCCTAGAGTTCTTTTTTGGTTTTTTTTGCACAAAATAAATAAAAAAATTGATTTAAAATAAAAGGGGAAAAAAGTTCCAAGGCCTTTTACAATGCAATTTACAGCTTTAAAAGTAAAAAAAAAATCCTGACCTACCTACCCTATTATTATTATTTTTTTAAATATTGCGCCAATCAAACAATGTTTTTAGGCCTTAATGTCACACACAGTATGCATGTGATCTTGATTCAGATGAGTTTTTAGCAAAACTGCTTCTCACAATACTTGGACACATAATTTTGGTGTTATTTATTTATGTATGTATATGTGACAAGCACAACACAAGGTTGCCTGTAACACAATGAGTTTTGAATCCCCAAAATCCGATCCCTTTTAATAAATTCCAAAAATAACATCCTTTTTAATTTACATGGTCGAGCACATACGTATATATATTCTGATATCACAATATAAGAAAAAGAGAATCCTAACCAGAACAAAACCAACCTATGAGAATGCATCTCAGCCTAAGGGGAGGAAAGAGAATCCTAAACCAGAACAAGACAAACCTATGAGAATGCACCTCAGCCAAAAAGGGAAGCAAAAAGGAAAGCACAGAATATAAACGTGATAATCAGAATGCATTTACTTGACCAAAGTTTTTTAAATATATGCCAAATATAAAAACATTTTATATTATGGTTTTGACTATACCCAAGGAGAAACAGTCAGCTGTAAAATCACCTGAAAAATCATAACAAAACCACACAGTAAATTATAACCATCCAAAGCCAGTGGCAACGCACCAGGAATTTTTTGTGGGGTTGAGCTCATGGGGTGGGGGGGGGGCACAAAGTGAATTTCAGGGGGAAAATCTAACTTTGCGCAATCTTGTAATTTTGCATCTTTACTGGGTGGGGCTGGGGGAAGAGTTCTGAGGGGGGCATTTGGTCCCCCATGGTGATGCCACTGGCCAAAAATATTAATTTCATATCAGCTTTGTGAAGGTCAAATTACTTTACAGATCCAAGCATTTTTTACAACAAACGGCAAAATTCAAATGCATGCAGTGTTTCTGTTTTAAATGGAGATCATACAAATTATAATTGGTGACATAATAAGTACTTTGTTTACTCTGAAGCAAAAATAAATGACTTTTCACATAATAATCTTAACATCATTTAATCTTCAACTCAAATATAAAGGAGCTATTTGGATTGGCAACATAAAGTCTCCCTTTGATTATTATAAAAGCATTTGCGAATAAAGAACTTAAATATGCTTTGTAATCTACAACGTGTTTAATATCAAAAAATAATAGAATAATAGGATCTCAACTCAGCTCTGAATATAATACATACATACATTACATACATGTGCTTCTTTGTAAAAACCCTTTTCTGGCATAATATGTACTCTAGCTACCTTGATTCAGACAAATTTTTTAGCAAATTCTCACAATACTTGGACATATAATTTTGATTTAGTTGTGTACATCGCAAGGTTGCATGTATGTACCACAATGGTGTTTTTCAACTCCCAAATATCACCCCTGTTTGATTAATTCCAAAAAGCACATCCGCTTTTGATCTACATGATCGGGCGCATACACTCCAATATCACCATTTGTTATAAGGAAAAGAGAATCCTAATATAACCATAACAAGACTAGAGTAGAAGGGCCAAAAAGGGAAAGAAAGAAAATCCAAACCAGAACAAGAGGGGAACAAATAAATTACTAATTTTATGCTTTACTGAATGACGTGAATGACACCTGTGGGGGCAAATGCACCCCAAGTTAGCTATGTCGCCAACCCTGGTGACATCAGAAGTTTCCCTTTGATTATCATAAAAGAATTTGCGAATAAAAAACTATGTTTTGTAATCTACAACATGTTATATCAAAAAATAATAGCCCTGAATACATACATACATACAGAGGGCTATACAGTGTGGTCTTTGTACTTTTCTGGGGTATGTTCCCCTGGAATTTTGAGGTGCTGGGTCTTTGGGGGCTGATGGTGTACCAGTAAAAGGCGGTCTTTTGGAGCTGCGAACAAGTAAAATGGGGACTTTTGGAAAACTTTTTCAAAATCAAGGGTCTTTTTTGGCTTTCTGGTTGAGAATTGCCTGAAAAATCACTAAATATAAGGAATGAGCAATTTTGGGGTCTTTTCGAGCTGAACTTATCAAAATCAAGGGTCTTTCGAAGCTCTATAATTGTCAAATATAGGGGGTCTTTCGGAGCTGCAAAATCCAAAAAGGGGGTCTTTCCAGGGGAACATACCCATATGTGACACGATCTGGTCCATGGGGCCAAAGGAGGCATTTTGAAAATTGAGTTACTGTAATTATTACATTATAAATACAATAGGCTATCATTTACTGAAAACACCAAAGGTCTAGCATACTTGGTTCAAAAGTTACGACGTTTTTTGATGTCTATTTTTCTTATGTATTTTATTGTTTTTTACTCCATATTTTTACATTTATCTCAGCTTCAAATTTGGCGCCTTTGGGCCCCCATGGACCAGATCGTGTCACATATGGTCATTTGGCATAATATCACATATGTACTCTATCTTGATTCTGACAAATTTTTCGTAAAACTGCTTTTCTCACAATACTTGGACATATAATTTTGATTTAGTATGTACGCAAGTACATACGTATATGTACCACAATGGTATTTTTCAACTCCCAAATATCACCCCTTTTTGATTAATTCCAAAATTGATCTACATGATTGAGCGCATACACTCCAATATCACATTTGTTATAAGGAAAAGACAATCCTAACCAGAACAAGACAAACCCAGAGTAGAAGAATACAGCCAAAAAGGCAAATCCAAACCAGAACAAGAGGGGAACAAGACAAATCTAGAAGAATACACCTCAGCCAAAAATGGAAGCACGATTAAAATAATAGAAGAAAAAGTGAGATCAGAATGCATTTTACTAGACCATCTAGTGTGCCAAAATTTTTTAATATGCCAAAAATAAAAACACCTTTTCATGGTTTTGGACCATGTCCAAGGAGAAGCAGTCAGCCGTAAAATCATCTGTAATCATGATAACAATTAAATCATGTAAGGGACCGTTTACAAACACTTGCTGGGGGGGGGCCTGATGCAAAAAATTTTATAGCGAAAATTATGGGTCAACCTCATAGGAGGGTCAAAACTTTTAAGGGCCCCCCATTTTGCATCACCCCCTAACAAGTGTTTGTGAACGCGGTCCCTAAACTGTACATTTCATTGTGATGTAATTACAAAGATTTCGAAATGATTGGGCAATTTCATGCTTTACTGAATGGATCGAGTGAATGACACCTGTGGGGGCAAACGCACCCCAAGTTAGCTATACCGCCAACTCTGGTGTGGGTGCAAACACTATTATCTACAATCCCCGAAATATGTCCTTGGAACGCTTTAGGCATATCTTGAATAAAATCAAAATTGTATTTTTAATGTGGATAAAAATGTTCAATATTTGGAATTATATAGAAGAAAGCTGGGCCATCAATTAATACTTTTCCCTTCCCCCACCCCCTATCATTCAATGTTGCGACACTTTGGAGACACGATGAACACATTTGCACATTTCAACATTGCACGGGGGAGTGGGGGGACTTATTTTCCCTAAAGATGTTTTAATGTTTCAAGACATATTTCGGGGATTATAGCTATATACTGCCAACCCTGGTAACATCACATGGATTTCTATAAGAATTACCAATGTTTTCTATCTTACTATAAATAAATAAATAAAATTAATAAACAAATAGTTGAAATAACAGGATCTTTCTTCTTCTATGTACTCTGCAATGCTGCAAACGAATCCTAGCACAAAGATTTGATTCAGTTGAGTTGCTTTCAATCCTTTCAGATGTGTCGGTACTGCTCTTCTAACTGCTTCAATGCGTGTTGAATTGATTTTCAGAATTGATCCAATATGATACTGTTCTTGGGGGCAACTTGTGTTGTTGTGATAACGGGTAAAGCCGTATGTAGTTTATCCTTAGTCGGTATAACTGCTCTTCTAACTGCTTCAATGCATAGACTGTAGAAGGTCTAGGGTCTATGTTCAATGCGTGTTGAATTACTTGATTTTCTGACAGAATTGATCCAATACGATACTGTTCCCGGGTACTGTTCTTGGTGGAAAATTGGTGATGTTGTGAAAACGGGTAAAGCCATATGTTGGATGTACGTAGTATATCCTCAGTTTTTGATGATAGATCATAGAATCAGATGTCCAAGTAGCATCACGATACCAAATTACTGAAACAAAAAGGACAGAAATTAAACAAGCTATAAGCATGAGTGATTAACCCAAAGGTTGCATAATAATCAAAAATATATAAGACTTCTGTAACAAAATATTGTTTTTTTTATTTTGATTCATTAATGGGTGGGGTATGAACCTTTGGACAGTATTTATTGTGGGACATTAGAGCACATCAGACATATCGAATTGCATTCTGAATACGAAGAATGTTCTGATGATATCAAATAATTTTGATTTTTTGAAATTTGCAATGTAATACACATTTTATGGCAAATGATTAAAAATTTTATTTTTGATATTTAACAGTACTCAAAGTAAACTTGATAAATCTGATGATTTATACTTAAAGTGTATGTAGGTGGGATGAAAAGTCGACGATCAATTGAAAATTTTGATCTTTCGTATTGAAGATATGGATTTTTTTCCCAAAACACCAAAAAAAATAGGTCTTTTGGGGGAAAAAAGCCATATCTTCAACATGAAAGGTCAAAATTGATCGTCGGCTTTTCCTCCTTGCTACATACACTATAAGAATGTATCATTAGATTTATCAAATTTACTTCTTCGTATTCAGAATGCAATTCGATATGTCTGATGTGCTCTCATGTCCCACAAAAAATACTGCCGAAACGAGGACATAATTTTAGGTAAGTTGAAAACAAAATATTATTGACACAACTTTCAGGCAGCTTCAAATACCCCACCTCATTTTGTCCAAATTTGTGCCAAGGATTGGCTCAAGTCAAGATACAATTTGTGTTTGTTTTTGTAGGTATTAATTGGAACAAAGCTAATTACATTTATAATGAGTGTATGCCATATAGTTTAATGGGATTGGATGTAGGCCCAACACCGTGCGGATACTAACAAATTAACATTCTTTAATCCAGTAAGATTTTACATAATTGTTCCAGATAGTTGCTTCATTAATGGCTTGTAGTAAGGAAAAGTTAGTATTTCAGCACAATAATGTAGGCCTAAACATTTTTTATAAAAATATGATTCAAATACATGATTTATTAATGTATAATCGGTTTCAGCGATTGATTGAACAAATGAATTGTTTGTTGATTGGTTGATAATTGATTAATAATTATAATTGATGATTATAATTGATGATTATAATTATTGAGCATAATGATTGATGCAATGATTAATTAGTTGATTGATCAATTGATTGAATACTTGACAACAAATCAAATGGGTGATTGGAATTATTATGATTTTTTTAGTATTTTTCTTTCGATCAGGTATACTGCTCAAAATCTGATGAGAGATCTACAGATATTCCAGTCAAGATATGCATTTATTGTTTACTTGCATTATATGCTTACCTTGTATTCATTCATTGATATCGGTGAACACCACATCCTCTATGCTTGCTTCACCATTTGCCTACATGACCAACAGGAAGGAAAAGTGGGTATTTTAGCTTATTAGCTCTTATTTTTGATTAATGATTGACATAATGAATCATCAATTGGATGATCATTGATCATATTGTGGTGTAGCTATATGGGAGGAGGGTACGTGCCCTGGGTGCCACCATTGGGAGCGCCAAATTAGTGCCCCTAGATGGATTCTGCACGTTACAGTGTTCTAAAAGGCAAAAAGGCCCATTTCTTTCAAATAACGATGATAATAGTATCGAGACATCCATATACTTTTTGCAATACACACATTCTCTACAACTCTTTTAAACATAACTTTAAGCAATTTAAAGCTATTTATCATAATGCGACTATTCAGCAAGTTGGTCAATTTTGAGCAATTTACCATTTTCTATGTATGTTAAAGGCCTTGAAACAGCTTAAAGTTTGCGAGTCACACATGTGTGGGTGAAGTACATTTCACACACAATCCCATTTTTGAGTTGTACATTTTAGATGCAGATTTTTTTTAAAAGGTTCACATTTTTGAAGTCCTGCTACACCCCTTCCCCCAGAAATAATGGCTACATGCATGACTCAAAACTGGACAATGCAATATTGTATCACTGCCAAGCATCACATTTGCTATTAATTGTACTTACATAGATCACTCGAAGTTGGAAGACATGCACATCTAAAAATCTTGAATGAAAACTAAACCATCTCAACATCAATCAAGGCATCTGCAAAATGCAACAAAAAATGAATGAGCTTACATTCTAAATAATAGCATCTCACTTAGGGGCTGTGCAATAATCATGAGCCCTTGTGGGAGGGTAAAATAGGGGGGAGAAGACATGTTTTGCGAGCCGAAAGGGGGGGGGGGGCAAGCAATTTTGGCAAGCCGAGAGTGGGGGGGGGGAAGTGATTTTTGGCACCAATTCTTGGGGCTCTAAAAAGGCTTAGGAAAACAGTACGGAAACGCTTAAATATGCAAATTTTCCTGCTCACTGCGCTCGCAACATGTTTAGACCATTTAAGGTTTGCAAATTGGGATCCCAAAAATTTGGCATGTTCAACGGGGATGGGCAAAGATTTTTTGGCGGACCGAGAGGGGTGGATAAGCGATTTTTGGAGAGCCATTTGGAAATTTTACCCCCCGGGGCTGATAATTATTGCACAGCCCCTTACTCACCAGTCACCAAGCACACAAAATACAGAACATTATACCGGGACATTATATTGATCACAGCACACTAAACAAGAACAAAGAGACACAGAACATTGCACATCGCTAAAGGTATATTTTTTTTATGATGCAAAATAATACATTACAATATTACTTTCCATTTTGATAGCATTAGCCCATTTGGAAAATAAAAACGTTTTGGGAAAATCTTTTTGGCTAAAATCATGTAAAATCAGCCGTTTTGGGGGCAAAACATATTGATTTTGACAATTTTGAAAATATATACCAAATTTGTAAGCTTTTGGTGATATTTTAGGGTCATTTTAGCTTCCAGAAATTTTGGGTTTTTTCGTCGCCTTCGATATAATTTTGGTTTTGCTCTCACCAAAAGTGTGATATGTCCAACATCTGCTAGGCAAAGTAATACTCTTGTAAATTTGAGCTGACAGCTACGCTTAATTCAGGAGTAAGTATTCAATGACATGTAATAGGTACCAACCTGCAGGATAACTGTCTATCCCATCCTTTTCTGGCCCTGTGTGCATCTATCTATCAGTTGGCTGTCAAGCACAGCGCCAGACACAATTTATATCCAGTGTGTTCTATCCTTGACCATCTTCTGATATCTTGAGCTGAGAGTAAGATATCCTCTGAGATAAGCTGTGCTAAGTACTCTGGATACAGCAAGCGTTGCCTAACTCCTTTACAGTGGCTTTGGGTGGGCTGTGTCCATCTGTAAAGCTCGGGATATCATCACTGTTGGGTACTTGCTTAATGCCATGGATGTCAGTCACATAGGCAGTTGGAAAGGAGGCTGTTCAGTGCATGGTTAGCAAAACCATTACGATCTGAAAGAATAAAATCACTCACAAAAAAAACAAAAGTGTCAATAAAGTATATAGAATGCAACATTAGCATGTCATCCTGAAATACAAAGCATACTAAAGAAATGTTAATACAATCATGCTATCTATCTCACCATATCTATTTTATAGGCTGCCAACAAGCATATTTCATCATTAGCTATGTTATACGTAAAAAGCATCTATCTTACCATAGCTAATTTATGATATCTATTTTATACATTTTAGGCTGCCAACAAGCATATCTATCTCACCATATCTATGTTATACATTTTAGGCTGCCAACAAGCATATATCTATCTCACCATATCTATGTTATACATTTTAGGTTGCCAACAAGCATATATATACCTGGGCAATGAAAACGGGAACACAGTACTTCAATTGCCAAGCACTAGACTCACTTTCTGAAGACAAACAAAAGACCATCCAGCAGGCACAACATGAAGACACCAACCATACTGCTCATCATGTTTGCATTAAATGCTCCTCATGAGTAGGTACTATGTACGGATGCAAAATTTCACAAGCCGGTACCTCTAAACCTAACCCTGGCCTAATACTAGTTCTAACCCGCCTCTACCTCTAACCCTAGCCCCACCTCTAATCTAACCCTATCCCCTGGCCCTAACCCTACCTCTAACCCTAGCCTAACTAGATACCAGACCATGAACTCCCGATCAATATATAGATCTACTCACTCACAGTATTTCTTACAATCATGATGAACAGCAAGTATGTATCTACATATTACACAAGCTGAAAAGGCTTAGGAAGTCGACATTCGAGTGGGCTTCATACTCGGAATTCAAGTAAAATGCTCACCATATCTATGTTATACATTTTAGGTCGCTAACAAGCATATCTATTTTATACAGTTTAGGTCGCCAACAGGCTATTGAGCTAGGGAGGTAGAGGAAGCTCACATCCTCACTCTGGTAAAGGACCAGCCCCTCACCATATCTATTTTATACATACATAAACATAATACTGACCATTTATTGCCTCCTTTTCTGTCGTAACCCCTATCTCCAGCTCCACAAGCCATCTGAAATCTGAAATACAAAGAAAAGTGCACAAGAGAAATGTTAGTACATGTAAAAAAATTCAACCATGCGCTCCCTCTCCCCCCTGCACCCTCCCCAGCCCATGCACTTTGTGAACATGCACAACATTAACAAAACAAGATACACATAACATAAAACAGACATAAAGACCCCAAGTGCACAAACAGGACAAGACAGAAAGACAAATACAGAGAGACGGTACAAACACAAAAGCTCACTAACGGCTAGGCCAGTAGGAGCGGGGGAATGGGACACCGGTCGCCGACAGTACTGTCTAGGAGGTACACAATAGCAATTATACTGTACAATTGGTCAATTGTACAGTACAACTGGTCGGACAGGAATTCATAAAATCTCTCTATCTGGGGGCTAGGCCAGTAGGAGAGGGTAACAGGACACCGGTCGCCGACAGTACTGTCTAGGAGGTACACAATAGCAATTGTACAGTACAACTGGTCGGACAGGAATTTATCAAATTCCTTCTCCAGTAGGAGAAGGTGTGATTTCTGGAAGTCGAAGGTGTGAGTTCCAGAAGTCGAAGCCGATAACACTGCCAATTAAGGCATCCACAGTGGTAATTTTACACTACAATTGAATGGACAATTGCAATAAATTGGAACTTAGAATGGAATAGAATAGAATGGAATGGAAGATACAATCAAACATAGTATGTTCACAAGCGCAACAAACTCTTTCAGCCAAGATAGACACGTACAGGACATTAACACCAAAACACACACAACACTATTCAATTAAAAGGGCAATTTGTGATCCACAGCCTCATTCCGACACTTTTCTCAAAAAAAGTTGAGATTTTTATACCACTGGATACCTCTAGCTACATAATGTTTATATACAAAATATTTCTTGCAGATTAATTCATTTTGCAAAAATATCGTCAAATTTGAATTGCGTTCTGGTATACTAGAATAAAATTACAACACATTGTCTATGGAGCAGTGTAATACACATAATCAATCATGCATAGCTCGCAAGCGCAATATCGGAATCAACTGAAATTTTGGGAATAAGCTTTTTTCGTGGAAAGCTACCGAAAAATGTCATAAAAAGAGGATGCTAGGATCACGAAATCCTCCTTTAACAAAGATAGACAAGACCTGTGGAACATTGATGCATATAAATTATGCTAGTAAGAAGCATGTTTTTTCACTTTCTCGATTTTGATTGCAAAACACCCAATTACTCACCATCTGTGCTGCTTGTAATATTTAAATATGTGATTGGTCACCACCTGTTATAGTTATTATCATTTACCATTACCATCCATTCCATGTACAATGTTTTCAACTGCAAGTATCAATCTTCTGTCTTCTATATACTTCCATACAGTCTATATGTGTGGACTGTGCCCATCTGTACTGTTTATCACTGTTGGGTACTTGCTTAATGCCATTTATGTCACATAGGCAGTCGGAAAGGAGGCTGTTCAGTGGTTAGCAAAACCATTACGATCTGAAAGAATAAAATCACTTACAAAGAAAAACAAAAGTGTCAGTAAAGTAAATAAAATGAAACAAAAGCATGTCGTTCTGAAATACAAAGCATACTAGAAACATGTTAATACAATAATGCTATCTATCTCATATCTATTTTATACATTTTAGGCTGCCAACAAGCATATCTATCTCACCATATCTATGTTATACATTTTAGGTTGCCAACAAGCATATATACCTAGGCAATGAAAACAGGAACACAGTGCTTCAATTGCCAAGCACTAGACTCACTTTCTGAAGACAAACAAAAGACCATCCAGCAGGCACAACATGAAGACACCAACCATACTGCTCATCATGTTTGCACTAAATGCTACTCATGAGTAGGTACTATGTACGGATGCAAAATTTCAAGCCGGTACCTCTAAACCTAACCCTAACCCTGGCCTAATACTAGTTCTAACCCTCCTCTACCTCTAACCCTAGACCCATCTCTAATCTAACCCTATCCCCTGGCCCTAACCCTATCTCTAACCCTAGCCTAACTAGATACCAGACCATGAACTCCCGATCAATATATAGCTCTACTCACTCACAGTATTTCTTACAATCATGATGAACAGCAAGTATGTATCTACATATTACACAAGCTGAAAAGGCTTAGGAAGTCGACATTCGAGTGGGCTTCATGACTCGGGAATTCAAGTAAAATGCTCACTATATCTATGTTATACATTTTAGGTCGCTAACAAGCATATCTATTTTATACACTTTAGGTCGCCAACAGGCTATTGAGCTAGGGAGGTAGAGGAAGCTCACATCCTCACTCTGGTAATGGACCAGCCCCTCACCATATCTATTTCATACACTTTAGGTTGCCAAACAAGCATAGGCCTATCTATCTTACGATATCTATTTTATACATACATAAACATAATACTGACCATTTATTGCCTCCTTTTCTGTCGTAACCCCTATCTCCAGCTCCACAAGCCATCTGAAATACAAAGAAAAGTGCACAAGAGAAATGTTAGTACAAATAAAAAAATTCAACCATGCGCTCCCTCTCCCCCCTGCCTCCCCCCAGCCCATGCACTTTGTGAACATGCACAACATTAACAACACAAGATACACATAACATAAAACAGACATAAAGACCCCAAGTGCACAAACAGGACAAGACAGAAAGACAAATACAGAGAGACAGTACAAACACAAAAGCTCACTAACTGGAGGCTAGGCCAGTAGGAGCAGGGGAATGGGACACCGGTCGCCGACAGTACTGTCTAGGAGGTACACAATAGCAATTATACTGTACAATTGGTCAATTGTACAGTACAACTGGTCGGACAGGAATTCATAAAATCTCTCTAACTGGGAGAGCGCTAGGCCAGTAGGAGAGGGTAACAGGACACCGGTCACCGATAGTACTGTCTAGGAGGTACACAATAGCAATTGTACAGTACAACTGGTCGGACAGAAATTTATCAAATTCCTTCTCCAGTAGGAGAAGGTGTGATTTCTGGAGAGTTCTAGAAGTCGAAGCCGATAACACTGCCAATTAAGGCATCCAGTGACAATTTTACAGTACAATTGAATGGACAATTGCAATAAAATGGAACTTAGAATGGAATAGAATAGAATGGAATGGAAGATACAATCAAACATAGTACGTTCACAAGCGCAACAAACTCTTTCAGCCAAGATAGCCACAACACCAAGACACACACAACACTATTCAATTAAAAGGGCAATTTGTGATCCACAGCCTCGTTCCTCCACTTTTCTCAAAAAAAGTTGAGATTTTTATACCACTGGATACCTCTAGCTACATAATGTTTGTGTACAAAATATTTCTTGCAGATTAATTCATTTTGCAAAAATATTGTCAAATTTGAATTGCGTTCTGGTATACTAGAATGAAATTACAACACATTGTCTATGGAGATGTGTAATACACATAATCAATCATGCATAGCTCGCAAGCGCAATATCGGAATCAACTGAAATTTTGGGAATAAGCTTTTTCGTGAAAGCTACTGAAAAATGTCATAAAGAGAGGATGCTAGGATCACGAAATCCTCCTTTAACAAAGATAGACAAGACCTGTGGAACATTGATGCATATAAATTATGTTAGTAAGAAGCATGTTTTTTCACTTTCTCGATTTTGATTGCAAAACACCCAATTACTCACCATCTGTGCTGCTTGTAATATTTACGTATGTGATTGGTCACCACCTGTTATAGTTATTATCATTTACCATTACCATCCATTCCATGTACAATGTTTTCAACTGCAAGTATCAATCTTCTGTCTTCTATATACTTCCATGCAGTCCATGTGTGGGTTGTGCCCATCTGAACTGAATATCACTGTGGGGTACTTGCTTAATGCCATTTATGTCACGTAGGCAGTCAGAAAGGAGGCTGTTCAGTGGTTAGCAAAACCATTACGATCTGAAAGAATAAAATCACTTACAAAGAAAAACAAAAGTGTCAGTAAAGTAAATAAAATGAAACAAAAGCATGTCGTTCAGAAAACAAAGCATACTAGAAAAATGTCAATACAATGCTATCTATCTCATATCTATTTTATACATTTCAGGCTGCTAATAGGCATATATCTATCTCACCATATCTATGTTATACATTTTAGGCTGCCAACAAGCATATATCTATCTCACCATATCTATGTTATACATTTTAGGTTGCCAACAAGCATATATACCTAGGCAATGACAACAGGAACACAGTGCTTCAATTGCCAAGCACTAGACTCACTTTCTGAAGACAAACAAAAGACCATCCAGCAGGCACAACATGAAGACACCAACCATACTGCTCATCATGTTTGCACTAAATGCTACTCATGAGTAGGTACTATGTACGGATGCAAAATTTCAAGCCGGTACCTCTAAACCTAACCCTAACCCTGGCCTAATACTAGTTCTAACCCTCCTCTACCTCTAACCCTAGCCCCACCTCTAATCTAACCCTATCCCCTGGCCCTAACCCTATCTCTAACCCTAGCCTAACTAGATACCAGACCATGAACGCCCGATCAATATATAGCTCTACTCACTCACAGTATTTCTTACAATCATGATGAACAGCAAGTATGTATCTACATATTACACAAGCTGAAAAGGCTTAGGAAGTCGACATTCGAGTGGGCTTCATGCCTCGGGAATTCAAGTAAAATGCTCACTATATCTATGTTATACATTTTAGGTCGCTAACAAGCATATCTATTTTATACAGTTTAGGTCGCCAACAGGCTATTGAGCTAGGGAGGTGGAGGAAGCTCACATCCTCACTCTGGTAAAGGACCAGCCCCTCACCATATCTATTTTATACACTTTAGGTCGCCTACAGGCTATTGAGCTAGGGAGGTGGAGGAAGCTCACGTCCTCACTCTGGTAATGGACCAGCCCCTCACCATATCTATTTTATACACTTTAGGTCGCCAACAGGCTATTGAGCTAGGGAGGTAGAGGAAGCTCACATCCTCACTCTGGTAATGGACCAGCCCCTCACCATATCTATTTCATACACTTTAGGTTGCCAAACAAGCATAGGCCTATCTATCTTACGATATCTATTTTATACATACATAAACATAATACTGACCATTTATTGCCTCCTTTTCTGTCGTAACCCCTATCTCCAGCTCCACAAGCCATCTGAAATACAAAGAAAAGTGCACAAGAGAAATGTTAGTACAAATAAAAAATTCAACCATGCGCTCCCTCTCCCCCTGCCTCCTCCCCAGCCCATGCACTTTGTGAACATGCACAACATTAACAACACAAGATACACATAACATAAAACAGACATAAAGACCCCAAGTGCACAAACAGGACAAGACAGAAAGACAAATACAGAGAGACAGTACAAACACAAAAGCTCACTAACTGGAGGCTAGGCCAGTTGGAGCGGGGGAATGGGACACCGGTCGCCGACAGTACTGTCTAGGAGGTACACAATAGCAATTATACTGTACAATTGGTCAATTGTACAGTCCGGTGTACAGTACAACTGGTCGGACAGGAATTCATAAAATCTCTCTAACTGGGAGAGCGCTAGGCCAGTAGGAGAGGGTAACAGGACACCGGTCACCGATAGTACTGTCTAGGAGGTACACAATAGCAATTGTACAGTACAACTGGTCGGACAGAAATTTATCAAATTCCTTCTCCAGTAGGAGAAGGTGTGATTTCTGGAGAGTTCTAGAAGTCGAAGCCGATAACACTGCCAATTAAGGCATCCAGTGACAATTTTACAGTACAATTGAATGGACAATTGCAATAAAATGGAACTTAGAATGGAATAGAATAGAATAGAATGGAATGGAAGATACAATCAAACATAGTACGTTCACAAGCGCAACGAACTCTTTCAGCCAAGATAGCCACAACACCAAGACACACACAACACTATTCAATTAAAAGGGCAATTTGTGATCCACAGCCTCGTTCCTCCACTTTTCTCAAAAAAAAGTTGAGATTTTTATACCACTGGATACCTCTAGCTACATAATGTTTGTGTACAAAATATTTCTTGCAGATTAATTCATTTTGCAAAAATATCGTCAAATTTGAATTGCGTTCTGGTATACTAGAATGAAATTACAACACATTGTCTATGGAGCAGTGTAATACACATAATCAATCATGCATAGCTCGCAAGCGCAATATCGGAATCAACTGAAATTTTGGGAATAAGCTTTTTCGTGGAAAGCTACTGAAAAATGTCATAAAGAGAGGATGCTAGGATCACGAAATCCTCCTTTAACAAAGATAGACAAGACCTGTGGAACATTGATGCATATAAATTATGCTAGTAAGAAGCATGTTTTTTCACTTTCTTGATTTTGATTGCAAAACACCCAATTACTCACCATCTGTGCTGGTTGTAATATTTACGTATGTGATTGGTCACCACCTGTTATAGTTATTATCATTTACCATTACCATTCATTCCATGTACAATGTTTTCAACTGCAAGTATCAATCTTCTGTCTTCTATATACTTCCATGCAGTCCATGTGTGGGTTGTGCCCATCTGTACTGAATATCACTGTTGGGTACTTGCTTAATGCCATTTATGTCACGTAGGCAGTCAGAAAGGAGGCTGTTCAGTGGTTAGCAAAACCATTACGATCTGAAAGAATAAAATCACTTACAAAGAAAAACAAAAGTGTCAGTAAAGTAAATAAAATGAAACAAAAGCATGTCGTTCTGAAATACAAAGCATAGGCCCTACTAGAAAAATGTCAATACAATCATGCTATCTATCTCATATCTATTTTATACATTTCAGGCTGCTAATAAGCATATATCTATCTCACCATATCTATGTTATACATTTTAGGCTGCCAACAAGCATATATCTATCTCACCATATCTATGTTATACATTTTAGGTTGCCAACAAGCATATATACCTAGGCAATGACAACAGGAACACAGTGCTTCAATTCCCAAGCACTAGACTCACTTTCTGAAGACAAACAAAAGACCATCCAGCAGGCACAACATGAAGACACCAACCATACTGCTCATCATGTTTGCACTAAATGCTACTCATGAGTAGGTCCTATGTACGGATGCAAAATTTCAAGCCGGTACCCCTAAACCTAACCCTAACCCTGGCCTAATACTAGGTCTAACCCTCTACCTCTAACCCTAGCCCCACCTCTAATCTAACCCTATCCCTGGCCCTAACCCTAGCCTAACTAGATACCAGACCATGAACTCCCGATCAATATATAGCTCTACTCACTCACAGTATTTCTTACAATCATGATGAACAGGAAGTATGTATCTACATATTACACAAGCTGAAAAGGCTTAGGAAGTCGACATTCGAGTGGGCTTCATACTCGGGAATTCAAGTAAAATGCTCACTATATCTATGTTATACATTTTAGGTCGCTAACAAGCATATCTATTTTATACAGTTTAGGTCGCCAACAGGCTATTGAGCTAGGGAGGTGGAGGAAGCTCACATCCTCACTCTGGTAAAGGACCAGCCCCTCACCATATCTATTTGATACACTTTAGGTCGCCTACAGGCTATTGAGCTAGGGAGGTGGAGGAAGCTCACGTCCTCACTCTGGTAATGGACCAGCCCCTCACCATATCTATTTTATACACTTTAGGTCGCCAACAGGCTATTGAGCTAGGGAGGTAGAGGAAGCTCACATCCTCACTCTGGTAATGGACCAGCCCCTCACCATATCTATTTCATACACTTTAGGTTGCCAAACAAGCATAGGCCTATCTATCTTACGATATCTATTTTATACATACATAAACATAATACTGACCATTTATTGCCTCCTTTTCTGTCGTAACCCCTATCTCCAGCTCCACAAGCCATCTGAAATACAAAGAAAAGTGCACAAGAGAAATGTTAGTACAAATAAAAAATTCAACCATGCGCTCCCTCTCCCCTGCCTCCTCCCCAGCCCATGCACTTTGTGAACATGCACAACATTAACAACACAAGATACACATAACATAAAACAGACATAAAGACCCCAAGTGCACAAACAGGACAAGACAGAAAGACAAATACAGAGAGACAGTACAAACACAAAAGCTCACTAACTGGAGGCTAGGCCAGTAGGAGCGGGGAATGGGACACCGGTCGCCGACAGTACTGTCTAGGAGGTACACAATAGCAATTATACTGTACAATTGGTCAATTGTACAGTACAACTGGTCGGACAGGAATTCATAAAATCTCTCTAACTGGGAGAGCGCTAGGCCAGTAGGAGAGGGTAACAGGACACCGGTCACCGATAGTACTGTCTAGGAGGTACACAATAGCAATTGTACAGTACAACTGGTCGGACAGAAATTTATCAAATTCCTTCTCCAATAGGAGAAGGTGTGATTTCTGGAGAGTTCTAGAAGTCGAAGCCGATAACACTGCCAATTAAGGCATCCAGTGACAATTTTACAGTACAATTGAATGGACAATTGCAATAAAATGGAACTTAGAATGGAATAGAATAGAATAGAATGGAATGGAAGATACAATCAAACATAGTACGTTCACAAGCGCAACGAACTCTTTCAGCCAAGATAGCCACAACACCAAGACACACACAACACTATTCAATTAAAAGGGCAATTTGTGATCCACAGCCTCGTTCCCCACTTTTCTCAAAAAAGTTGAGATTTTTATACCACTGGATACCTCTAGCTACATAATGTTTGTGTACAAAATATTTCTTGCAGATTAATTCATTTTGCAAAAATATCGTCAAATTTGAATTGCGTTCTGGTATACTAGAATGAAATTACAACACATTGTCTATGGAGCAGTGTAATACACATAATCAATCATGCATAGCTCGCAAGCGCAATATCGGAATCAACTGAAATTTTGGGAATAAGCTTTTTCGTGGAAAGCTACTGAAAATGTCATAAAGAGAGGATGCTAGGATCACGAAATCCTCCTTTAACAAAGATAGACAAGACCTGTGGAACATTGATGCATATAAATTATGCTAGTAAGAAGCATGTTTTTTCACTTTCTCGATTTTGATTGCAAAACACCCAATTACTCACCATCTGTGCTGCTTGTAATATTTACATATGTGATTGGTCACCACCTGTTATAGTTATTATCATTTACCATTACCATCCATTCCATGTACAATGTTTTCAACTGCAAGTATAAATCTTCTGTCTTCTATATACTTCCATGCAGTCCATGTGTGGGCTGTGCCCATCTGTACTGTTCATCACTGTTGGATACTTGCTTAATGCCATTTATGTCACGTAGGCAGTCGGAAAGAAGGCTGTTCAGTGGTTAGCAAAACCATTACGATCTGAAAGAATAAAATCACTTACAAAGAAAAACAAAAGTGTCAGTAAAGTAAATAAAATGAAACAAAAGCATGTCGTTCTGAAATACAAAGCATACTAGAAAAATGTCAATACAATCATGCTATCTATCTCATATCTATTTTATACATTTTAGGCTGCCAACAAGCATATATCTATCTCGCTATATCTATGTTATACATTTTAGGCTGCCAACAAGCATATATACCTAGGCAATGAAAACAGGAACACAGTGCTTCAATTGCCAAGCACTAGACTCACTTTCTGAAGACAAACAAAAGACCATCCAGCAGGCACAACATGAAGACACCAACCATACTGCTCATCATGTTTGCACTAAATGCTACTCATGAGTAGGTACTATGTACGGATGCAAAATTTCAAGCCGGTACCTCTAAACCTAACCCTGGCCTAATACTAGTTCTAACCCTCCTCTACCTCTAACCCTAGCCCCACCTCTAATCTAACCCTATCCCCTGGCCCTAACCCTATCTCTAACCCTAGCCTAACTAGATACCAGACCATGAACTCCCGATCAATATATAGATCTACTCACTCACAGTATTTCTTACAATCATGATGAACAGCAAGTATGTATCTACATATTACACAAGCTGAAAAGGCTTAGGAAGTCGACATTGAGTGGGCTTCATACTCGGGAATTCAAGTAAAATGCTCACTATATCTACGTTATACATTTTAGGTCGCTAACAAGCATATCTATTTTATACAGTTTAGGTCGCCAACAGGCTATTGAGCTAGGGAGGTGGAGGAAGCTCACATCCTCACTCTGGTAATGGACCAGCCCCTCACCATATCTATTTTATACACTTTAGGTCGCCTACAGGCTATTGAGCTAGGGAGGTGGAGGAAGCTCACATCCTCACTCTGGTAATGGACCAGCCCCTCACCATATCTATTTTATACACTTTAGGTCGCCAACAGGTTATTGAGCTTGGGAGGTAGAGGAAGCTCACATCCTCACTCTGGTAAAGGACCAGCCCCTCACCATATCTATTTTATACACTTTAGGTTGCCAAACAAGCATATCTATCTTACGATATCTATTTTATACATACATAAACATAATACTGACCATTTATTGCCTCCTTTTCTGTCGTAACCCCTATCTCCAGCTCCACAAGCCATCTGAAATACAAAGAAAAGTGTACAAGAGAAATGTTAGTACATATAAAAAAATTCAACCATGCGCTCCCTCTCCCCCCTGCCCCCTCCCCAGCCCATGCACTTTGTGAACATGCACAACATTAACAAAACAAGATACACATAACATAAAACAGACATAAAGACCCCAAGTGCACAAACAGGACAAGACAGAAAGACAAATACAGAGAGACAGTACAAACACAAAAGCTCACTAACTGGATGCTAGGCCAGTAGGAGCGGGGGAATGGGACACCGGTCGCCGACAGTACTGTCTAGGAGGTACACAATAGCAATTATACTGTACAATTGGTCAATTGTACAGTACAACTGGTCGGACAGGAATTCATAAAATCTCTCTAACTGGGGGCTAGACCAGTAGGAGAGGGTAACAGGACACCGGTCGCCGACAGTACTGTCTAGGAGGTACACAATAGCAATTGTACAGTACAACTGGTCGGACAGGAATTTATCAAATTCCTTCTCCAGTAGGAGAAGGTGTGATTTCTGGAGAGTTCCAGAAGTCGAAGCCAATAACACCCCAATTAAGGCATCCAGTGGCAATTTTACAGTACAATTGAATGGACAATTGCAATAAATTGGAACTTAGAATGGAATAGAATAGAATACAATCAAACATAGTACGTTCACAAGCGCAACGAACTCTTTCAGCCAAGATAGCCACGTACAGGACATTAACACCAAGACACACACAACACTATTCAATTAAAAGGGCAATTTGTGATCCACAGCCTCATTCCCCCACTTTTCTCAAAAAAAGTTTAGAGATTTTTATACCACTGGATACCTCTAGCTACATGTTTATATACAAAATATTTCTTGCAGATTAATTCATTTTGCAAAAATACACATAATCATGCATAGCTCTCAAGCGCAATATCGGAATCAACTGAAATTTTGGGAAAAAGCTTTTTTCGTGGAAAGCTAAAGAAAAATGTCATAAAAAGAGGATGCTAGGATCACGAAATCCTCCTTTAACAAAGATAGACAAGACCTGTGGAACATTGATGCATATAAATTATGCTAGTAAGAAGCACGTTTTTTTTTCACTTTCTCGATTTTGATTGCAAAACGCCCAATTACTCACCATCTGTGCTGCTTATAATATTTAAATATGTGATTGGTCACCACCTGTTATAGTTATTATCATTTACCATTACCATCCATTCCATGTACAATGTTTTCAACTGCAAGTATCAATCTTTTGTCTGCTACTTCCATGCTGTAATGTAAACATAAAAGAGCAGTTACAAAATGTGACCGTACAGCACGAATGAGCCGTAAATGTCCTCAATTGTATTCTGAGTTACAGTGTAAAATGGGCATGAAGGTCGTATTCATAGTACCTCAATTTGGTGCTACGTGTACCTCATTTAATGAGATACACGTAGCACCAAATTGAAATACCTATGAATATGACCTTCATGCCCATTTTACACTGTAACTCAGAATACAATTGAGGACATTTACGGCTCATTCGTGCTGTACGGTCACAAATATCAAATCATTTCTAGTAAATTATTGGATGCATCTTGAACATGATCATATTTCACAATTTTAAAAACTGTTCACATTTTTACATAAGATCAATCCAAGTTCATTCAAGTCCCTAAGATTTTCATGGGGGGCAACAAATATGGCACTTTTTCCATGATGTACAAAATGAGTATGATAATACAGGGTGGTGTTTTTGTGTGGTACATGTGCTAGATACCCATTACATTTAGGTTGCCAACATGTTACATTGGGTCACGTTCAGATAATGCTAAATAAATGTATACATTATGTCTTACTAGATATGGACTAAAGAAAATAAATGCAAGCTTTATGGTATTCCAATATCAGTTTTTAAGGCATCGTATAGCAACGTTTGCACAGTATTTTTTTTTTGGGGGGAGTGCACAAGAGCACATCAGAAATATAAAATAGCATTCAAAATATGAGGAATGTTTACTTCGAGGACTGTTATAGCCTATATCAAAAATTTTAAAAATATACAATTTTAATAATTTGTCATAAAATTTGTATTATATAGTGAATTTCAAAGAATCAAAACTATTTGATATCAGAAGGACATTCTTCGTATTCAGAATGCAATTTGTCTGATAGTGTTGATGTCACTGTCACCCAAAGACCCCATATTTGTTTACGAACACATGCTCTGTCACTCGAATACCCCCTATTTCTCCATTATTTTGATCTGCCACCTAAAGACTTTTTTCAATTTGAACAGCAATTTGAACAGCAACTTTCATTGTATGGGCGGAGCCATAGGCGGAGAGCCATACTTTAATTTTGTTTTGCAATATTTGTTCGCACGTTTAAGGGTTTATCTAGCCACTGTATAGATTGAAAGTTGCAGGGTATATAGTATGTAATCGAATGAAGAAGTAGATAGATTTTCTATAATAATATGTGTTCAGGAGAGGAGATATTTAACAAAAACAAAAACACACAAGTCCGTCAAATGCACGAATAAGAATACGTGTACAGTATAGGCCTATCCACCATTGGGGAATTGCCGCAGCTGATTAGAGTCGTTCATTTCGTGCGGTACATGATTAGAGTCGTTCATTTCGTACGGTAAATAGCGGGCAATGGGTGTATTTTTGTTTGCTTTTGTGTTGCTTTTTGGAAACACTCGCACCCGCTATAAAGTCGTTAATTTGTTTGCACAGACCTAGTCTCCTACACAGCCAATTTGTGTCGGGCGATCCGAACAAACATCGTGATAGCCACATACAGTCTGGCCCGAGGCACAGACTATCAAGTGTTTATTGACCTTCAATAAAATCGATACTGTAGTACAAACATGCTATATACAGGGTGTCCCTGAAAGAACTGTTTCGTCAGAAACTTAATTGTTTGGGTATTTTAACGCCACTAAAACAAAACTAAATACTTTTTGAATTTTGACAAAAAGACGAAATATTAAGATTAGAAATTTAATAACGTGGCATAATCACTGCGCATCATAATTTTTACTTCATTTACTGTATAAAACACATCTTTTGACTCATTATGACCCCAGATTTTTTTTCTTTTTTGAGAAACAAAAATCCTTCCAAACTTTACATAGAGCCAAAAATTTACAAGATTAAATTTTTTTATTTTGAAATAACAATTCAGGGAATTTTGTTTTTGTTTGTTAACGTTTGTTTTAATACGCAATCACTCAGGCACACCCTTTCCAACGAAAAATGAAAACTTTAATCTCAACATTTAATTTTGAGCATGGAGAAAGGAAATCATAATTTCCTCCCGTTTCTCCCCATTTTCCCTTCTGTTTTTCTTCTCTTTTTTTCATTTTGCTTTTCACCTTTCCACATTTTTTCTTCTCAGACAACCCTTGTTTACCAAAAGTTATAAATTTTATTTAATTGATGACGACACAGCATTTTGTCATCCCTGTCTAGCCCCGCTCCAAAGGTCTGACCTGGTGGTTAAACCGGCGCAGGCCAGATGTCAGAACTGCAAATCAAATGCAGCAAGGTAGAGGTTGTAATATCGTGCACATAGCTAACTATACCTTGCTGTGTATAGTGAACAGAGCACGTGTATTTTGCTCACTGGCAATTGATACAAACAGAAGGTATCAATAAATGGGACAGTATGAATGGATCGTTTTCGAAGTTTATGTTGTGATGAAGTTTGGCAGTCAACATGTGCGATGATGCCGAGTATTAGGGAACAAACCAAAAGATCAATGACGTCCTATAAACGAAACTAGTTTTGTTTAGGGGTGAGGGGTAAAATACTCGATTACGTTTGTACAAAACCATCGGTCTGAAGAATGTGTCATTATTATTATTAATTCAACATTTTCAACATTTCATTATTACGTTTCTGGCAGGGAGGGAGGGTGTCGGCTGAGAAATGAAACTAGTTACGTTTATAGGACGTCATCGATCTTTTGGTTTGTTCCCTTATAGGGTCTACAGGGGTTTTAACAACATGGTGTATCGCCTAAACTTGGTCAGTTGTATTTGTAGAGCTGAATAGATTTCGGGGTCACAAGATTCCAAGGTCACACAGGGTTCATCTGAGGTCAAATGACTAAAAAACTGTCATAATGGCACGAAACTTGGTGGGTATAGTCAACACTTAGAGTAAAATTTTTGGAAGGTCATTTCGGGGTCATCCGAGGTCACCCAGGGGCATTTGAGGTCAAATTACTAAAAACTGTTATATGGGCTCGAAACTTGGTGGGTATAGTCAACATTTAGATTCAAATTATTGGAAGGTCATTTCGGTGTCATCCGAGGTCACCCAGGGTCATCTGATGTCAAATTACTAAAACTGACATAACAGCATGAAATTTGGTGAGTACAGTCAACATTAAGAGTCAAATGTTTGGAAGGTCATTTTGGGGGTCTTCCAAGGTCACTTAGGGGTCATCTGAGGTCAAATGACTAACATCTGTCGTATGGGCATGAAACTTGGTGGGTACGGTCAATATTGCTAGGAAACTGTCTATTCATACAAACTGAACTTCCACCACACGGCTCAGGTTGTTTTGGTAAAGCAATACCAACACCTGTTGTGAACTCGACACCACGAGGGGATATCCCATATCCCAACCCGTGCTCTGGGCATCTTGTAAAACATAAACATTACACAGCCGTGCGGCCTATTACATTTCCATATTATTTCCTTCTTTAATCACCCCACACTCCCCATCCACCATCCAGGCTTCGCCCATACAGGGTTCTGAAAAGAAACTCACATCTAAACACAACCACTACCATACCATCACCCAACAACCTTACACACCAACCGCGTATGCCGAAAACCGCGCAACCCGAGAACCGCTCTAGTTTATCACTGATTTTGTTACTTATTTTGAAAAAACAAATTTGAAGCCATTTAGAACTAAAAATTCAATGTTCGAGGTTTCTGTGGCACTGTTTGTTTCGGCTCTCACCCAAAGGTTCCATTTAAATAAAAGGTCATGTTCTCACCCAATGACCCCATATTTTTTACATTTTGCTCTCACCGAATGCCCCTTACTGTGAAAGTGTCAGCCCTACACCTATATCCATTTAATTTGAAGTGCCCCCTCCCCCCTCCGTACAATCATTTTGATACAGATTGCGATAAATGTCCTGTGAATAATCACAAGATATACAAAATATTATGCTGTCTAACCCTTACATACTAGGTACTTTTTTACATCCTTTTTTTTTTTAATAAAATATATTTTCTCCATTCAATATTTTTTAATTCCAAAATATGATGGTATTCAATGATTTATATAGGTTTAAAGATTTTTGGGTTGATCGGGAAAGAGCAATATAATATAAACTGATTTTTTTAGGCCTAGTTTGCTGCCCTCCAAATAATTGCTTTCCCTCTTTCTGCCTGTCAAATAATCCTGGGCATAGCCAGGATTTTAGTGTGAGGGGCAAAGCAAAATGTTTGTCCAAGTTTTGTCCCATTTTTAGCGATTTTAATTTGTATTATATTGTGATTTTCAAAAAATGAAAATTATTTGATATCAGAAAAGACATGCTTCGTATTCAGAATGCAATTCGATAGGTCTGAGGTGCTCTCATGTCCCACAAAAATTACTGTCGAAACGCAATAAACGCTCATTTTAGATCCCTTAAAAGGTGCCCCATGAATGTGTGCCAAAAATCACTTGCCCCCGCCCTCTCGGTTGGCCAAAATTGCTTCCCCCCTTTTTTTGCCTCCCAATTTTACCCTCCCCCAGGGCTCATCATTATTGCACAGCCCCTAATATCTTGCCTGCTTTTTGGCACTTGTTATTGATATACGAGTCTTTTAAGGTTGGTCTGAACCCTGGAATTATGGAAACTTTCGGGCCTCATAACTGCTAAATTGTTGGTCTAATGTATATAAAAGTATACATATTTAGAATGGCAAAGACTTGATCAATTCATCCGTGAGGTCAAATTTGAGCCAATATGCGATTTTTGGCCCAAAATCTTAAAAAAATAAGTTTTTGGCCCACTCCTTTTTCGTTAAACGTAACAAAAAATTCTTGGCCCAAAATTTTTAAAAACTAGATAAAAATATCTAGGAGCCATTTTTTATTTTTTTGAATTTTGACCAATTTCACCAAAAATATTTGAAATTTGGGCAACAATCTGGCTTTTTTATGATTTTTTTGAAAATTCAACATTTTCTGACCATTTTTTGTTAATATTTCTCAAAGTTGGACGAAATTAAATAAACTAAAAAACGGCTCATAGATATTTTTATCTAGTTTTTGGCTCACGATTAACGAAAAGAAGTGGGCCAAAAAAACCTTTTTTAGATTTTGGGCCAAAATGAGCATTTTGGCCCAAATTTGACCTCACAGATGAATTGATCAAGTTTTTTCCATTCTAAATAAGTATACTTTTATATACTTTAGACCAATAATTTGGCAGTTATGAGGCCAGAAAGTTTTCATAATTCCAGGGTTCAGACCAACCTTAAGAGTGTCACAAAATGTGAACCATTATAACATAATATAAGACATACATCATTTTTTTAAATTTTTTAACAAATAAAAATGGCAAGGGTGAATACAATTTTAGACTATAGGAGCCTGAATATGTTCCTTGAGATTTATTTCAAACTCACTACGTGGGAATCTTAGAAAATGCTTCAAAGTACTTACCTCTGTAAGTCTGTATGCATCCTATGCTGCTCAGGCATGCACCATGAAAATAACTATAAAAAGAAGATACAAACAGTTAATTTACATGGTCATACAGCAAAGTATTTGATGAAATTGATTATTACTATGATGACAAAACATCAAATGCCTTCCCGTGGGGTACTCAATCCTTTATTTTGGTACACTGCAGTTTGCGGTGCAAATTGCCAAATTTTGGTACCTTAAAACCACTTTTATAGCAAAATAGGGGCTTCAACTCAGAAATTTCCATTGATATATCAAACTGCAGGATGTGTAGTGTGATCAGGGCTGGATTTACCATTGGGCCAGATGGGCCCGGGCCCCCAAAATTGCCCTGTGCATCTTCCTTTTTAGCACAAAATTGCCCTGTGCATCTTCCTTTTTAGCCCAAAAAACACCATGTATTGGTGCAATGCCCCAGTATGTAGCAAAATGCAGTTTATATTGGGCTGATTTTGGAAATATCTTGCGTCCTAAAATATATGTTCGTGTCCCTCTAAATTGTAATGCTCCAGCCCCCGGTGGGTTCAGTTTGTATTTAAAGGTAGGACGTATGACCGTTCCAAGATTTGAAAATGACCCCTATTTCACGGGGAATCGAGGACATTTGCAGCAATTTTACCCCTATTTTGCGCGAAATCAAGGAAAATTTGCCCCCAAATACCTCCCCTATTTTTATCATTTTGAGGATGCATTTTCATTTCACCCCCTTATCACGAGGAATCAAGGACATTTTTCCGAAATAAATACCCCTATTTTTACCATTTCAAGGACACTTTTGAATTTGCCCCCTATTTCATGGGGAAATGAGGACAATAACGAAAACTGTAGCGGTAAAACGCGGACGAAAGTCCTAGAAATACACCCTATTTTTCATTTCAAGGACAATTTTGCTCCAAAACACCCCTAATTTAAACAATCGCGAACAATTTTGTCCTCGAAAATTCCGCGGACATTTCTTGAAAAGTACCCCTAATTGGAACCATCATGCGTACACATTGTCAGTGAAGACTGAACCCACCGGGCTCCAGCCGCAACTGTCGATCTTACACCTAAACCAAAACTTGGCCACAGTGAGTTTGGGGGCCTCCAAATTTTGGCCTGGTCCAGGGCCTCCGAAAAGGTCAATCCAGCACTGAGTGTGATCAGTCAAAATTTAGCAAGATTGGCAGTGATCGGTTAAAATTTAGTATAATTTTATTCAAATTAAAGTTATTTTCACTATTTTAGCAGATTGATCAGAATTTGATATAATTCAAATCTCAACTCAATATGACATGCGAATGGAATATGTTTGTTCACAGATATAAAAATAATGTGCCCTCTATTATTGAGGTTGCAGTCCATTTTCTTTTGACATTTTAATAATAATAAAAAAATTCGACATTTTTTAGTAAAAATGTGAAAGTCACAAAAAACACATTCAACCTAAACATTGCATCACTTTTCGTGTCAAACATGTTTAACAGTAAAGAGGAGACTAAAAACTAATTAAATAAAAGCTGTCATCTCATTGCACGGGACCTACGGCAGTGGCGTAGCCAGGATTTTGGAACCGAGGGGGCACAACTTGTAAATTATACCGACGGAAATATTTTTTGCCGACGGAAGTTGTTATTTGTTGACCCCAAAAAATTTTATATGGTTTTAAAAAGTGAAGAAAAAAAAAAAAAAGGATAATAGGCGGTACCAAAATAAAAACACAAAATTGTTGGTATAATTTCATTCGCAAATTTTCATCTTTTTTACAATTTTCCCCTTTTTTCTGTCACCCTGGGTAAAAATAGTCTATTGACCCAAAAATTTTCAGCAACCCCTTCCGCCCCCTGCCCCCCCCACTGGCTACGCCGATGCCTACGGTATGTAACCACAAAGTGGTCTCTCCACTATTCATATTGGTAGAAACTGGCATTTAAAAGATCATTCACTAACATACAGCAAACAAGTAAACACGTACCTGAGGATTTTGTGATCAAAAATCTTGTAAATCAAACACTGCCAATATTGATGTTTCACATGGTGCGTACATCTCATTCTTGTCTTCACGTTTTCTGCCATTCAGATGTCTCTTCAGACTCTTCGATGTAGTACTCCTTAAAATATTACAGGTAGCACCATATTTCCATCTGTGTGTAAAAGAAGTGAAATATAAAAGGTGGGTGAAATCATTTAAGGATATTGTTGGTCGAAGCAGCCGAAAAAAAATTGATTTTCACTATCTGAATCAATATATTATTGAAAAATAACACTTTGGTGTTTTGCATAAGTTCATTCTACAAATCATATACTTTGAAAACTTGCTTAAAGCCATAATGTACGATGTTATAATATGTGTACATCCATATCAAAACGATGCACTTGCTATATGCGTCTCATTTCACATAATGGCCAGGAATAAATACCAGACTCATCTGAAGTGGTGAAGGAATGTTATCTGTATTCCTAAATCATGTGACTTGAGGGATGATTTGAAGTGACCTCCACTTCAGATGAGTCTGGTATTTATTCTCAGTTATTATGTGAAATGAGACACATGTAGCAGCCGACAAGGGCATCGTTTTGATATGGATGTACACATATGAAATTGGTTATTTTTTTCAAACCTGATTTTTTTGCATACTTGTAATGTTTACACATGTCCCAACTTGCACCTTAATGGAATCGGCCAAATTTATTGGCTTTGTAGGTCAACAGAACAAAATTCGACATATTATCATAATTTAAAAATTATGACAATATGTCCTCCCATAGAACTGCGTGTTAAAAAAAATTATGATAATATGTCCTCCCATAGAACTGCGTGTTAAATGGCCAAAATAATCAGTGGGGTTTCTTTCACTTAAACTTGTTATTTCAACCTAAAATGGGCAGGAACCCTCCCCGTCAGTTATTACTAATATTATTTCAACATTTTGAATAAAGAATATCAAAATAAAAATTTGACGAAAATCGTACATTAAGGCTTTAATTTATTATTGTTAATGAGTTATTTATGTTTTACAAAAGTGTTGTTGTTTCAGCCCTCTTTACAGCATAACTCAAGAACCACATGACCTACAAAAGTATATCTGTGATATTTGAATTCTTCTACACGCTCGCTATGAATTGAGCAAATCAATTTTTGCTAAAGCTCACTACCATTCGCAAGATGCTGTGAATTACTTTTTCCTGCTGCTTCAACCAACAATACATCGTATACCCTAAGGGGGTACTACACCCCTGCCAAATTTTGTACTTATTTTTGCATTTTTCTCACAAATTATAGGGCATTGGTGACAAGTAAGATATATATTATAGGGGCAAGGACTACAACTACTGCACTGGAAATTTTATTTCAGCACAGATAACAGTTGTGGAGTTACAGTCAAAAATGAGGGAAAACCAGTATTTGATCAATAAATCAATAACTACTAATAGTCCTTGCCCCAATAATATACATATCTTACTTGTCACCAATGTGTTATAATTTTGAGAAAAATGCAAAAATATGCACAAAATTGGCCAGGGTGTAGTACCCCCTTAAACTTGGCATTTCATAGTAAACACAGCCAAATTAAAAAGTCGCCACTAGTTCCATCCCCATTTAATCAGAGTCTGATGAGTTTATGGCAAAATAATTTATATAATAATTTTCTATACACTTTCCTTCGCAGGTTGATACCAAATTTGATATCAAAAGTTTAATCATCGTGAGCAATGAGCATAAGAACCATTGTTTGGAAATTCATGCAATTTTAAAAATGACATTACGAATATTGACCACGCAAAAGCCAATGCATGGTATCAGCTTATTATGTGACTGGAAAAGGGGAGAATTGTAAATAAAATGATAAAAATTGGGAATTAAATTGAATTATACATAAAAATGTAGTGCACCGCCTATCATCCTTTTTTTTTGCTCTTCACTTTTTCAAACCATGCAAAAAAATTTGGGGTCAACAAATCACAGCTTCCGTCGGCAAAAAATATTTCCGTCGGTACATTTACAAGTTGTGCCCCCTCGGTTCCAAAATCCTGGCTACGCCACTGTACCATAATACAGTCTTGATTTTTGCAGAGAATCTTTGTTTACTACAATACATTACAATTGTGTAAAAACCTGAATTAAACAATTTTTTTGAGGGTATTCTTTTCAGCAAATGTTATTATGGCTTTATGTGAAACGAACACGCAAAAGGGACTTGAAATTGCACATGCATACAATAACAGGTGTTTGTAGAAATCCAGTTATAAACTGACCATCAGTACAGTCTCACAATGGGAATGTGAGAAATAGTGATCAATGATAGCCACAAAATTTGCCCCAGCATCATGAATCCGAGTTTGACCTGGTGGCACCAGTTGATTTTGCCGAAATCAATGCGTTAATTATTAACACGATAATACTGATACGGCCTATATCTATTGGCAAGACAAAGTGAAAATAATATAAAATTATAAATTTGACCACACAGTCGACCAAAATAAATAATGTTACTCAACTTTTCAGCTTATAATTTATGATCAATTTCAGATCTCTCAATAGTAAATGTAATCAATTATACATACCATTATACATACAGCATTCATCATCATCATGTTTACTGCGAGAAACAACAGCGTCAGTCTGTTCACAATGCTCACAACTCGAAGATTGAATTTTGGCGGAACTGTTCAAGCTGTGTAGCTTTGCATACACTGAACTGCATCAACTGCGCATGTCATGGTCAACAATGAATTTCATTGTCAAGAAAACCTCATCGACCGTTGTCATTCATCACGTTATTATCATAACAATGCACAACGTCATCATTTGGCAACCATACAAATATACCACCGGGGGGACTGTGATTTGGATGCCGAAGGACCGTAAAATATAGGCCTACTGCGGTTCTTCCGATTTTCGTGGCGTAGCGATAAAAAAAAAAAGTACGCTATATCCATAAATACATTGGGACCAGTGGTGATTTCCTTTTGGGATGGGGTTTAAAAAATTCTTGAAATCCAGCACTTCTTGGCATGGCATGGCAACAGAATAAGTTTATGGTACAAGCGCGTAAAAAATGTTGCCATAGCTAAAAATTAGGTTAAAATGACCAAATATGAGTAATTTGGTTAGAAACCCACATTCAGGTGTCAACAACATAGGGATGATTGCATGGACTTATGGACTATCCATCTTATCAAAATATTCATGAGGAGGCCTATTCATACCTCCCCATCTATCGTGCTTGTCTCCCCCTCCCCCTAAATTTTAATAACCAAAGGGAAGAAGAAATCAGTTCATGCATATCTACATGCAGGTTCCCTGGATTAATTTGTTATCATTACATAAAAATTACATCTTCTCTGATTATTAGTTTACCGTTACCGCGATCTTTTCACCCTCTGGTACAAACACAACCCAACAAGGAAAAGACCGCGACCCCTGATATCCTCAATCGATATAATTAAATAACACTCATAATTATTGTTGGCGTAAAGAATGTTACCAAGTGTTGCCACGATCTCATATAATTCGGCAACTAGGGCTAGGCTAACGGTATTGTGAATAATTATAATTATAAGAGACAGGGCGCCAAGAATGTTTTTTTTTTGGGGGGGGGCATTGGGGAGCAAAGTGAATTTTGGGGTGGGAGGCAAAATCAACAAATTTTGCGTAACATTTGCTGCAAAAGGTTAAATTGTTCGTAATTTGGGGTTTTTAAGGCTGACAAGGGCACAAGGCCTTAAACATGTTAAAGGAGGAACGGGGATCGGACGGGAGGGGAAATAAAATATTGTCATTTTCCCCTGTAGTGCCGCCACTGAAGATGGACAATTTCGCGAGCCTCCTATCGTATGTCCCTCAAACAAAGGGCATATTGATCAGTGTACTTTACCCTACTCAATACGGTTTAAAACATGCTCAGAGGCATGGCATTACCCCAATTTCAAGTGAAGTAGCTATCTACTGCTGATATTGCCATTAATGAAGTAACTATCTACTGCTGATATTGGTATTAATGAAGTATTTATCTACTGTTGATATTGTCATTGATGAAGTAGCTATCTACTGCTGATTATTGGCATTGACGAAGTAGCTATCTACTGCTGATATTAAATGAAGTAGCTGTCTACTGCTGATATTGGTATTGATGAAGTAGCTATCTACTGCTGATATTGGCATTGATGAAGTAACTATCTACTGCTGATATTGGTATTGATGAAGTAGCTGCCTACTGCTGATATTGGTATTGATGGAGCAGTATTGATGAAGTAGCCATATACTGTTGATGTTGACATTGGTAAAGTAGCTGTCTACTGCTGATATTGGTATTGATGAAGCAGTTATCTACTGCTGATATTGGCATTGATGAAGAAGCCATATACTGCCAGGCATTGATGAAGTGACTATCAACTGCTAATATTGATGAAGTAATTGTCTACTGCTGATATTGGTAATTAATGAAGAAGCTGTCCACTGCTGATATTGGCATTGATGAAGTAGCCACCTACTACTGATATTGGTATTGATGAAGTAGCTATCTACTGCTGATATTTGTATTGACGAAGTAGCTATCCACAGCAGCTGAAAGGAGTATCTCATCATGCATTGCAGTATATCTGCATGCCCCATAGCAAATGTATACAAAATATTAACAAGAGCCGCGTAGATATTGAGAGCTATGGATAGTTTCACAGTACTTTAGGGGTCATATTTATGCAAACAAAAGTCTAAGCTTCCCTGATTTAAACAGGTTATTTAAAGTTGAAGTGAGGGATTTTGTGTACATTTTCTATGGCACATTCAGTTCGATTATGGTACTGCAAAGCATAATGGGATATTCCCTTCAGCTGCTGTGGTGGCTATCTATTGCTGATATTGATGAAGTACATATCTACTGCTGATATTGGTATTGATGAAGTAGCTATCTACTGCTGATATTGGCATTAATGAAGTAGCAATCTATTGCTAATATTGGCATTGATGAAGCAGCTATGTATTGCTAATATTGGTATTAATGAAGTAGCCATGTACTGTTGATATTGATATTGATGAAGTAGCCAAATACTGTTTATGTTTGCATTAGTAAAGTAGCTGTCTACTGCTGATATTGATATTGATGAAGTAGCCATATACTGGCATTGATGAAGTAGCTATCTACTGCTAATACATTGGTGAAGCAGCTATCTACTGCAGATATTAGTATTGATGAAGTAGCAGGCCTTGCCGTTTAGATTTTAAAGGCGAGTGGTTAATCACTCACTAGCATGATTCTAGGCGAGTGGTCGAATTTTCACAAATATCACATATTTAGGAAACAATCAAGTAGACGCTTCTGTCTTTTAAGACAGAAGCTTTACTTGATTGTTTAATAGGCCTAATGGTATTTAAATGGTATTAAAATGGTATCATTTAAAAATGGTATTTATGTTGAAATATTTCACTTTCTGCGCTTGGAGCGGGGTACACTGAAGCGATTAAATACTGAAATGGTTGATTCAATGGCTGATTTTGGGAGATTCGCAAGGCCTGAAGTATAATTGATGAAGTAGCCATATACTGTTTATGTTGGCATTGATAAATTAGCTGTCTATTGCTGATATTGATATTGATGAAGCAGTTATCTACTGCAGATATTAGTATTGATGAAGTAGTATTGATGAAGTAGCCATATACTATTGATGTTGGCATTGGTAAAGTAGATGTCTACTGCTGGTATTGGCATTGATGAAGCAGCTGTCTACTGCTGATATATATATTGCGCATTGATGAAATAGCCGTCTACTGTTGATATTGGTAATTAATGAAGTAGCTGTCCATTGCTGATATTGGCATTGATGAATCAGCATTCTACTGCTGATATTAGTATTGATGAAGTAGCTATCTACTGCTGATATTTTTTATTGATGAAGTGGCTATCTACTGATGATATTGGCATTGATGAAGTAGCTATCTACTGCTAATATTGGTATTGGTGAAGCAACTATCTACTGCTGATATTTTTTATTGATGAAGTGGCTATCTACTGATGATATTGGCATTGATGAAGTAGCTATCTATTGCTAATATTGGTATTGGTGAAGCAACTATCTACTGATGATATTGGCATTGATAAAGTAGCAGTCTACTGCTAAATATTGGTATTGATGAAGTAGCTATCTACTGCAGATATTGATATAATATTGGATGGCTGAGCATGATACCATAACATATCGGATGAGTCATAAAAATATCGGACGAGCCAACGGCGAGTTCGATATTTGTATGACGAATCCGATATGTTATGGTATCATGCGAAATAAGCTATCAATATTATCATTATTAGGTTTTCTTAACTCCTAATAACCCTGAAAACATAATAATGGTATTGATAAGGTAGCTATCTACTGCTGATATTAGTATTGATGAAGTAGCTATCTACTGCTGATATTGGATTGATAAAGCAGTTATCTACTGTTGATATTGGCATTGATGAAGGAGCCATTTACTGGCATTGATGAAGTGACTATTGCTATATTGGTATTGATGAAGTAGCTGTCTACTGCTGATATTGGCATTGATGAAGCAGCTGTCTACTGCTGATATATATTGCGCATTGATGAAATAGCCGTCTACTGCTGATATTGGTAATTAATGAATGAGCTCATGATATGCTGCTGATATTGGCATTGATGAAGTAGCTATCTACTGCTGATATTGATGAAGTAGCTATATGCTGCTGATATTGGCATTGATGTAGTAGCATCTACTGCTGATATTGGCATTGATGAATCAGCATTCTACTGCTAATATTAGCATTAATGAAGTAGCTATCTACTGCTGATATTTTTATTGATGAAGTGGCTATCTACTGATGATATTGGCATTGATGAAGTGGCTATCTACTGATGATATTGGCATTGATGAAGTAGCTATCTACTGCTAATATTGGTATTGGTGAAGCAACTATCTACTGATGATATTGGTATTGATGAAGAAGTAGCTATCTACTGCAGATATTGGTATTGATGAAGTAGCTATCTACTGCTGATATTAGTATTGATGAAGTAGCCATATACTGTTGATATTGGCATTGGTAAAGTAGCTGTCTACTGCTGATATTGGTATTGATGAAGCAGTTATCTACTGCTGATATTGGTATTGATAAGTAGCCATATACTGGCATTGATGAAGTAGCTATCTACTGCTAGTAATATTGGTATTGGTGAAGCAGCTATCTACTGCAGATATTGGAATTGATGAAGTAGTATTGATGAAGTAGCCATATACTGTTTATGTTGGCATTGGCAAAGTAGCTGTCTACTGCTGATATTGATATTGATGAAGCAGTTATCTACTGCTGATATTGGCATTGATGAAGGAGCCATTTACTGGCATTGATGAAGTGACTATCTACTGCTAATATTGGTATTGATGAAGTAGCTGTCTACTGCTGATATTGGTATTGATGAAGTACCTGTCCACTGCTGATATTGGTATTGATGAAGTAGCTATATCTATTGCTGATATTGGCATTGATGAAGTAGCTATGACGGTAAGCCACTGCAGGTATAACACAAACAATTTGCTACGATATTTACCAAAATAGGAGTTAGTTGAAATTTGTATCCATGTAGGCCTACAACCAAAAAATATAACATTTTACCAAAATATGAAGATTTTGTAAGATAACTCAATAACTATATGTCATAGATAACACAAACTATACATTTTTTAATCCTTGTGATCAAACGAGTAATTTGATGTATCTGGCAAAAAAATTGGTGCATTTTAAATTTTTTACTCCATTATGACTTTTCGTGACCTTTAGCGGTCACCAGCAGTCAAATCCAAAATGGTGCCACATCCCAGGGTGACACTCAAGTTTGGTTTGGGTAGGGGTGTGCCGCTGGGAATTTGATCAATATACCAATTTATTAAGAAATTTGGACCCATCGATATTTGGACCCATCAATTTTCCCCTCAAGTTTTGGGGAAATTTTCAAAATTTTGGTTACAGTGAGGCAAGATTGTGCTATTTTTTCAGGGAATGAGAAAATTGTGAAAAAGGACCCATCGATATCATCAAAATTGGCATAGAGATAAACTGGTCATTGATATACCAAAAGGCTCATTACATTTCACTGCCTGAAGAGAATTGATCAATAATTGAATTCCTCCTGAGGTTAGTATCTGCCAGTGAATTAACCAGATCACCAGGCTGTCAGCCCCTGTTAACATAGCATTACATTATTTATTTTTCCACGTATACGAAGTACAATAAAAAAAAAACCCAAGAAATCTATATTACAATTTTACTGAAAAACATAGTGGAGGAGAGCTCAGAAATAAGCCAAATAAGCCAAATGCCTGTCAAGTCCCAGACTCCATTATTATTATTATTATTATTATTATTTTTGTAGTCTGAAATAAGAGAGTCCTTATAAGAAGTTAGAACCAAGAGTTCAGATTCCTTGAATTTTTAACATGATTTGGGATATTGTTCCAAATCTTTACACCCGAGTAGCAAATAGATTTGTTACCAAATTCAAGCTTATTATTTGGATATCCAAAGTCAGAAGCATATCTAGTGTTATAATTATAATTTCTGCTTCTGCTTCTGCAGTTGTAAACATATTGTTAAATGCTACTTAAACCAGTTATTGCAGTATTTATACATGATTATGCCAATATTCAGTTTGCATAAGTCAAAAACTAGAGTTGATTAATTTGATAAAAAGTGGATTTGGATGACTTCTGTACTCACTATTACTGACTGCCCGTAAAGCATGTTTTTGTAAAATGTGAAGCTTATTTTTACCAACTCTGCCGGCACTACTCCAGAAACTAATACCACAATTAATATGTGAACGGACCAGTGTATTATAAAGGGTTAAAACTGTTTCATGAAGATATCTTTTGACCTTATACGAAATTCCAATACTAATTGAACATTTTTTAGCAAGTTCATGATTCTTCCAAGTCAGATTTTGATCAACAGCAACACCCAATAATTTAAATGCATTCACACGGTTGATTTCTGTGTTATCAAGTGAAAGTTTAAATTTGTCATTAACTTGATTACATAGTTTTATTACAAGTTCATAAAATGATAAATTGCCATGAAGACAAAGAGCTACAAAGAAAGTTAATGGTGGTTATGATCGCAAACAAGATTAGATTTGAGTTAGCATTGCGACTTTTGCCAAATGTAAATGGGTCAGGGTCCAAAGTGACACAAAAGAATTGTACACAGTAAGCACTTATAGTATGTTGATAAAATATTTATTCATTTATAGTGTGAATTAGTAATTCACATGTTACTAATTCACATGTTACATCATACTAAGGAAACCAGACTTCCATATGATTTGACCCCAGGCTTTAAAATTCATGCATTCTAGCATTTTATACTCAACTGTTTAAACTGATCAAGAAACAATCCCATAAGATACAAAAAGTGTAAGAGTTTAATGTCACTAATAATGATTGAGCTCAAAATTATGCTCAACTTGGAAACTAGAAGTTCAATTCCTTGCAATTTGCATCAAACAGCATTTTTGAAGTAAGAAATTAAATGTTTTTGACATCAGATTTATTTCCATTAGATTTATTTCCATTGATGCGTCACATCTTTGCAAATGTTTGCCCTCTTGTCTCATAAAACTACCTATGGTGACAATTTTACTCGGAAACGTACGGGTATGCTATGTGACTTGAAATTCAGTAAATTCTATGAATACATATATCAGGAACCCAGGTCCATTTTGATGGGATTTTCAATTTCAGCACTGATGATATATCATATTGAAAATATTCTGATATAAATAGAGGCTGAAAGTGACAACCAGCAACAAAAATTACACTTTGCCATGGAACTTCGGTCTAGTGTTGGGCGACATGCACTTGGTCGGTAGGTCGCGATTTCGACTGAGTCGGCGACTTTGGCGGATACAAAATTTCGGAGGTTGGATTGTTGTAAATATACATGAAAACAATGTATGTTCATGCAACGAGGTGCATCACTTATACATGTAATGTCAAAGCATGGAAAACTAATAAACTTCAAACAAATGCTACTGTAATTTGAACATTTTTTTCCAAGGCAATGGAGATTTTTATGGACTTTGTTCAACCTGAGACGATAATACCGTAAACATTCGCCTAATGGCACTCTGGGCTCCCTTGACATAATTGGAATTTTAGACACAAACAAAAAGTACCCTCCCAGAAAAAATCTCACCAGCAAATAAGGGCACATACCCTTAATTCTTGTTGGGATTTTTAGAGGAGGGAGCTCTCTATTTGTACAAGAAATTTACCCCAAGGCAAAGGAGCCCAGGTGTGCCATTAGGCGAACGTTTACGGTACCTAAACTTGTCTCAGGTTCAACTGTGTTTTTGCTTTCTTGTCCTCTCCTTCAACATTTTCACGCATTCTTGCATGGGTGCTTAGTCATCATGGAATCTTGAGGTTCTTGCTATTGGTTGTGCATTGTATGTACATGTGCTTGAATAACCATCTCAAAACTGCACTTGTACATCTATATAAATAAATATATAAATGTGTTTACCTTTAAAAACTGACCTTTACAATAAAGTTATATGATAAAATAATCTTTCTAGTATATATATAATAAGATAAAAGAATTGCTGTTGGGCTGCCTTGAATAAGGTATATATATGACCCATCACATCAAAACCGACCACTTCGTGGCTGGCTTCATTGGCAGATAACAATGAAAGAATATGAGAAAATATAAAGAAAATAAAAAGAAATTTGAGCTTATTTTGCCTCTTAAAACATGTTGCTCTATGTGATTCCAACAAGGTGTCATTTTAAAACTAAAAAACAGCAGTTTATCCTAGTGTTTAAATCTCCATTTTCATTTCTTCCGCAAAGTATTTGGTTTTGATATGATGGGTCACATATGTTGTCGATCAATCTTGTTTTATGTCAGTAATTTTTCCCTTTTTTACCCCATAAACTTTTAGTTTTAAATTGAGAATCAATCAGCTGTTTGTTTTTGTCTCAACTTTAAAATAAAAGCTAATAAGTGATAGTCGACAGTTTAAATACCGTAAAACCTCGTCTACAAGCATATAGAGAGTTTTTTATGAAAGCAAAATTAATATGAGACAGCCGTAAACATGCCAATAAAATGGATTGGTCTTACAATAGTACTTGTTTGTATTATGTTTGTATCGGTAATTAATTTGCTCAAACTTGATGATATTATAATTTTGTCGATGGATGGCGTCTGGATTAATTTAGCTTTCATCAAAAGTACTCTATATGCTTGTAGACGAGGTTTTACGCTATTATTTGTTATTGTTGAGTTTTTTAGCTGATAAAACAATAAATTGATAACAAAAAAAGCACAGCAATTCTTTTCTTTTGCTACAATAAAATACACAATTCTACCTAAATAATACTTACAATAGCACATGCAGTAAACAATGGCCCTAACTTGCATTGAAATGACAATTTCATAATATTTATATTTCATAATATTTATATTTCATAATATTTATAAATATTAATAAATATTAATAATTAATATTAAATATTTAGTGTTAAAATACTGAAGCGTCGATGATTAATAAACACTTGATCACTTACAGAATGCCGGCACTTGTTATCCCCACCAGTGTTCATACTAAGGCCATATGGCACTCAATTGGCCAAGTTGAAAAATTGGCCCAGAATAATTTGCAGTAAAGCAAAGAAAATAATACCATATTTACATTATTAAATGACCGCCTTCTATTAAACACCACATTTATGTAGTTCTGGCTTGGTCAATTTAATTACGGTAAACAATTCTGGGCTGCCAATGATGGATATTACTTTTGTTTTTGATAATTTTTAACTACTTTCATATAAAAAAATATGTTCGGAACAATGATCGTTTTATGAAATTTATAAATGAGGTTATTGACTGATATGTATGATTTTGTTGTAGTGCAAATGACACAAATCAATATGCGCTTGCCCTTAAATTTCCCTCATCACAATGCACTCCCATTCGAGGGTGTGTATTGTTTCTGTCCAAAAGGGGGCATGTGAATTAATTTTTGTCATTTGCACTAGAACAAAATCATATTCAATCCCTCTAAATAAGACCATGCCACAAAAGCAAATTAATGGTACAATTACCGAATAGGGTGCAACTTGCTAGACTTGCTAGTCCTCGTTTACGGAGTTTAGGGTTAGGGTTTAGGGTTGGGGTAGGGCAGTCTTGTAATTAGACTAGTAGAATTGCACCCTATTCGACAATCGCTCCAAATTAACCAATTAATGTATGACCAGCACATAGCATATTACCTTCAAGTCAAATTTGGAAGAAACTGACTATAAGCCATGTAAATTTACAGGTGAAGTAACCATATGCAAAAACTTCAACTTAAATCAAAAGGTGTATGTCGATTGCTACAATTTTGTTCACTCCTGATATGAGCATCATTAACCTTTATAGACATAATCTAAGCTTTAATTTACGCAATTAACACCTAAAATTAATAAACATAATGGTAATCATACATAACGAAGAGTTCCGATGTAAAAACCAATATAACGAGGGTTGAGAGACAGAAAGCCTCAACTCCAATCACCTGCACCCACAAAATGAGCATAAAGTCGCCAGGGCACTATGGAGTACCGAAGTGTGACATCATAACATTTTCTTTTTTGCATTTCAACATTTTCATGACCAAATGAAAAACATCCAGTCCAAATTTGGTGGGAATCGGATCACGAGGGCCCGAGATATGGCTGCATGAATACCTAATTAGCCCCATTGAAATCAGTGTAAATTGGCCTGGTTCATAACTGTTTGGAACCAGGCCAATTTACACTGATTTCAATGGGGCTAATTAGGTATTCATGCAGCCATATCTTGGGCTCATGATCCGATTCCCACCAAATTTGATTCATCATGCTCCACCGATACATGGTATTCAAAACGTTTAAATGCAAAAAAAAGTTTTCTGTGACGTCATCACTTCGGTACTCTATAGAAGATAAGATACAGTCCATTAATCATGACAAAATTCAATGGAAAACAAAAGACATTGTGGAGGAAATATTGATTTTTGAAGACCAAAGCAAGGAGCCAACTTTATGCTCATTTTGTAAAAGCTGATCATAGTGAGTTACGGCTTTCTGGTTCTGAACCCTTGATAATTAGGTATAGGCAAATATAGCTGGTCAAATATGAAGAAAATAACAAGAAATTATGCACTACTTTTGATTACTGTCTGTTCAATTAGCTTAGATTCTTGAATTTTTAAGATATTTGAAAAAATAAAAACTTGTGGCCAAAGTCATCAAAGAAAAGTGTTAGCACAGCCTTAGACCTAACGTGATTTATACTTTTCAAATTCCAAAGTTCAATTTAAAACCCCATTTCTTTTCAATTTTGCCTCATTTTAGGCAGTTACTTGGGTCCACCGAAAGGGTTCGCGACCTTTTTACAAATCGAGTGGGACGGTCCATTCTCAACTTAGGGCATAGACCCTATCCAATTTAGCAAAACAATCTGTCCACCAATCTGTCCTGCCATTTCAATTGTTATACCGTTCCAGTTATTGGATAGGTTCTATAGGTGATGATGGTCCACCAGTTTTTGTTACACGAAATTATATGGCGCGATTACGTTTTATGCATAACATTATTCTGAGCATTATTTTTCCCTAAACAATTACAATGTAAATTGAGTTTTTTTGTTTAATACCACCATTCCTTCCCAAGAATATCAACATTTTCAGATACAGTGACTTTACAAGAATTGTTTTCTGTAACCTGATTGTTTTAAATAATATTTTCTTGTACAAAAGTTCTTTTGTTTCACGGGTTTTTCAGTTTGTATTCAACTTGAACAAAACGAAATAACAAATTGAAAATAAATGTGTAGTTTTATAATAGGCCTACACCTTCTCAGACCCATTCTCAGACCCATACGCACAATAAATAAATAAATAAATAAATAAATAAATAAATAAATAAATAAATAAATAAATAAATAAATAAATAAATAAATAAATAAATAAATAAATAAATAAATAAATAAATAAACGTAAATAATAACGTATTGTTTCAACAGTAGGGTTTCAACACAAACTAGGCATACTGGCAAATATATGCTGGGCAATACTTCCTGATGCGGATGGTCGAATAAATACTATCTCTGCGCATTGCGACATTCGTCCCCATTGCTCTAAATGGATTGATTCAAAAAAGTTTATAGTACCCGACGTTCTACGGCTTTTTATAAAAATATCGCGAGAAAAGACCAAAATTGAAAAGAAATGGGGTTTTAAATTGAACTTTAGAATTTGAAAAGTATAAATCATGTTAGGTCTAAGGCTGTGCTAACACTTTTCTTTGATGACTTTGACCACAATTTTTTATTTTTTCAAATATCTTAAAAATTCAAGAATCTAAGCTAATTGAACAGACAGTAGTATCAAAATTGTACTTTGTAATTTTTAAAGTAGGGTATCAATTTAAAGTTTGAAAATGGCATTTACTGGCTTTTGCATCTGAACTCTTCACATTTTACAAATTTTTTGCTCTCTAATGAAAATAATATTTGTTTTACAGTTATTATTTACAGAGACAAACACATCCAATAGATTATATGCTTATAATGTTTGTCTTAAAAATGCATTGTGCGGCATACACATAATTTTGATCACACACAGTCAAATTATGGCCCCATTTACACAGAGCCTTAAGTCGAATTTGAACTTAATTTCATACACGGTAATCATATTTTGAATGACAACCTGGAGCAACTTTTGTTGAATTCAATTCAATTGCGATTTTGTAGTGCAACAAACACACAATTTAAGCTCATAATGGTTATTGAACTCATCGCGCAATTTGAATTTGATGTTGCAATTTAAGTTGACTTCTTGTTGTGTAAACGGAAATGGGGCCTACTCAAAACTGGACTAGACAACAGATTGTTAGCCAGTCACCCATCCACCTGTCATTTAGGATGGGCAGTTACTCAACTCGCTCCTGGGACGGCAAAGATTATTGCCTCAGGCAGATGCTAAATTCTAAAATTAATGCTTGAATAAGTTATGTTCTCAAAACAAGACCAATAAATAAATCAAGGCTACAGCAAATACTATTTGAATAACTGACCCCCCCCCCTATGTAGCAGAGGTCTGGTTTATGTTTTCAGTGTCAAATATGGACATGGAGTTTTGGTGAAAATGACTGGTATTTGTCAAATCCTAGCCAAGACTCTGCTACACAATGATTCTTCATGCAGGTCTCAATAATTATCACATACCATATTCAATATAATTATCACCCTATTAGCGCTCAGGCTCCAAGCAGCAGTGGCGTAGATTTCTTTTCTGACATTGGGGGGATGGGTTGGAAAAATTTTTCTTAAAGTGTTGTGAATCCAGCACCTTTTAGCGAAAGAATAAGTTTATGGTACAAATGCGCGTGAAGCGTGTGAAAAATATTTGCCATTTTGAAGCTAAACTGTTGAAATATGGTGCAAAAGTGGAATACGTGCGGAAAAATTTGCACTTTGGGGCTAAAATGGCCTAATATGAGGTTAATTTGGTCAGAAACCCACATACAGGTGGGGGATGATTGTATGGACCACCCCCCTGGCAAAATATTGGGGGGGTTATTTCACCAGGAACATTATAAGGGAATCCTTAAATTTTCATTATTGACTATACATATCCTTACAACCAAGACAAACTGCTGAAATCATAGCAGGGCATGTCTGACATTTTGAAAGTTTAAATTTTCGATCATTTCCATCTCACTTCTCAGAAATAAATTGATATTTTCATGAAAATAATGAGTTTTAGCCACAATGAGAAGTGATGCGAGTGGGTGACAAGGAAAATTGGAATAAATTCATTAGCCTAATACAAGGCTCAACATTTACAACTAGGCATGAGTGCAAACAACAAACTTGTTAAAATGGACAAGTGCATATGGACAAGTGCGTATTGAAGCACTGGCACCAAGAAAAATTTGTAACTGTTACCAGCACTCAGAGTGTTAGCTAGCCACCCATCCACCTGTCATTTTGGGCAGACAGTTTGATCAAGTTTGCTTGAATAAGTTCTGTGAACTCAAAACAACACCATACTAATAAATCAATAATTTGACTGATCCCCAGAAGGGGTCAATGTTTGGTTATCTTTTCAAGATCAAAAATTGGACAGGCGCAGTTTTGGTGAAAATGACAGGCACTTGTCAAATCCTAGCTAAGACCCTATCACAAAAATATGTTAAATTACAGGAAAATGGTAGGGTCAATTGGGTTGCAATGGAACAAGATCTAAATAAAAATAACAAATGCTTCCTTGGGCACTCCAGTGTTAATTACACTGATTGTGGTACTTTTATATGATACATCTTGCACTTGTATTCATACAAAAATGTACATTATGGGCTACAAAACCACTATGTCAAAGGTTTAAACAGTTTACTTCTTCACCTACAAAAGGGAATAACAAACCATTCAGAGACATCAACAAGTTGTTCATTGTTGAAAGCATTTCATTATCACTTTGATCAATCCTCTTTTTTCTTCATTATTTTCTTGGGTTCATCAGGGAAGGTCTGAGACATTGGTGTTAGGCCTAGTAGCAGTATATGGCGCTGGTATTTCTTGCTCTGACGGAATAGGTTGTCAGTTCCATGAAGACGATCCAGAATTCCTAAAGTCCCATAATTATTGGTAAACCTAAAAACATAAAACAATATGAAAATATCATGAGCTGCAATTAGTGTTTCATCACTTTTGTCCACCATTGTGGGTGATTTAATTTAGTAAGATCTTTAAATTTAGTAATTAATTAACTACAAGATCAAAGTCAGAGCTAAGGGTGGCCAAAAATGTTCGAGCCCTGCTCTTTTTGGTCTCCCGCCATATGATTTTGTTTTACTTATGTAGAAGTTGTTAAATGGCGAAATAAACAACAAAGCAATTCAGGGAAGACAAATTGACTTGTAAGTCCAAACATAGAGAGCTTTCCTTTCCTGTTACATAATTCATATGTGACACAATCTGCTCCATGGGGCCCAAAGGAGGCATTTGTGACAATTATAGAGTTACTATAATTATTACCTTGAACAAACAGGCTATCATACACTGAAAACACCAAAAGTCTAGCTCACTCTAGCATGCTTGCTTTTAGATTTTTGGAAGTTTTGTTTTGAGTAGAGTGTATTTTCTTATGTATTTTATTGTATTTTACTCCATATTTTTGCCTGTATCTCAATTTCAAATTTCCACCTTTGGCCCACATGAACCAGATTGTGTCACATATGAAAGAAAATACAAAAATAAATACCCCCTGAGCACTACCTGGTACCGGCTGATCTAACATTGCCTCTGGTTGGTCAATTACATGATATTTTCATTTTAATCACCAATCAGAAATATGGAGCTTTACAAATAATTCACCCCATTTTTTTTGTGCAGTGAAATTATTCTAACAATGTTGCTGATTGGGCCAATTGATAATGAAAACTTCTTTTTGGCCAATTGGCAGGTAGTTCTCATGGGGTTAAATAGATAGAGAACTGACCTCCATAAATGGTTGAAAGTTTGTGCACAGGAATCAAGAGAATCAAATCTGAGCAACAATTTAAGACTAGACGGCATCGAAAATGAAATAACTTTTATGTACAAGGGGAAAATCTTGGATTGAGGGAAAATGTCTGGATCCAATAACAGGGATGAATACCAGATGGTCAGAGGACCAGCCAAAGTTTACATCATAACCCAGTGGGCACACATGACGTTGAAATCACATTGTAATTGCAAATGGACTTCAACCTGATGGACTTCAACCTGATTTCAACCTGATTTCAACCTAGAGGTTAGTTGAAATCAGGTTGAAATGTCAACGTTGTATTAACGTTGAAATTTCAACTTGATTTCAACTAACCTCTAGGTTGGGAGAAATAAAGTTTAATCTATGTGGTAAATTAAATATGAGAAAGGTTTTTAACACAAGTCAACACATACATAAATGACAGCCAGTGAAAAAATTTCACTGACTATCCAGGATTTTAACCTGGGACCTTCGGATCACCGGACCGATGCTCTACCAGAGTCAGATGGAGAAGAGCAGTGATGTTATTATCTATAGGCCTTCAGTTCAATACCCACCCTCTATCATCTTCTCATCCTCTAGGTTGAAATTAGGTTGAAATCAGGTTAGGTTGAAACTTTGATGTTGTATCAACGTTGATTCAACATCGAAATCCTAACCTGTGCCCACTGGGTAATGGACCCCAGAAAAGATACAGGCAGGAAGGAAGTCGTTACTCACTTGAGATGGTGGAAATCATGTGCTTCCGGTGAAGGCAAAAATGGTAGATGATATCCACAGTGTGCTACAACTGCTGAAGATACAACCATGACATACCACATCCATATGGTAGCAATGTGTGAACCCATCAGCATTGGACCTATCTGAGCTGGTATAATATTGGCAACTATATATTCAATTGGGTGAGCATAGATGGCGGTGATTCCGATGGGTGCGGTCCACTCATGGTGCCTCTTATGAATGTGCTTGTACAGACGAGGATGATGAAATAATCTGAAATATATGTAAATTTGAAGTTGAATTAACTTTTGTCCTAATAACTTTTTATGGCATTTTCATTTACATATATACCGTATTCATTCCAGAAGCGCCCATACCCCAATAAGCACCCACCCAGGGTACCGTAAAATTCCGTCGACAAGCATATATATGCCTCTAAACGAGGTTTTTTTGACACAAGAGACAAGAGGCAGACACCCTCAACAAAAACGTTATTTGGAGTTTGAACAACTATATTACTGATAAAGGCGGCTGTACAAACATGTATATTTGTAAGACCAATTTATTGCAATGTTTTTGAGAAGGGTATTGGCCTTTCATATCTTTCGTTAAAAAAACACCTTGTTTAGAGGCATATATGCTTCTAGACGGAATTCTACGGTATTTTGACTTTGCTAAAGGGTACCATTAATGTTGAAGTGACTGATAGATGTTGATACAGTGAAATAGCTTGAGGATTTGAAGTCCTGTGTAAACTTGCAATACATTTACTACATCAGAAAAGCTACAAGAACATCTCCGGACCCTATTATAATGTGGGTAAATTTGTCTTTAATAAACTGTCCTTACGAAAAAATTAGGTAAACCGGGTAAAAAAGAAGCGCCCACCCAAAATGACTTTGTAAAGCGCATTGGGTGCTTATTGGAATGAATACGGTATATTTACTACTAAAATACATCACAAAGTAATCTTCCTTCTTTCTGTGTGAATGCATCCAAATGAGGACACACAGGAAACATACAGAACAAACCTGGACACACAAGGTGATGGGCGAAATGACTGTATTCAGAAGATCACAAATAATGGTGATTTTAATCTGATGCATGTGTCCGCGGTTTGATAGGATAAAGTTAGATTCTCATTGCTTGTCTGTGCGAGTAGCGTACACAACGCAAACGAGAACACACAACTGAACAATTTCTTGTGTATGAACTGTGGACAAAAGGATGAACTATGGATGTCCATTTCTGCATTGTTAAATGTAAAACTTCATTTTGTTCTATGTGTAAGGATTTATGATTTGAAGTAGCTTGCTTATAGACCCGATCAAATTAACTCAACCGGAATGGTATAACAATTGAATGGCAGACATGTTGGTTCTAAGTTCTAAATGTCAGAGGGATAGGTCTCTAGTTCTTGTATTATCATGCAAATTGCCCTGTGGAGGCCTCATGGAGGGACTATAACGATATTAACATTATACCAATACTTACCGATGTGAATAATAGAAACCAATCTCTTCAAACAAGAGGAATATCACCAGCTCCAGTAGTACCCATTGCACAGTAGGCAATTCTGGACCATAATCACAACCTCTCCACATCATGATATGAAATATTATGTAACCTACAAGAAAATTCACCACTATCTGGTTGAAGACCACCATTTTCAAACATCTTTTCAACTTTGGCCATTCTACCTGGATTAAAAAAATAATAAAAAATAATATAATATAATATAATATAATATAATATAATATAATATAATATAATATAATATAATATAATATAATATAATATCTATATAAATAAAAGGAAGTCGCTAAATCTTGTTCGCGAATAGGCTCCGAGATGCTTTGACTTTCAGCTCTGATTTATTCGTACATTGATCGGGTACATATTGCCATTAAACCATCTGACGTTCATTTTTGCCAAACTATTCAATCACTATGGAAATAACAAAAAAAAATGGTCGGTTGCTAGGCCATTGAGGTCAATAACCTTATGGGTCAGGTCATGACAGCAAATGCGTCAAATGTACATCACGCGAGGTAAGTGGCGAGTCACGCACCTGCGCGTACACGGCTCCATGGTTTCACGCGCATTGCCGCGCATGGTATGGACACACTTAATGTTGACTTACTCCGCATAGGCCTACGTATGTGTACGCATCGTTTGTCTGGGTGTGTATGTGACTGACTTCTTCTCTGAGACAGTGGCGGATCCAGGAATTTGGGAAAGGGGGGGACACACTCAAGTTCTTGCCGCCACCTTTTGAATGGCCACAGTACCATTGTGTCGCCTAGCCCGTGCAGGGGTTGTGTCCCCTCAGAATTGGAAACTTGGTCAAAGTAGGCCTCAGGCCTTGAAGCCATTTCGGGATGAGCATTGGGTGTAAGCTGATGAAAAAGGGGGTCATTGAGTGAAAATCCTGGCTATAATATAGGCCTACAATCAAGGAATTTAATAGTTGGTACACCTTGACAATATGTTGGAACTCTTCATTGCCGCTCTGAGAGTTAAGTGAAATTAGTATAACTATGTTTGAAGAGAAGTACATACCTTCTCCTTTCCTCTTCTCTCCCCCATTCCCCCTCAATCAATGTTGGGGAGACTGGAGAGCCCAATGGAAAAAGTGCTTTCATCAACATTGAACTGGGGGAGAGGGGTGGCGATTTACATTTAGTATGCCCGAGTGTACCAACATTAATTTCTTTGATTGTCCGAGGCGAATGTAAAATATTTCATATAAATTTCGTTTTTGTCTCATAACTCAAAAACGGAATGTCGCATGAACTTCATATTTCACACAATTTGGGAGTGGATTATAGGCCTTTGAATTATAATAAATTTGTAAATAAAGAAATTGGTTTATTTAGGGAGTGGTCATTGAAATCCTCCCCTATGCTAAATTAAACACATTTTGTGATGGGTGCAAACTGCATCTAAAATTGGTTTTTGGTCCATATCTTTAAAGCAAACGCACGTATTACAACCAAATTTTACACATTTTGTTATGATGATATGTTTCCACTTCTATCAAATGTACAGTACGATATTTAATCAATTACGAGAAACACAATGCAAATATGTAGCACACCATGTAAAGCTATGTGAAAACCGACGAAGGCCAAATAAGCTGCATAATGGTGAAATTTTGCATTTTAGCTCAAAACAAGAGTTTGACAACACAGAAAAAATGACTATACGACCAAAATACTAAGGTTTTGTTAATGGTATTAATCATTGAGAGAATAGCGTTGAACTCTATCAAGAAGAGATAAAAAAAATTGCCGGGGTTCGAACCCGGTACCTCCAGATCATGGGCCACATACCACACCATTGGACTATTACGTGCAACTGTGATAAAGACTTGAATCATTGTACTAATACGTTAAAGATGTTAAACCATGACGCGTATTGAATACTTTTTTCTGTAACTATTGTGTAAACTGAATAAATTATGCACTTTGCATGGAGTTTTGCAAATTGACTCGGTAATCCACGATATATATTCATATTGTGTACAGAAACAGCTCAAAATATAATGACGTTGCTCAGTAACTGACGATATGCCTCGATAATCCACCAAAAAAAACCTTGTCTATTCTTTTTTCTAATGATATAATGGATTACCGTGCAATTGCTATTGAATTCAATAGCGTTTGTTTTGGTATACCGTTTGCTTGAATGACCCTGCAACTTTATGATGACAATCATTATGACTTAAAATGAAAGACCATTTTCACGTCGATCCGTGTAGCTTAATGGTAGCAGAGGTCGCTTCGTAATCGAGAGGTCCACGGTTCAAAACTTGGCGCAATTTTTTTTGTTTCCCACTCAAAAGGTTTACTTGTATTGGAATTGTTAATTTTTAATTTGGCCAAACTTATCTGAATGACAATGTTGTTATTTTCTTCTTCTTTGATTTAATATATTTGTCTTTTTGATTTATTTATATATTATATTTCCGGTGTTTCCTTATTGATAACTTAAATTACCGGTTCATCATGTTTGAAATGGATGGAAACTGTACCTTTTATTCTTTCATCAATACAGTTATAATATATATATTTTTAAAGATAAAATGGTGAATGATATTAACAATCATTTATGGAATTAAATCAAGAAAGAACAAAACAAGATGAGGTCAACGTATAATGTGCACATTTAACAGTTCAAGTTCTTATTACGCGGTTACGTATACGCATTGAATCATGCTGTCTACTGAAGATAACTAATACATAATTATGTAATGAATGATTTATGACCAATTCCTGACTTTGTTATATTATTTGTTTTCAACAATAATTAGGCGTTGAATTAGGACAACCAAATATTCGTATACAGCAATTCGGGCTAAAATAATTATGATAATTAAGAAGAAATATGCAACAGCGTGTTAATATACGCGTATTGTTAGAAAAAACGTGTTTATTTGGCCTATATAAAACTCAGCATTGTGGATGTTTTCAATAACCACTCCTAAACAAACAAATTTCTTTGCCGTCAAAATTTTTGTAACACATTTCAATAGGAGAGTATCTACCAAAAACTTGTGAGTGACAACAGTTTGATATGACTTCCCGTTTTTTAAGATATAGCACAAAAAACTAACTTTATGCGCGACAGCTTAGAGAACTAATCATGAAATTAGTAGGTTAGGGTATGGGTTGTTTCACTAACCGCTCCCTAAAAAAAGCCAATTTCTTTATCAACAATTTTATTAAGATTCCAAAGCATATGGTATACTCCCATATCATGTGCAATATGAAGTTCATATGACATTCCGTTGTAGAATTATGAGTTCAAAACGAAATTTAGATGCATATTTTGCCGTTTAGAGCCTAATACGAAATATGACGTAATTTAGCATAGGAGATGCTTTCAGTGACCACTTCCTAAATAAACCAATTTATATATCAACAATTTTATACTCATTCTAAAGCACATGGTCCACTTCTACATCGTGTGCAATATGAAGTTCATACGATATTCTGTTGTTGAGTTATGAGACAAAAACGAATTTTAGATGTCATATTTTGCGTTCGCCTCGGACAATCAAGGAATTTAATAGTTGGTACACCTTGACAATATGTTGGAACTCTTCATTGCCGCTCTGAGAGTTAAGTGAAATTAGTATAACTATGTTTGATGAGAAGTACATACCTTCTCCTTTCCTCTTCTCTCCCCCATTCCCCCTCAATCAATGTTGGGGAGACTGGAGAGCCCAATGGAAAAAGTGCTTTCATCAACATTGAACTGGGGAGAGGGGTGGCGATTTACATTTAGTATGCCCGAGTGTACCAACATTAATTTCTTTGATTGTAGCTATTAACAATTTACGGAATCGCGTAAAATGTTTTGCAGCAACTTTTAAAGATGTTGCTTACATGTTTTATACTATTATAACCCGATATTGAAACGTTTTCTAGCAACCTCTTTTAACCTTAATGCTTTATGTTTGTTGGGATAAAGTTAAAATCAATCATTTTGTCACGAGTTGTTTCAAAAGTATAATCTAAGGGATTGAACAACATTATCACAGGTCTGGATATTTATGATTATCAAGCTAACATGATCATTTACTATACTGGATGAATAATCTACAAGATACCGTGATTATCATCACCGTTTACCATGTTTACTAACCGCTCCCGTTTACTCAACTAGCGGGGACCCGCTAGTAATATAATATAATTAAATATAATTAAATGTAATGTAATGTAATGTAATGTAATGTAATGTAATGTAATGTAATGTAATGTAATGTAATGTAATGTAATGTAATGTAATGTAATGTAATGTAATGTAATGTAATGTAATGTAATGTAATGTAATGTAATGTAATGTAATGTAATGTAATGCTAGAATTACGCGGTTCGTAATTAAGGTGGCCTCCACAAAACTCTACACCACATGAGGCCACCATATACTATCACAATAAATACCAAGTTTGAAGTTGATCGATGATTGCGTTTAAGCTGGAGAGTGGTTGCACACAACCACAAGGTATTTTACAAGATAAACAAAATACAACTCTAACTCTAAAATACAATAAATTATTTAGCTACGATAAAAATAACACTATTTAGCAAAATGTGTGTGCAATGGTAAAATAGCAAGGTGATAAAAATAAAACAGTTTAATATAATGGCACAATTTTGTCTTTCAATGGCTAGAATTGTGTTAAGAATCCACAAAGATCCTAATGAACACATGTATTATGCTTGAACAGTGGCATGTCATGGGTCAGTTGCCTGGGAGGCAAAGATAACAAATTTCCCAGTAGGCATCAATTTAGCACAGTTTTTTATAGAGAGACAATTGTGCATGCAAATTTGAAATTTTATACTATTTTCCCAAGACTAGCTAGTTTAGCCCGAAGTCAATGTGAAATATTATGTTTACCACACAATTTGATGCTATTTGAGTCAAAAATCAAGGTGTTTTCCAGGCTGCAAAGAGATACGCATGGCAATATTTGTTCGATTTCTGCCCAGTAAGTGGAGCTGGTCAGCCTGGTAATATTGATCTGGAGGCACTCTGCACTCCCCCTTCCCATCATTCTGTATACTTACTGGCATATTCATGTCATCTTGAACCTTATATTTCAGAACAAATGATGGTATTCCTGTTACATCCACAAACAGAAAGAATGAGTTGAGCAACCAAAATGTAGAGAAGAGTATCAGATTGCTTCCTGAAATGGAAAGAAAGAAAGAACTGAGAATCAAGGCTATTGCAATAACATGATTTGGTTGTATTGGCTTGTTTCAATACAAAGCATGCAGTCCTGTATGAGTGATACACTGGATGTACTTTGGATGTACACACAATTTGCATTATCCAAGGTTTTAAAATGTCTATCACTAGATCTCCGGAACCGGGGGATAGGGAGGCAATAATTTTGGTGGCCATGGCAAGTACCATAGGGCCCCCTCAATAATGCGGGTCAAACCCCACTGGGCTCCCCCCTACCAATTTTTAAATCTTCAGGCACTTATGCTGTGTCTTTCTTACTGTTAAAACCCATTGTGACTGAACGACGTCCGACACTGTAAATTGGATCTGGTGTGTAAAACAAAATAGGCTACCAATGTAATATGTTATTATTTTTTAATTTCTAACTTCTTGATCTATTTATAAAAGTCTTGGGGGAAGTTAAAACTTGTAAACCCTTTACAACTGTCCCTCCCTCGTCTGGTGCTTCTGACTTACCCCAAATTCCAAGCACATACTCGTCACCGCCAGAGAAATCATGTATCTTCACCCACTGTCTATTCCAAAAATCTCCAGAGGCACCCCAAAATTTCTGTAGATGCCATGTCAAGGAGTTACGAATTGCAGCAAAGATTAGAACAGCTCCTCCAACAACAAATGCAAATTTCTTGAGGATGTCCATGGATTGACTAAATCTAGTTGGCTATTAAAGATACAAACATATTGAAATTATGCAGTGGTTGGTACTATTATATATCACTATAGTAACTACATGGCAAAACCAATGCAGACATATTGGAAAGTGTGTCTGTATGTTAGTGTGTTAAGTTTCCACCTGCTTTTAACAGGGCTGTCAACTCTCATGCATTGGCTGTGAGTCTCATGCATTTGGTCATTTTCTCACGGTCTCACGCCAAAGTAGTATAATCTCATGCCCAGGAAGTAAATCTCACACAAAGGGCTGTCAAATGAGTAAAATCTCATGCATCGTAAAAATAATTTGTTGTCCCTACCCCACCCACTTTTTAGATTCTCAAGCACCGTGGTTCAAATAATCATGGGTCAAAATGAACGTTGTAGTCTGCAAAAAATAATTCCGCCCCGGTACGACAGTGTCTCACGCCTAGCAATTCCAAAAAGTTGACAGCCCTGCTTTTAATGATATAATTACACCATTTTCATTCAACACATAATCTATTGATTTCTAATACATCTGCTGGCATTTGATTACTTTTTTAATTTTAATTTTCGAGAGATCAATAATATGTTAATTGTGCTCAATTAATAAACATTTGCTTGATCAAATTCTGCCATAATAAAAAGCAAAATATACGCATCATTTAAAAGGTTCTACACCCAACTTTAGTATATGCCTGTATCTCTGATTTTGTTCATTATGGTATTTAATTTACATTTTTCAGACAAATACAGCACCATTTTTTTTATTCAAAAACAAATCCTGTTTTCTACCAAATGAAACACCCCAATCCTAATACTTTAGTTGTGACATTTTGCAACTTTAAAAGAAGGTGCAATTTTATGTTAATTTTAATGATTTGTTATAGAATAGAATGTGAGTTTGCTAAAATTACTCCCTGTTCCAGGAAAAATACAGCACAAATTCTCTTTTGGATTAAAAAAATATTACCCCGTTTTGCCAAGCTAAATCTTAATCTTTTAGTTAGTTCTAACCGGCAATGAAAGTCAAATTTTTAGATATAAGAGTCAAAACATGTATTTGGGCCATGTTTTGTATGCTGTGGCAATCAAGACTGGTACAAAGACTAATTTGATATTAAATTTCAAGTTATGAATTCTAATTTTAGGAAAACTTATTTTCATCACTAATTTTCATCACCAATTATCAAAAATAACATAAAATATACTTGAGACTTTGATTGCTTAGACTTGTGCCAATTTGCCAAGTCTTAGAATTTTGAGACTGCAATCGTAAGAAAACAAACAAACTTCAATATTTTTGGCCCATTTTACCTCAAACTGCAAAAATATTAAAATTTGACTTCTGCTGTTTTAGTGTTAGAACTAAAGGATAAGGATTTAGCTATATATATTTCATTTGGCAAAACACTTAAATTTTTTAATTCCAAAAAAATTGTGCTGTATTTTTCTGTAATAAGGAGTAGGACATAGACTGATATTATTACACATGCACCAACTAATATAAGAGGTTAGTCTCAGGAACTATGAAATTATTATAATCTGATCTACTGGACTTACGTTTTTGTGAGTGGCAATATTTCACATCCTATCTCGGTTGCATCATCAGGCCAACTGATGTTAAAGCGGCAAAAGTTCGTTGACCTGTGAAGAGGATGTTACGTCACAGGTAGAAGATGAGCCAAACCTCTAAGGGATCTTCTTTATCGCTGAACAATAGGCCCCTGTCAAATTGTGTCGTAGCCCGCCTCCCTTATTAAGTGAAGGCTCCTCCCGTTTGACATAAATCGCTTCCTTGACTCCTCTCTCAAACCATCTGCTTTCGCGATCTAATATCTAGACATCCTTGTTGTCAAATGAGTGATTAGTGCTGTCTAAGTGCGAGTAAACCGCAACCAGTGCTAGCTCTCCTATGCTGGTACATGTGCTTCGCTAGAGTCTGTTTGGTCTCCCCTATGTAAAGGTCATCGCATCCACTGTCCTTGCACTGAATTGCGTACACAATGTTGCTTTGTTTGTCCTTTGGTTGTTTGTCCTTGGGATGGACCAGCGCTTGCCGCAAGGTGTTCTTTGGTTTGAACGACACTGGAATTCCTTGATCTTTGAAAATTCTGTGTTTTCTCCGACAGTACAGATACGTAAGGTATAGTCACGTTCCTGCCGCGTTTAGATTCACCTTCACCTTGCGTTGCATGTGCGGTGGACACTTTATCAGCTGATTTGGTTTGAGAAAGATTCAAGGCCTTCTGAAGGTGTTCGCGCTCCTTTTCCTTTGCGTTCTCACTTGACGGGATCGTGTCCGCTCTATGAAATAACGTCCGTATTACTCCGAGCTTATGAATCAGTGGATGGTGGGAATCAAATAACAAGTACTGATCTGTGTGTGTGTCCTTTCTGTACACAGATATTTCTAAGCGACCATCACTTTCCACTGGAACTAAAACAGTCCAAAAAGGCAATTTTGCCTTCCTTGAGTTCTTCCTGAGTGAACTTAATATGTTCGTTGACACTATTATGTGATCAAAGAAGGGGGCTAATTGATCCTTACGAATCTTCACCCATGTGTCATCGACATATCGAAACCAGTGCGTGGGGGGGGTGCTGGCTTACGATGCAAGAGCCAACCGTTCAAACTGTTCCATAAACAGGTTTACAACAATCGGTGATCCCATTGCGCATCCATGGCGTTGTCTGTAAAATTTTCCATCATAGACGAAATAGGTGGTATTAAGACAAAGTTCCAGAAGATCACAAACTTGGTCTGGACTAAGTTCCGTGCGCTCATTCAAGGTGTTATCCTTCCTTAGAAATTCTCTAACACAGTCAATCCTTCCTTCGGCGGTACACAGGTGACCAACGCTGACACATCATAAGAGGTAATAGTCTCATTATCATCCAATCGAATATCGCGAACTTTGTTTACAAAGTCCTGGGAGTTAATAATATGGTGTTGTGATTTCCCAACCAGCGGTCCAATAATGTACGCGATGTGTTTAGCTACATTGTATGTGACCGAGTCCACACTGCTAACAATAGGTCTCAATGGAGCATGGGGTTTATGGATCTTAGGTAGACCATAAAATTTGGGTACCGACTCACCAGGGTACAGTTTTTGATACAAGATACGGTTGATAACTTCCGATTTCTCAAGTTGTTTCATTTCTCTTCACAGGTCAACAAACTTTTGCCTATGATGCATCCGAGATAGGATGTGAAATATTGCCACTCACAAAAATGTAATTAAGTCCAGTAGATCAGATTATAATAATTTCATAGTTACCTGGATGAATGATAATCTTCATAATCGTTAGTCTCAGGAGCAAATTTTTAAAAAGTCAATGAGAACTTTATCTTTGTCTCTTTCTGTCAAGTTCTTTCTTTCTTTCTGTCAATCTTATAATGAGCCACCGTAGCCATATGCTTTGAGCCATGTTGACCATAGTTGGTCATTAGGACCATTGGGTGGGGGACAAATGAAACATGATCAACTTCAGGTCAAAGGTCATCCACTTCCGGTCAATGGCCAAAAACACGATTTTCACTAAAAATGCTACTTCTTCCACAAATTACACAGCACGATGATGGCACTTGGGCACATGCATCAGCTATTACCCAGTTTCTAAAAGTTATTGTCCAGAATTGGAGTCAAAGGTCATTAAAGGGATTAAAGGTCATTAAAGAGATACTTCCGGTCAAATACCCTAAAATGCTGCTGATGTCGCAAATTATAGTACAACGATGTTACTTGGTCACCAGGACCAATGGCTGGTGGCATAAATGTTCACTTTGATTTTGATTAATTATGTGTTTATTACTCAGAAAACCAAAATTGCAAATGAGAAACATGTAAAAATGACTTGGGCAATTAGCGTAGCAGGCTGACGATATGCTATAGGTGAGCTAACAAATTAACCCTGGTCCCTTGGTCCCTAGTCAAATTCACAAGTAGAGTGCATTTCAAAAAAAGACCTCTCAGTGAAATCAGCATATATATGCCTTATATGCATGCATGCTAGCTGGGCTACAGTCAGTCTACTCTGAAGTACAAAGTACAGACGCGGACGCACACATTGTGCCGACTTTGAAGGCATGCATACCTGCAGCAGAGACGCAGCACTACGCACTGTTAACGCGCTGTATACGCGCACGTTGTCACTTTGTACTTCAGAGTGGACAAACTGTAATTGGCAATAGGCCTAGTTAATGAGCTATTGCTAATGTCGCGTATATGTGTATGCGCAATTAGCTCTAGTTTACAATCCCACCAGATCGAGTTGAAGATCAATTACATTACCTGTGGTTCTGGTTGTTTAGGCTTCTGTAGTGGCCCAGAACCCACACAGCAACTTTCCAGTGGCCCAGAACCCACACAACTTTCCAGCTCCATTTTCTGCATCTGTTTAAAAGAGAATTTAAAATATGTGTTTCATAGTATTAGTATGTATGCCCTTCCATTTTCCTTTCAGGAATATTGACAAAATATGGAGAAAACTAAAAGGTCATTATTGTCCGATTTTTGAGATAGCATCCCTATTATTCACCCATTGCACGGTTCCGCCATATGCGAGGAGAGCCTCCATCTGGCATCATGCATGAATGGGAATTGAACACTTGATTGAACCAGTCATATAACATTGCGTAAAGTTACGCAATACTTCCTTTCATGTCTATTGCCAGTTCGAGGCTCTCCTCGCATATGGCGGAACCGTGCAATAGGCGAATAGAATTTACACTGAATTCCTTATGCCTGGACATACAAAAATTTAGATTTCTCTTGCTTGGGCGGTAACTCATAAACGTTACCAGCCCAACAGAAATATATGTCGCTAGCCAGACATTTGCCAGAGGTTAGAGTACAATTAAAAAGCACAAGTTGCACGAAAAATATAACTTACTCTGACTGTGTTGCGGATTTCTGTGATTTCCCTGAGGTGACGGAGCAACAGAGAAATGTGCGGATATCACATCCCAGAGCTAGCTCAAGTGGCTCAGCTCAGGGTTGCGATATTACCAGTTTATCATCCTCAATTTATTACCCGCCAGGCGGGCGGGTACTTTTGAAAATTTACCTGCCCGACGGCAAAATCACCCACCCATTTGGCAGAGTTAGTGTACTATTAAAAAGTTGACGGAGCGACAGAGAAGTGCTGATATCACATCCCAGAGCTAGCTCAGGTGGCTCAGCTAAGGGTTGCGATATTACCAGTTTTTATCTTCAATTTCTTACACGCCAGGCGGGCGGGTACTTTTGAAAATTTACGTTCAGGCCTGAGACGAATATTTCGTCTCAGGTTCAGGCAGGTGTTAAAGTACATCCCTGGTGCTAGCTCACAATTGCTGATTCCTAAAAGGTCTATTTTTTTGCTACATGTTGCTCAGATAGACCATGTTTCTAATCAAAGCTACATGTATTACTATTAACCCTAACCGAATCAAACATCAAAACACCTCAATTCACAAAGCATTAGGGACCGTTCACAAACACTTGTTAGGGGGGCCTGATGCAAAAAAATGTTATCGCAAAAGATTTTCGGGGCCCCCCATTCAGACCTCAAAAATTTCAGGGCCCCCCTTTTTGACATGAAAATGATGGGTCAACCCCATAGAAAAGCATATAAACTCATTTTTTTCAGGGCCCCCCTTAGAAGGGTCAAAACTTTTAAGGCCCCCCTTTTTGCATCAGGCCCCCCTAACAAGTGTTTGTGAACGGTCCCTTATGTATGCGCAGGTATCCCACATGATGCGACTGCATCATGATGCGACTTCATCACAGAAAGCTTGGCCTGCCAATTAAGCCAGACCCCATGGCAAGGTAGGCATGTGCAGGAGTGTGGCACCCGCTATAATTTTTGAGAAAAATGCAAAAATAGGCACAAAATTGGCCAGGGGTGTAGTACCACCTTAATGAGGTTATGAATATCATTTAATTTTCTCATTTTATTAAGCGCATATGGTCAGTTTCACAGTGGTCCTCTGAGCTCAGTCATGCAGCACTCCATGCATATTGACCTCGGAACCTCGCGGAGATAATTGCCTATCGATTGGATTGATGATGGATAAACATATTGGTGATGTCATGGCCTTAAACTTTGGTGGACAATTATAGAATAAGTATTCTTAGTCGATGGGAGTGGTCTAGTTCGTAGACACATAATTTGATTGGACAATCGCATGATTTTGGGTGCTGTCTATCAGGCCGTAGACGACCCATGTCATCATGAGTGTTGATAACGCGTAACATGCTTGTAGAGGTGCACGTATATTGTGTTGTATGCATAGACTAGTGCGGAATACTCACACATGCTAGCAGTACGCGCAACAGAATACATGAAGTTGTAAACAAGTTTCGTTCATTTTATAAAAAGGGAAGTTTTTTTGACGGTAACTTAGATTTTCGTAACAAAAATAGTTAACAGTTAAATTAAAATAATATTTAACTGACTATAATAAAGAATGAGAATAAACGATAGGAATTTTTGTTTTTACTATCCTCTACCTATGATAAACGACAGACAGGTCCAATATTTTTATCGTAGTTGCGCCGGCATCCACTACCGGTACTCAAAATATTGGACCTGCCTGTCGTCTATCACACGTAACAGTAGAGGCTAGTAAAAACAAAAATTTCTATCGTTTATTCTCTAATTGATTGACAAGGTTACCCCTGCGTCCCTTAGCCGCTTGTCAGGATCAGGGCCATACAAAATGTGGGAGCACGGTGGCCGAGCGGAACCGGCTACGACTCATATTCGGAAGGTTGCGGGTTCGAGCCCCGGCGACACCATCGTGTTGTGCCCTTGAGTAAGGCACTTTATCTCGATTACTCCTCTCCACCCAGGTGTGAAATGGGGAGCTGTTATGAATACTGTCCATTGGCGCCGCCTAAAGGTATGAGCATGCCTTGGGCATTGTATGGCAGCTGACATATTCTAACGACAGCGGAATAAATGTAAAGCGCTTTGGTACAGGCGCTGTATAAATACCAACATTTATGTGAGATCTTATAAGCAGAGCTCCTGGTGGGGGGGGGGGGCAAGGAGGCGAAGGCCGGGCCTGAAGCTCTTAGTATTAGTTAGTTCGCAAGGCAAACTTAAAAAAACCGGGCAAAACAGACGTGTCATTTATCGGTATGATATTTTCGTTAGTATGGTATGGGTTCCTCGTACCGTACTAGTATTAGTTTGTGTTCAAAACCCTGAGAGTCCGGTTTTGACGCATTAATATTTCCGTATTAACAATTAACGCAGAATTGTGAGAAAATTAAAAAGCTTACACATTTTCATGTCATGCTATAAACATGGATGAGGCAAAAAAAAAAGTGTTTGTTTGCCCAGACACGACCGACCCAAAAATTCAAAAAACATCATACACTTTTTTTAATTTTTTTAACAATGATATAAAAATAAAGAAAATTATGTTTTTCCCCATAAAAATGCCAAATGACACTTGAAAGTTAATATTCCTGGCAATCACAGCATTCATTTTTCCCATTTAGCCCTCCCCAACCATGCCAACAATATTTTACCATCAATCAACATCAATATAGAGAACCAAGCATGACAAGTACATGTACAGGTATGGTCTGGGATTTTGTACTCCAGCCCGATTTTGTTACCAAAGAGGTTAAACTTTATATGTTAAGGTTGAAATACATTCATAGCAGCCAATCAGAAAAGCGGTTAGAAAAGTATGCGGAGTACATTGGTTGTATATAATGTGCAATCTGCGTAGGCCTACTACGCACAGTGCTTTCGCACGCTTTTTGGGCGGGTTGATGCATTTTTATTTGGTCCTATTTTCCAACATTTTTAGTGATAGTTTTGTTATAAAAACATCAAAAATCACATGTTTTTTCTTCTTGTGTAGGAAATACTATTCAAATAGGTTAATGAACACGTTTTTAATACTTGTTACTCGAGAAATTAGACTAAATAATGCACTTGCGCTACGCACGCATCAACATCAGCGCGCATGCATTATTTTTGTCTGATTTCTCTCCCAACAAGTAATACACGTTCATTAACCTATAATTAAAGTTTGACACAAGTACAAAATGTAAGGCTGAATGTTGTATATTTTCTCTTACACCACTTGCTGCAACACATGTACACATCTAAAAAAAAGAAAAGAAAAAAAAGAAAAGGAAATCGACCTACCGACCCACTCCTTTCTACCCCATGTCTGGGCAAACAAACACTTTTTTTTTTTGGCCTGATGTAGACTTTCACTGTCCATTGCTGATGTTGCATGTGACTACATTGACTGAACATTCACAATTCACACACACTAAAGTTACATCACAGACATTGGAACACTTTGACTTTGAAGTAGCCTGAATGTCATTCATGCAAAGACATGCATTTATATCATACATTTTTACACAATATCTCCTTCATCGTAGTATCATGATCATGATTTAGGCTTTCAAGTTCCATGCCGTTTATCTTTTCAATAGCTTGTATTTACATTGTCTGATAGCATAGGGCGAGTGATTATAAATATAACTCTGTACACTATACTATACAGATTCATCCTGTATTTTACATGTTTAGCTTTCGCGAATCTGATTTGTTTCACTTACCTTGAGTACTTGTCTTCGTTTCGCACTTGGTATATCCACTCAAATCGTGTAAAAACCGAGTGGTGGGAAAACTGTCAAATGTTGCTTTATATTATTATCTAACGTCAATACTTTGATTGATCAACTTTCAAGGTTATAAAAGAATACGCAGGCACATACTTGTGCATGTCTCGTGATGAACATGTACAGCATCAGCACACTGCTGCACCTTTCGCTTTTCCTCAATGTTGATGTTTTTCTATGACGTCATAGGTAAACAGACCAACTCAGCCGGGTATAGACGCGATCCAGATATACAATTTTAAAGGAAAAAGAAGAAAGACATTTTCTTTTTGTTAAAATCTAGGAGACAGTAAATAGGCCTCGGGATAGGCCTATGGTCATTTTCACAATCATATTGTAACTTTTGTTCCGGCAAATTTGTCTTGAGTCTGTGTAGGTTGAAAATTTTGCCCGCGATAGTGGGGGGGGGGGGGGGTCATAAAAAATTGACTCTTCATGACCCCCCCTGCCGAAGAAAATGACATCCCCTAAATTGTTCAAAAAATCTATTTTCAGAGTAAAATAAAATAAAAAGCTTATATAATAGGCCTACAATTTTAGTAAACAAAAGTGTGAAAACAAAAGTGTGTTTTAATTTTGGCGCTACTCGCCGCTTCTCGTCAGGCTGCGCGCCTAAAATATTATGGAATTTTAAAATAGACCAAGTGTTCTTTTTGATCAGTATTGATGAAGACACTATCTACTGCTGCAGAGGAGGCTTAAGGGGGTACTACACACCCTTGCCCAATTTTGTGCCTATTTTTGCATTTTTCTCAAAAATTATAGCGCATTGGTGACAAGTAGGCCCTATATGCATATTATAAGGGCAAGGACTACAACTACTGCACTGGAAATTTTATTTCAGCACAGACGACAGTTGTGGAGTTACAGTCAAAAATGAGGGAAACTATTTGATCTTGCCTTGAGTTGCTGAATTTTCAGTGCAGTATATAGTTGTAGTCCTTGCCCCTATAATATACATATTTTTCTTGTCACCAATGCTCTATAATTTTTGAGAAAAATGCAAAAATAGGCACAAAATTGGCCAGGGTGCAGAACCTCCTTAAAGGCATTCCTACAATGCACTATGATTGGGAAATTTGATCAATATAACCTAATTTTAAAGGCAAAGTCCCCATTGCCACACACACAAAATGGTAATTTTAAAACTGCAGCCAACAAGCTAATAGTTGAGACTTATGACTGATATTTGATTTTCTTACAGGAAACATTCATATTGTCCCACTGCATTAATTTTATTCATAAGTCTCGATGTTTTGAATGTTAAATAATAGGATGAAAACACCAGATATTTGCACACAATCCCAATGCAAGGTATGATCAGCTGTACCACATGTGTACAAAAGCCAGACATACAAGGTCAGAAACCCCATTGGGTTGTGGGAATGCCTTTAAACATCCTCTGCTACTGCTGATATCGGTATTGATGAAGTCACTATCTACTGCTGATATCGGTATTGATGAAGTCACTAGCTACTGTTGATATCAGTATCGATGAAGTTACCATCTACTGCTGATATCAGTATTGATGAACTTCTACTGCTGATATCAGTAGGCCTATCGATGAAGTTACTAGAGCCTATCTACTGTTGATATCAGTATTAATGAAGACACTATCTACTGCTGATATCAGTATTGATTAAGTCACAATCTACTGCTGATATCAGTATTGATTAAGTCACTATCTATACTGCTGAAATCGGTATTGATGAAGTCACTATCTACTGTTGATATCAGTATAGATGAAGTCACTATCTACTGCTGTTATCAGATGAAGTCACTATCTACTGCTGTTATCACTATCAGTATAGATGAAGTCACTATATACTGCTGATATCAGTTCTACTGCTGATATCAGTATTGATGAAGTCACTATATTCCGCAGCTGCTATCAGTAGGCCTATTGATGACGTTACTACCGTATTTACTGCTGATATCAGTATTGATAAAGACACTATATACTGCAGCTGATATCAGTATTGATGACGTTACTAGGCCTATCTACTGCTGATATCAGTATTGATAAAGACACTATCTACTGCTGATATCAGTATTGATAAAGTCACTATCTACTGCTGAAATCGGTATTTATGAAGTCACTATCTATTGCTGATATCAGTATTGATGAAGTCACTATCTACTGCTGATATCAGTATTGATGAAGTCACTATCTACTGCTGATATCAGTATTGATGAAATCACTATCTACTGCTGATATCAGTATTGATGAAGACACTATCTATTGCTGATATCAGTATTGATGAAGTCACTATCTACTGCTGATATCAGTATTGATGAAGTCACTATCTACTGCTGATATCAGTATTGATGAAGTCACTATCTACTGCTGATATCAGTATTGATGAAATCACTATCTACTGCTGATATCAGTATTGATGAAGACACTATCTATTGCTGATATCAGTATTGATGAAGTCACTATCTACTGCTGATATCAGTATTGATGAAGTCACTATCTACTGCTGATATCAGTATTGATGAAGTCACTATCTACTGCTGATATCAGTATTGATGAAGTCACTATCTACTGCTGATATCAGTATTGATGAAGACACTATCTATTGCTGATATCAGTATTGATGAAGTCACTATCTACTGCTGATATCAGTATTGATGAAGTCACTATCTACTGCTGATATCAGTATTGATGAAGTCACTATCTACTGCTGATATCAGTATTGATGAAGTCACTATCTACTGCTGATATCAGTATTGATGAAGACACTATCTACTGCTGATATCAGTATTGATGAAGTCACTATCTACTGCTGATATCAGTATTGATGAAGTCACTATCTACTGCTGATATCAGTATTGATGAAGTCACTATCTACTGCTGATATCAGTATTGATGAAGACACTATCTACTGCTGATATCAGTATTGATGAAGTCACTATCTACTGCTGATATCAGTATTGATGAAGTCACTATCTACTGCTGATATCAGTATTGATGAAGACACTATCTATTGCTGATATCAGTATTGATGAAGACACTATCTACTGCTGATATCAGTATTGATGAAGACACTATCTATTGCTGATAACATTAACAGTAATTTGATGAAGACACTAGATATTGATGAAGTACCTAACTAATCTATACTGCTAGCAGTAGACACTGGCTTGTGTCTTCATCAATACTTATATCAGCAGTAGATAGTGTCTTCATCAATACTAATATTAACAGTAGATAATGACTTCATCAATACGGATATCAGCAGTAGATAGTGTCTTCATCTTAATACTAATTATGGCGTGTCCGTCCGTCTCTCTGTCCGCGCGCTATCGCGTGCGCGTGGCTCGCTAACGCGTGACACCAGCTCGCGGTGCGTATCGCGCTATCGCATAGTGCGCGGTGTACCGACGGGCGCAGTGCGAGCATCGGAAAGCATTACAGTGACTAACAGGTGCATCTCATCGGACCAATAGGCCTATTTTAAAGACATGATTAACATAAAAATCATCAGTTATGGTAAGGCCTATGTAACCCGTTTGCGTTCACATTTCTCCCGATTGAATTGACGGCCTACATCCAGACACTACTAAAATTTTGGGGTATTTTTGGGTCCTCCGATGTGGTTGCAGGACAGGGTTTGGAAGAGGCGAACGATGCATACTGCAGTTACTGTCCGTTTTCCTATACACAATACACAGTGCTCTCACCATTGACGCGTGACCCCTACAAATGATGTACGTTGTAAGAATGGGCACTTGCCTGGTTAACATCACTGTGTGAAAAATAACCAGTCAATATCTAAGGTATTCTCCAAACTTCTAGCAAATATATTTTTCTAACATGACCTAAAATTACAGCTAGGTTAGATGTTCAGAAATAGTCGCACTTTTGTAAAATATGAGTGAGGGCAAGGCATAGCTAGCCAACTCCCGTGTTAATTGAATGGAGATTTGACCGAAAATATTGGTATCGGACCGCTCACTTCTGAAGGATGCCACAAAAAAAACGGTACAAGCTACATTTTAGGTATTCTCTGGCAATCATCATGATGAGTTTCTTTATATAGTATGCCGAAATTGGGTACTGTAGGTGATTGACAAAGGGTCGCACTTTTCTGATAAATAAGTGACAGTGAACATGAAATATCAGCGCCCATAAACCCAAGTTAGTAGCTAGTTAGTGGAGGCCGTCACGGGACTGATTATTGATTATTGAAGTGCCTTATTAATAGATACGCACGATTTAGGGCAAGAAAAACAAACCGGGACACTTTTGGAGACATCATCATCATCATCATCATCATCATCATCATCATCATCATCATCATCATCATCATCATCATCATCATCATCATCATTGACATCATCATCATCATCACTTTCTACATTTTTTTCTAAACAACATAGGGCCTACCGTTTTAATAAGATTTTTTTCTTGAAATGCATGTAACTATAATTATTGTTTAGAGCGTGATGAAATAAAACATCACGATTTTCATCACAAAACAAATATAATGCATAAGAAATCGTTTGTTTTAGAGCGTGATGATGAAATAAAACATCACGATTTTCATCCCGAAACAAAGTAATACATAAGAAATCAATTTTTCGAAATAAAACATCAACATTGTCATCACGAAACAAAGTAATACATGAGAAATCGTTTGTTTTAAAGCGTGATGAAATAAAACATCACGATTTTCATCACAAAACAAAGTAATAGGCCTACAAAAGAAATATATTTTTCAAGAGTGATTGAATAAAACATCACGATTTTCATCACGGAACAAAGTAATACATAAGACATCGTTTGTTTGATTGCAATCAACCGCGACAGTTCGTCTCACACACATAACAATGCCCTGCGATCAAATAGGTTGATGACAACATTTGATTGAATGGACTGCACTGCGCCATGATTACGTGCACCGGTTCAAATCCTTTGTTTGGAGCCAATCAATAATTTCACGTACAGCCTCTATGCAAATTAGAGTTTACACACGCTGCAGCTGGGGTAATCGACCGAAGCTTGTTGCCGTTAGTGATCGAATGCATGAGCTTATTTGCTTTACTGAATCGATTTACTGGATTAATTTCCTGTTAACTGGGTTTAATGCCACAAAGGTCGAATCGCCTTTGCCATGGACCATGACTGCATCATGGGGTTTTCAGATTATAGGTTCCGAAGTAAGCGTCACAGCTACAAAACAGAGTTGATAGTTGTGTCTTAATCATTGAGAGACGTATATGGTATATTCTTAGTCAGTGGGAGTGGTCTAGTTCGTAGACACATTTTTGATTGGACAATCGCAAGATTTCGGGTGCCGTTTATCAGGCCGTAGACGACCCCACGTCATCATGCGTCTTGATAATGCCTTACACGCTTGTAGAGGTGCGCGTATGTATTGCGCTGTAATGCGTAGACTAGTGCGGAATACGCGACGCGCTAGCAGTACGCGCAACAGAATACGTGAAGTTGTAAACAAGTTTCGTTCATTTTATGATGAGGGGAGTTTTTATGACGGTAACTTAGTTTTTGCTTTAAAAAAATTGTTTACAGTTATTAAAATAATATTTAACTGACTAAGAATGAGAATAAACGATAGGAATTTTTATTTTGCCTATCCTCTACCTATGATAGACAACAGGCAGGTCCAATATTTTTATCGTAGTGGATACCGGCTGCGCCGGCATCCACTACTCAAAATATTGGACCTGCCTGTCGTCTATCACACGGTAGAGGATAGGCAAAATAAAAATTCCTATCGTTTATTCTCTAAGTAGTTTGAAAGGTCAGGACAAGTATTATAGGTAACGGGCGTTGGGTAATTAGAGATAGGCCTATCACGAGAACCGCCTAACCCGAGAACCGCGAAATCTAGTTAATACTAATATCAGCAGTAGATAATGACGTCATCATGAAGATACTTAATACTAATTATGGCGTGTCCGTCCGTCTCTCTGTCCGCGCGCTATCGCGTGCGCGTGGCTCGCTAACGCGTGACGCCAGCTCGCGGTGCGTATCGCGCTATCGCATAGTGCGCGGAGTACCGACGGGCGCAGTGCGAGCATCGGAAAGCATTACAGTGACTAACAGGTGCATCTCATCGGACCAATAGGCCTATTTTAAAGACATGATTAACATAAAAATCATCAGTTATGGTAAGGCCTATGTAACCCGTTTGCGTTCACATTTCTCCCGATTGAATTGACGGCCTACATCCAGACACTACTAAAATTTTGGGGTATTTTTGGGTCCTCCGATGTGGTTGCAGGACAGGGTTTGGAAGAGGCGAACGATGGGTTTTCAGATTATAGGCCTAGGTTCCGAAGTAAGCGTCACAGCTACAAAACAGAGTTGATAGTTGTGTCTTAATCATTGAGAGACGTATATGGTATAGTAGTTTGAAAGGTCAGGACAAGTATTATAGGTAACGGGCGTTGGGTAATTAGAGATAGGCCTATCACGAGAACCGCCTAACCCGAGAACCGCGAAATCTAGTTAATACTAATATCAGCAGTAGATAATGACGTCATCATGAAGACACTAGACAGTATCTATTGCTATGATGAATCAGAATCACTATCACTATCTACTGCTGATATCGGTATTGATTAAGTCACTATCTACTGCTGAATCGGTATTGATGAAGTCACTATCTACTGCTGATATCAGTATTGATGAAGACACTATCTACTGCTGATATCAGTATTGATGAAGTCATTATCTACTACTGATATCAGTATTGATGAAGTCACTATCTACTGCTGATATCGGTATTGATGAAGTTACTATCTACTGCTGATATCAGTATTGATGAAGACACTATCTACTGCTGATAACAGTATTGATGAAGACACTATCTACTGCTGATATCAGTATTGATGAAGACACTAAACAGTATCTAGTGCAATGATGAATCGCTATCTACTGCTGTTATCAGCGTTGATGAAGTTACTATATATACTGCTGATATTATTATTGATTAAGTCTCTAGCTACTGCTAATATCAGTATTGATGAAGTCACTATCTACTGCTGATATCAGTATTGATGAAGACCCTATCTATTGCTGATGATAGTATTGATGAAGACACTAGCCAGTACCGGGTATCTACTGCTAGCAGTAGATATGAAGTCACTATCTGCTGCTGTTATCAGCATTGATGAAGTTACTATCGACTGCTGATATCAGTATTGATGAAGACACTATCTACCAGACTTGTAACGAGTCACGACTCGAGACTCGACTTTTCAAAAATGAAATGACTCGACTCGGATTTTCAAATTTTCCCCATAGAGATTGTACAGTGACTCGAGTCATTTGACTCGACTCGACTCGAGATATTGCAAGAAATGACTCGACTCGACCATGAAATGACGTGACTCGTTACAACTCTGCTATCTACTGCTGATATCGGTATTGATTAAGTCACTATCTACTGCTGATATCAGTATTGATGAAGTCATTATCTACTACTGATATCAGTATTGATGAAGACCCTATCTACTGCTGATATCAGTATTGATGAAGTCATTATCTACTGCTGATATCGGTATTGATGAAGTTACTATCTACTGCTGATATCAGTATTGATGAAGACCCTATCTACTGCTGATATCAGTATTGATGAAGTCATTATCTACTACTGATATCAGTATTGATGAAGTCACTATCTACTGCTGATATCGGTATTGATGAAGTTACTATCTACTGCTGATATCAGTATTGATGAAGACACTATCTACTGCTGATAACAGTATTGATGAAGACACTATCTACTGCTGATATCAGTATTGATGAAGACACTAAACAGTATCTAGTGCAATGATGAATCGCTATCTACTGCTGTTATCAGCGTTGATGAAGTTACTATATATATACTGCTGATATTATTATTGATTAAGTCTCTAGCTACTGCTAATATCAGTATTGATGAAGTCACTATCTACTGCTGATATCAGTATTGATGAAGACCCTATCTATTGCTGATGATAGTATTGATGAAGACACTAGCCAGTACCGGGTATCTACTGCTAGCAGTAGATATGAAGTCACTATCTGCTGCTGTTATCAGCATTGATGCTGATATCATTATAGACTATGCCATAGTCGAATTTTATTAAAAATATGTTATTATTAGTCATGATGAACCCATTTCGTTGAACTCAAAATTATACTGATGTTTATTAAAATTAAAGTATTCAATAGTAAAATGATCATAAAGAGTTAAAAATATCAGATAATTAGTGACAATAAAAGTAACTGAATACAACATTATCTTGCATAATTATAATGGCTCACTTTAATACTGAACAATTCTGATTTTGGAATCTACCAGTTTATTGATAGCGAACACCGAAAATCCGACTATGGACTTTGAATTTTAAGCAGAACTTTACCCCGGACTTTGCTCTCTAAAACACACAGTCAAGCATACTTGTTTATCAGTCCATTAACCACAAGTACTAAGCATGGTATAGTACAAGACGCGCTAGATGTTTGATGAGAGATTAACTTTCGCGTCAACACAAAAGCGCCGCAAATACCACAGATAGTTGTGTACGGTGTAGTTAATGGTAATGGCGCGGGCCCGGAAGATTTAAACAATAGCGAGATATGGGCGACCAATCACAAGGCAGATCCATTTAAAGATGCATTACATCATGGCCAATTTTAGTTAGGCCGGAAATTGGCCTAACTCTCCATAGAGTCCCGTGTTAAAAATCTTAACCGCAAGGCAAAGTCAGTAGTCCACTTGGGAAGCTAACAAACAGAGGGAGTGCGGTGACTGAAAAGATCAGATACAGATGTGAAAATCTATCAGTTGCACACAAATCAATATAAATCAGAGATTTATGCTTAAATGTAATGGCCAGAGTATGCAAAATGGGCAAGTGGACTACGGAGAAGTCTAATATTATTATTGAAGTCACTTTCTACTGCTGATATCGGTATTGATGAAGTCACTGTCTACTGCTGATTGATGAAGTCACTATCTACTGCTGATATCAGTATTGATGAAATCACTAGCTACTGCTGATATCAGTATCTACTGTTGATATCAGTCTATATAGATGAAGGCAATATCTACTGTTATTATCAGTATAGATGAAGTCACTATATACTGCTGATATCAGTATTGATGACGTTACTATCTACAGCTGATATCAGTATTGATGACGTCACTATCTACTGCTGATATCAGAATTGATGAAGTACCTACTGCTGATATTATTATTGAAGTCACTTTCTACTGCTGATATCGGTATTGATGAAGTCACTGTCTACTGCTGATTGATGAAGTCACTATCTACTGCTGATATCAGTATTGATGAAGCCACTAGCTACTGCTGATATCAGTATTGATGAAGTCACTAGCTACTGCTGATATCAGTATTGATGAAGTCACTATCTACTGCTGTTACCAGTATAGATGAAGTCACTATATACTGCTGATATCAGTATTGATGAAGTCACTATCTACTGCTGATATCGGTATTGATGAAATCACTATCTACTACTGATATCAGTATTGATTAAGACACTATCTATTGCTGATAACAGTATTGATGAAGACACTATCTACTGCTGATATCAGTATTGGTTAGTGTCTTCATCAATACTATTATCAGCAATAGATGGTGTCATCAATACTGATATCAGCAGTAGATAGTGACGTCATCAATACCGATATCAGCAGTAGATAGTGACTTCATCAATACTGATATCAACATTAGATATTGACTTCATCTATACTGCTAGCAGTAGATACAGTAGATACTGGTCAGTGTCTTCATCAAAACTGATATCAGCAGCAAAATAGTGATTTCATCAATACTGATATCAGCAGTAGATATCGACTTAATCTATACTGCTAGCAGTAGACACTGGCCTGTGTCTTCATAAATACTTATATCAGCAGTAGATAGTGTCTTCATCAATACTTATATCAGCAGTAGATAGTGTCTTCATCAATACTAATATTAACAGTAGATAATGACTTCATCAATACGGTTATCAGCAGTAGATAGTGTCTTCATTAATACTAATATCAGCAGTAGATAATGACGTCATCAATACTGATATCAGCAGTAGATAGTGTCTTCATCAATACTAATATCAGCAGTAGATAATGACTTCATCAATACTGATATCAGCAGTAGATAGTGACTTCATCAATACTGATATCAGCAGTAGATAGTGTCTTCATCAATACTGATATCAGCAGTAGATAATGACTTCATCAATACTGATATCAGCAGTAGATAGTGACTTCATCAATACTGATATCTGCAGTATAATTATTGTTATAGGTTCTTCTACAATGTTGATCCTCGGCGTTAATAACAATATCAGTAGGAGATAGACGCAAAGCTATTGCTGATATTAATATAAAATATAGTCACTTCATCAGCAGTCGATAGTCACTTCATCAATACTGATATCATCAGTAGATAGTGACTTCATCAATACTGATATCAGCAGTAGATAACGACTCCATCTATACTGGTATCCGTAGATAGTGTCTTCATCAATACTGATATCAGCAGTAGATAGTGACTTCATCAATACTAATATCAACACTAACCAGTATCTACTCTTTAACAGTATTGATGAATCGACTATCTACTGCTGTTATCAGCAGTAGGTAGTGACTTCATCAATACCGATATCAGCAGTAGTGACTTCAATAATAATATCAGCAGTAGTTACTTCATTAATACTGAAATCAGCAGTCGATAGTAACTTAATCAATACTGTTATCAGCAATAGATAGTGTCTTCATCAATACTGATATCAGCAGTAGATAGTGACTTTATCAATACTGATATCAGCAGTAGCTAGCTAGTGACTTCATTAATAATATCAGCAGTATATATATAGTAACTTCATCAATGATGATAACAGCAGTAGAAAGTGACTTCATCATAGCAGTAGATACTGTCTAGTGTCTTCATCAATACTGTTATCAGCAATAGATAGTGTCTACTGCTGAAATCGGTATTGATGAAGTCACTATCTACTGCTGATATCAGTATTGATGAAGTTACTATCTACTGCTGATATTAATATTGATGAAGTCACTATCTACTGCTGATATCGGTATTGATGAAGTTACTATCTACTACTGATATCAGTATTGATGAAGTCATTATCTACTGCTGATATCAGTATTGATGAAATCACTATCTACTGCTGATACCAGTATTGACGAAGTCATTATCTCCTGCTGATATCGGTATTAATTACACGCCGAGGATAAGAATTGAAAAAGTACATATCTAATTGCGCGGAAGATAACAGTATTGACGAAGTCTCTACTTGCTACCATGTTGATAAGTATCTATATCTAGGTCTATACACTATTGATACAAGTATTAAGTAACTTTATGTCGCTGATATCGGTATTGCTGACGTACTGGACGTGTGGAAATAATAACCAGATAACAAATTGAGATTCAAAACAATTCAATACAAGTTCAAATCCACATTTATTTGGTTTTTATTTACCTAGCATAGTTAACACGCATTGTTTCTTCTTATGATACTTCTAGTACTTCATTTCAGTTTTGATATCAGTATTGATATGATGAACTAATCCACTGCTGATCAGCATTGATGAAGTCAATGTTTATACGGCTGCTGCCAGCAGTGATGAATTTTAAAACCATCTACTGCTGAAATCATGCAGCATTGATGAATTTTCCATGCAATTTTCAGTTTCAGTTCATCTATACCGATGATATTGATAAAATATCAAATTACTGCTGATAGCATTGATTGAGCTCAGATATGTAAACTATAATTGATGAAGTACTTGTATACTGTTGATATCGGCATTGATTAAGTCTTTATTTACTACAGTCAGCGTTGATGAAGTGGTCATCTACTGATATTGACATTGATATTCAAGTCAGATATAAACACTCAGCGAAACATATATTTTGGCTTTTGGTTTTGATAAAGACGTTTAAATAACATTAAAAACACTAAAAAGGTCATGAAAACCTTTTAAAACGTGTTTTCTTTGTTGTTGTTGTTGGTTATTTCTTTTGTTTTTTAAAATGAAAACACATTGCAACAGCATTTTTAAAATGTTATCAAACTGTTATTGTAAAATAATTTTGCAAACATTTTTTGCCAAGTAATTTGTCAACATAGGGGCTGAGGGGCTCCGTAACATTTAGATAACACTATGTTAGAATATTTTGCAGTAAGTTTTACAAAACTGTGTTTGAATATTATGAAAACCTTATATACCTTTTATACCGTAAAACCCCGTCTACAAGGATATACCCAAGAAACGCCCTCAATAAAATTGGTTGCTTGTTGTATTTGGAGTTTGAGCAAATATATACTGGCACTGGGTGGCTATGCATTCCATCTAAGTATGTTGTAACAGCAATCAATTGTATTGACATAATAACGACTGTTTCGTATATCAGGATCGTATAGCTCAATTGATAGAGCGTCAGACTTTGGAACTGAAGACATGCTGAAGAGAGCATGGTCCGGGCACCGGTTCCGTTTTTTCATTCTCGTTTTATTTTAACTTTTTGACATGTTCTTTTTATCTTTCTTCAAATCTACCTTTCTACTTTTAATTTTAGGTGCGTTTTTTTTTTTTTTTTTTTTTAGTTTTTTTATAGTTTATTTTAGTAATTTTGTAGTTTTATAGAAACTAGTAAAAGCATTTATTCTAAATAATAGCGAAACCCACGGTTAGACAGATGTGTTGTAACTACTTGTCTGTCCTCGTCTTTGCAATAAAAACCTATGTTGCACCTTTGTGCCATCCCAATTCTTGAGGTAGGGTGCGTTTTTGGCTTAAGCACGATTTTGTTTCTACTTGAAATTAAATCAAAATAAATATTGTTCTGTTGCCACAATTGCAGTTTTTTCAATAAAAAAAAATAGATGAGGAATAATAATTATTCCATATTTGAATCTATTGTCCCATCAAGAATAGAGTGTCTTCAAAAACTTCAATCAATTCATCTGACAAAGGAAACTATTCTGGTCATTCAATTTTGTTTCGCTTGTACCTGTTATATCACAGGCGTTGGTATATAGAGAAGGCACACTTCTCTTGTCTTCACCGAAGTAGTGATGTAAACACTAACATGATTAATTACCATAGCTAGCAATGGACATACACTATTTTTTGTTCCACTTGAACCCATACTATAGGCTATTCGCTGTCGATGTGACGTAATTAATCGGATTAACTACCATAGCAATTGATGAATACAATTTCGAATATATAGCCCTGCACTTCATAGTTTATGTGGTACCTATGCATTAAACCATAGTTGTCAAAGAAATGCTAATCACTCGCCATGTAAGATTAGTATTTATGAAAAGAGTGGTATTCAATCTATGTTTGGTGACATACGCGGGTGATTAGTGCAATCTGCTTGATGGTAGTTATTGCGATTATTACGTCACTTCGACAGCGAATTGTAGTATAGACGAATCCAACAAGCCAAGTGATGGTCAGAATTTATTCGGCCATTATACGCTGGTGAAATTGCGTAATTAATCGGATTAATTACCATAGCAATAGGTGAAAACAATTTTGAACATATCGCGCTGCGCTACAAGCAGGTTACACTCATCACCTGTACTGTGTATGTCTGCAATCATATAGATTGAATACAATACTGGTCTTTTCAAAGATCTTACAGGTGCAGCATGATATGGTTCAATGAAGAGGTACCGCCTGAACGTATCAATGTATAACGCGGTATATTCAAAAATTGTTTTCACCTATTGCTATGGTAGTTAATCCGATTATTACGTAACTTCGCCAGCGTATTGGAATAAAACAGGAGGATGTGAGTTCATAAGGGCAATGTCGGGGATAGGTCACAATCGATGTGGAGAGATGAGAGGTCCGACCAACAGCCATAGCGATTCAACTAATTCCAGCGGACGGTCTGTGGCTAGTAAGGAATCGTCTTTGACCACATGCGCAGATCTGTCTCGTCAGGAAGATATTTAATATCCCGAATTTATAATAGGCCTATGCCTACCAGTTCCATCGTATAACCGATCTGCTAGAGAATATTTGTTACCATGTTTAATAAATTCGTATTTATCGTATAATAAAATGTAGCCAAATGTATATTATGTGTCACACGGTTTTCTGCTGAACCACTAGCAGGCTATGTTACCACATCTATGACAATGACAAAGGTGAATTTTGATGATTTTTACGATCGTCCGGATGAGCAAATCACTGAATGGGTCTTTAGTTCCTCCTCTCCTTATCCTGCCAATATTATATGAATCAAAGAAAAATAAAGAAAAAATAAAATTAAACAAGAAAAAAAGACAAAGAAAAGAAACAATAAAAGAAAAACAATAGAATAAATTAAACTAAATATGAAAAAAAATGATCACGAAAGGAGTCTTTAGAAAATGCAAGAAAATATAAATGAAAAGTTTGAACAATATTTTGTTTATAAAAGTTTGTGTGACCGTGATGAGGCTCGAACTCACCATCTTCCGATCTAAAGAACCAAAGTCTTATGCCTTGCCAAGTGCAGTCTAAACGCAGGACAACCGATTCTTTTGTTCTGCTTAGTCGCGCTAAAAGTCGATCGATACATGTTAAAATCAGCACAATTCCGAGATGCACCTTTTTGCTATGAAATTTATTTTCTCGGTCAAATATAAAGCAAATTTTTTTTTTTCTTCAGTAATGTCAAATAAAAACATAGTGCTTGGATGAACATTTTTATTTTTAAATCCTGGTGTTAAAATTAAGCATCAAATTGTGTCTTTTAGTGTGATATTTTTTGATTTTTATAGGCCTTTAGTTCGCCCGTGAGCTTTTTACAGAATTCATTTTTAGCGTCTCAAACTAATATAGTTTGCTAAAGAAAGATATTTCCCACCTCTGTAAAGCACATCGTGTGGGTCTATATATTATAGTTTTGTCAGAATTTCCGTTTTGATTCCATAATTTTTGACTACCAGCTGAAATATTTTCAAATCCACGCGTGAAATCTTCGGCTAATACTAGCATTGTGGATCGATATCTCTGGGTGCCCGGCCTGGATAGAGTGTTGCCAGAACTTCAATATAGCAAAGAAATTACCTGGTGTTTCAATTGTCATGAAGGTGACTGGGTATAGTGCCTTTAGTTTGTGTTTGTTTGAAATTGCTTAAACCCACCGAAAGTCATAATGAAGCAGCCAAAACAATACAAGGTTAAACATGGAAGTTTATAACAACCTATTATAATGACCTAAAGGAAAAATCATTTATGGCAACAATGAGCCTTGCATTGTAAGTCATGGTTAAAATGTGTTGAGTACCCACCCCACCCCCATAGGCCTACATAATATTACATACCGGTACCTTATAATATTTATATAGCACGGCTATAGCTATACATTTATAAAGTAGGTCCTATAGCGCTAAATTATGACAAATAGGCCTACACAAACCCGAACGCAAGTCTGAAGGGTGTAATGAAAATGCCAACCCGCGATGCCCGATGGGGGGGTCATTCAAAATTCACCTGGAGATAGGAGGGACAGAAAATTAAAATCCCCTCTAATAACACGCGAATTTTTCTAGGTTTGGACAGTGGATTTTCCCATGGACCTCATCCTTGGTAAATAAACAAACAAACAAACAGACAAAATGGTTTTCATAATCATGGAATCGATAGCCCCTATAAATTGAAATTGCAGGCTATCACGGGAGCAAATTTCCAAAATTCACCTCATTTACCAGAATTGGGGATTTGGGCTACCAAATCGCTGGTCAGGCAATCCTGGTTTTCAATGGAAAAGGGACCTGGTTGACAACAATTGAAATATCGATTAATTCAGCTGGTTGCTCTCGAGATAAAGTACTGATTTTGACATTTTCGGAGGATGAAGGGAAAAGGGTAAAATAAAAACGGAAATTCTGACAAAACTATAATATATAGACCCACACGATGTGCTTTACAGAGGTGGGAAATATCTTTCTTTAGCAAGCTATATTAGTTTGAGACGCTAAAAAATGAATTCTGTAAAAAGCTCACGGGCGAACTAAAGGCCTATAAAAATCAAAAATATCACACTAAAAGACACAATTTAATGCTTAATTTTAACACCAGGATTTAAAAAAAAAATGTTCATCCAAGCACTATGTTTTTATTTGACATTACTGAAGAAAAAAAAAATTTTGCTTTATATTTGACCGAGAAAATAAATTTCATAGCAAAAGGTGCATCTCGGAATTGTGCTGATTTTAACATGTATCGATCGACTTTTAGCGCGACTAAGCAGAACAAAAGAATCGGTTGTCCTGCGTTTAGACTGAGTGAGCTATGCTCGTGAGATGCGAAATAAAGATAAAATAATACATTGTATACCTGCTTGTGTCGGTAAATGATTTGCTCAAATTCCATAATGATATAATATTGTGGAGGGCGCTAGCGTGAAATATGCTATCATCACAGTCGCTTCTATTCCTTATAGACGGGTTTCTACGGTATAACCCGACATTGGTTTTCTGCTAACCCTTTGCGAATAATGTCAAAAACGTTTTGTGTTTGTTGGGCAATAGACTCCTGTTAAATGACGGGTTTTGTCCGGTACGGCTTGTCATAAATAATATCATCCTAACATGATTATTTCGTCTTTTTCTCTCGGTCCTCTGGGTACAGTTCTAGTATTGGTGTAAACCTTAACAGGAGCCTTCGACGCTTACTGTAGACGCTATTCTTGAACAAATTATCCGTGTTATGCAGACGATCTAATAGACCAATTGCGCCGAAGTTGTTAACAAATCTGTAAAAATGGAGATGTTAAGAATAATTTATTACATTGCTTATGAACAGTCTTCAATGATGTTTACAGCCTAGTAATTATTTTGCAGTCTTGGCTTGTCATCCAAAGACCCATTTTGCCAGGCAGTACACCATTAAATCATCACTTTGTACCGGTAAGACACCAATGAGCAGGGCACTTTTGTTACCACGGCACCAACGAAAACTCTACCATGGACAGATAAATTATTCAAATCATATACGCGTCATAGATTACATCCTATATGCGATTGCAGAATGTCGATTATGCGTGTTAGGTAATATTTGCAAGGATTTCAGACTATGTAATTCTAGACAATAATTGGTTCTCTAATCACTATAAAACAAACGGTTCTGATGAACATCTTTAGGAGTTGCACTCGAACCAGTTGGCATGTTTGGGTTCAAAAGAAGAAATATCGCAAACAGTCAACTCACTTCATATGATGAAAGTCGTGAAACTCTGGAGGAGGGCAAAACGGTAAATGATAACCACTGTGACTGAAGCAGGTTTCGACCAAGCCGATGAAAAACCAGACCATCTGTACAGACGTGTGACAGCCTGTTACCAATGGCCCAAGGTACACGGGAATGAGGTTGGAGAAGATCTGCTCTACTGGATGACAATAAATTGCTGTGATGCTACATGGAGCTGTCCACTCGTGGTGTTTCTTATGGATATGTTTATAAAGCCGAGGATGGTGGAGCAATCTAAGAAAAAGAGAATGACACAGATTGGGATAGAGCATGTATAAGTTGTCAAAATCAAAACGTGAAATTCAAGTATATCATGATAACACTACAGCATGTTTTGGTATGGTTTCGGATAGGGCATTCTTTCCCTAAACCCTCGTTATATAAAGGTTTTGGGATAAGAAGCCCCATCTGCAATTATATAACTGACAGGTGTAATATTTTTAGATGTGTACAATAGAGAATACAGAATCAAAATTAATGTCTATGGGTCAGCTATTCACCATGCTCAGTGCAGATAGGGCCTTCTGGTTCTAAACCCTCAAATTAGACCAATCCCTTCTTACCTGTGGCTATAGTAGAAGGCAATCTCTTCGCACAAAACAATGCCCAGTGCGTCAATTAAGAATCTGGGAATCGATGGAAGATCTCTACCCATGTCACAGCCGCGCCAAATTTCAATCCAATGAAAAAGCAGCACGACTGGTACAGAAATGATATGATTTATCAGGACAACGCGAAGCGCACCCAACAAACGGGGCATGGTCACCTGCAAAAGGAATATCGTCACAAATATGAAGCATGAAATGATTTGACAATCTAGCAGACTTGTGGGACATACCCGAGTCAACGTCATCAGAGTCTGAGTAGATTGAAGTCCATTTGTATTGGAGTTCTAGCCGAGTTCGAGTCATATTGTGTCACAGTCCGGGTAGAGATATCCGACCCAACATTTTAGCTACGGTACATTCTTTCACAATTAACAATTGGGCCGAACTTGATTTTGAGTCCTATGCATATGATCCTTTTCTTTTCCCGAGTCCGATCTGAAGCCGAGTCTTTTTTGTCTGAGTCTAAGCCGAGTCTCTAAGTCCGACGTGGACTCGAGACCGGACTCGGGCTTCCGGAATCAGTCCGAGTCCGGCCTCGAACGATACGTGACACTACAATCTAGCCTATGTTCAAATCCTATAAAAATCCTGACAAACCCACAATGGTATACAGTTTAGCTTTAGTTATTGGTAGCAGTCGCGCCAGTCGAGTGAATCGAGGCCGTGCCCACGATTTGTTAAAACAAACCCACGTCATCCGATGTTAAACACGAAATACTCGTATAATGTCAACAAAGATCCTTTTCGTTTCATTTGAACATCTGATGAGGGCATTAGGAGGGAGGATCAGAAGTACCAAACCCCAATTTTAATATCTTAATTTAAATAGTGTATCAATGGGTCTTTTTCAAAACTGGAAAAAAGATTTAACACCTCTATATGATTTTTGTTTATTTGAAGAGAAGAATTGAATACAATCATATCATCGTCTATACCTCTTCATCTGGTTGTACTTTATATTTCGTGAGAAAGTTTGGTTTAAAGGTGTCCACAATCATGAAGAATCCACCAACCAACCAATAGGCTGTCAATGGTGCTAAGAAACGACCTAGAGAGACAAATAAGGTAAAGAATAGAAAAATATATAAATATGACGAGTTGTGAAGGCATAACAAGTATTATGCTCCATATCAAAACAATATAGCGAGTGAAAAAGAGCCGAAATCTCAATATCAGTAATGCAGGCTTGTGATGTTTGTTTGAATAAACTTTTCGGCATTCATTGGCCCGGAGAAATAAATGCGAAGCGGGGCCATGGACGTAGCCAGGATGAGAAGGGGCAATTTTAGGGAGAATATGGGGTCGGCAAAGAGTAATGTGTCCTTAAAATGACTAAAAGCGGGACAACAAAATGTCAAATGGGGACAATTTGGCTTTTCCCCCTCCCACTATTATACGCTACTGAGCGGGGCATGAAAAAGATCTCTAAGCCAGTTCCGCACATGGCACCCATGTTACTTACCGATAAATCTGATGTGTTCGCCGTCTCCTTCATACCAATCATGAAGCTTATTCCATTGATGATTCAGTATCGTTCCGGATATATTAGAACTGAAGTTGGTATCCATTTTGTATCCTTTTGGAAATTGTAAGAACCATGCACAATTATAGCCAAGTATTGTGCCTGTGAACCAAAGTCAGCCGATAACACAAATACATAATAGGCCTATTAATAATCTTTCATCTTTCACGATCAGTGCTATAGTTCATTCAACTTGAACCACGTCCAACAAATAATAAACATATAGGGTGGTACAAACCCCAATACTTCTAGCAATTTTCAAACTGAAAAAAGAAGCCCAGTAATTATGTTCTGTACCATTTGATACCCAAGGCCCGGTTCATATTCGTTATTCCCAGGCCCGTACGCAGGATTTTTTTTGGGGGGGGTGCTGATTTTGAAAAGGTGGACTTTTTTTCCAAGGGGGCGATTTTGTGAAAAGTGGACTTTCTTCCCCAAATTTGGACCTTTTTTGACCCAAAAAACGTAAAAAACCTGATTTTTTGGCTCGCTACGCTCGCAAATTCTGACATTTTGGGACTTTTTGTATACTTTTGCGTACGGGCCTGGTTATTCCCAAGGCCCGGTTCATATTCGTTAGGCCTATTCCTAAGGCCCGGTTCATATTCGTTATTCCTATAAGACCCGGTTCATATTCGTTATTCCTAAGGCCCGGTTCATATTCGTTATTCAATCTATTTCCAGTCATTTTTCACTTTTAAAGTTTTGTTGACGTAAAATCGAGAATACATTTCCACCATGATAATTGACAGTGGTTCCCATGCCAGCTCATTATTGACCATTTCAAATGTTACTTTGGGTTTATGTAGTTTTCAAGTGCAACTTTTGAATCTGCATCTATTTCATTCAAACGGCCACCATAGCAATAAATTCGGGGCTATTGAGATAAATGAAGTATTTAAACTTGCAGAACATAACTGTGATTCATTTTCAAACTGAAAAAAAAAGCCCAATAATTATGTTCTGTAGTATCTGTACCATTTGATACCTAATGCCCGGTTCATATTCGTTATTCCCAAAGCCCGGTTCATATTCGTTATTCCCAAGGCCCGGTTCATATTCGTTATTCCCAAGGCCCGGTTCATATTCGTTATTCCCAAGGCCCGGTTCATATTCGTTATTCCCAAGGCCCGGTTCATATTCCTTATTCCCAAGGCCCGGTTCATATTCGTTATTCCTAAGGCCCGGTTCATATTCGTTATTCCCAAGGCCCGGTTCATATTCGTTATTCCCAAGGCCCGGTTCATATTCGTTATTCCCAAGGCCCGGTTCATATTCCTTATTCCCAAGGCCCGGTTCATATTCCTTATTCCCAAGGCCCGGTTCATATTCCTTATTCCTAAGGCCCGGTTCATATTCGTTATTCCTAAGGCCCGGATCATATTCGTTATTCCTAAGGCCCGGTTCATATTCGTTATTCCTAAGGCCCGGTTCATATTCGTTATTCCTATTAAGGCCCGGTTCATATTCGTTATTCAATCTATTTTCATTCTATTTCCAGTCATTTTTCATTTTGCTATTTAAGTTTGTAAGTTTATTATTTTGACTTATGATCTTCCAATATTAAACAAGGGGTGATTTCTGAAGGTAGTTACTTTCGTAGTGTGTTTGTATGTATTCATATCAATTATTTATAATGTGCATTTAGTGCTCTCAACTATACCACTATTTCTTTCAACTACTCTGTTTAACACCCCATAAAATTTTCAGGGGTTTCCAAATTAAACAAATAACATGTATATAAAGCACTCACGAGATCAAAGTTCGAAATAATCTAAACTCCTGATTAGAAATTTTAAGTGCAGGGACCTTTGTTCGCAGATTAACAATAACAGTCCTTGCCGTTTTTATCTGTTTTTCTTTTATAACAGTCCTTGCCGTTCTTATCTGGTTTTCTTTTATAAAAATTATTTCAGGCCAATACACTTTTTGTTTGTGTTTTGCTCTTAGGGTAAAGGCAGGATCGAGCCGTTTCTGAAAGAATTTATCTTGGACAAGTACCGGTATCTATCATTATTAACATCTTGAAATATAAACTTCCTAAGCTCATCACCAGTGGACTTTTTGAGTCTTTGTTGGTCATTTAGTGTTATGTTCACAAAAAGTGGTAAATATTGCGCGCTAAAAACGCCCACCTCAAAAAAAGGGAAAAGCATAATAAACAAACAAACAAATAAAAACATTTATCAAAGTAAATACAGAAATGACAACAAAATGTGTAGGTATTTATTAGCTTTTATTTCTGACGAATATAATTCAATCAGTATTAGAACTCCGCTTTACGGGGAACATGGGGAATGGGTGAGCTATGGCAATTTCACGCGGTGCACCATAAACAGGCAAATCAACATTGCTATTTTCTTTTTGCCTTGCTATAGTGACGTTTACAATCATAAATAAGAGCTAGCTGTAGGCCTGTATTCTATTTTATCACTTTATCTACAGCACTACACGTAGCCAAATTCATTGTTTTAGTACAACAGAGCAAGTTTGAATAAAATCATAATTATGACTTTAAATCCACTAAAGAACACTATACCACGGATAAGATAGTGCGTTTTCTTTCACTTTACCTCATTAGTTTGACTTAAAATGGCCAGTATACTTTACTGTCAGTTGTTACTAATAATATTTTATAATATTTGGTTAAAAATAACCAAATTAAAATTTGACCAAAATAGTATATTAAGGCTTTAAGTATCTGGTTAAGGCATCCATGCAGGTGTGAACGTGCATATGGGGACTAAAATGAATGATTCTTGACCCGAGCTGTACATTGATTTCATATGTGCTAGCATGTTCTTCATGGGACGAATCAATCCAACAAAAAGCTCTAATAATCATTGTTAAACACGTACCTTTTCAGTGATCATAGCCAAAGTGTAAACAAATAATAATTGTGTATAAATTGCTTAAAAGTGAAGGATTAGTCATTAAAATTGTCATTAGGGATTTTGGAAATGAAAAATTTGGCAAAAAACGTGGAAATAGCAGTATTGACAAAAGTTAAAGTCCCATTCAAATATAGCCAAATTACACTTTCATGTAAAATGCCCTATTTGTTTTTAATTTACAGCTTTTGGCTATATAACCACTATAGTAGACTATATGTCAGCACGTCTATGACACTAACAAAGGTGCAAAAAACGAAATTCATGTTTTATGATTTGTGCGATTTTCCTAATGAGCAAATTACTGAATATGCCTTTAATTATAATAGTTCTCATGTACATAATTGTCTCATGAAAACAGGATATACAAAAATAATATATCAGAAATTTGATCATGTTGATATTTCGGAGAACAATCTCATTTTCGTTTCTTTTCTTCCTTTTCATCCGGGATAAGCTCTTGCACAGGAGTAAAGCTAAACACCCATCTGCGTCGCTCAAAATACTTGGTTTTACGAAATAATGTGTCTGTGCCGTGTAAACGGTCCAAGATGCCAAGAACACCGAAATTGTTGACGAACCTGCATGCAAAATAAAAATAATAATAATAATAATAATAATAATAATAATAATAATAATAATAATAATAATAATAATAATAATAATAATAATAATAATAATAATAATAATAATAATAATAAATAAATAAATAAATAAATAAATAAATAAATAAATAAATAAATAAATAAATAAATAAATAAATAAATAAATAAATAAATAAATATAAATAAATGGGCATATAAATGAACTTTACATTTACAAATTAACCGTCGTACACGGTGCAAATGATAATAGCGATACATTTGTTAACGTTTATGTGAGCTTTCCCAGAAGTTATAAATTATGCTCATCAGAAGCTCTACTGGATGAGCGATTTGCGCCCATATCCCTTTTCTTTTTCTTTTTGCGAATGTTATCCTTCGAAAGTGAATTATTTAAAGGTTTTTGCAAAGGTGTTCAAACGGTTAGGGAAGGCAAGTTTACTAACATGCATTGGAGATTCGTCTAGGACTGGATAACAGCAAGAAAACAATTAAATAATGACGTTTGTCTTCTGAATTCTTACTTTAAATGATGGTAATCGTGAAATTCTGGCGGCAAACAAAATGGCAGATGGTATCCACTGTGACTAAACAAAGTCTCCAATGGGAGAATGACAGACCATGCGAATGCCACCGTTGAATGACATCCCGTTATCAATTGACCACTCAATACGGGCATAACGTTGGAGAAGTAAAACTCAAATGGGTGTGCGTACATTGCGCTAAGGGCGACAGGTGCGGTCCATTCATGGTGCTTCTTGTGAATGTACTTGTAGATGCGTGGGTGATGGAGAAGTCTGCAAAATGATAAAAAATTAACACAAACCAATTATTTGTCTTCATTTTAATATAATTTGATCGAAGGTCAAATAGACACAATCTTAATGTTTCGTGATCTAGCAATTATGTAACAAAGGAAATGTCGTCATTACAGGCACTGTATGGCATGCACATCCATCCCATCCTTTACTGGAAGAGTCCCTATAGGACGACAAGACAACATTACGTGACAATGGTCAGTCTGACTTGGACAAAAAGACGTTCTTGACGGAATCCCATCAACTGTATCATGTGGATAGCGTCACTGCGCCAGGATCCATTCAAGACGGGCTCTGGGACTACGTACGTCCAGCCATCAACGGTATACCGGAGCTATGCTTTTTGCGGAGTTTGAGTGTCGAAAACGTTCTCCAATATAAACAAAAACAACAAAAACAAAAAACAAAAACAAAACAAAACAAAAAACAGACAAAACAAACAAACAAAGCACGTAAACATATCCCAGAATACAATGGGGAACCTACAATGGTGGACTCTCATCCGCCAATTTCAGAGAGGCCGGCAATGCATTTTTGATGCGGACCATACTGATGATAAAACCTGGATAAACCTGTGATTTCTTGAATTCTTAATTAGACAAACATTTACGAAGCTTTATGAAATGCATAATTTAATTTTTGTTTGTTTTGAGTAACAACCATACCTACCTGTGAGTGTAATAAAAGAAAACTTCATAGCTGAGTATGAGGCTAATAAGATCCCTGAAGAAAACTGGAATCGTAGGAAGCTCTCTTCCCATGTCACTGCCTCGAAGTACCTCAAACCAGTTCCATAGAAACCCCGCAGGCACAGATATGAGATGATTGAAAGCTATCACACGCAAAAGTTGTTTTATACGATGACTCGGAAGCTAAAGCAGGATCAGAGGAGGAATGGCAGAGCATCAGCAGAAGCAGAAAAAGGAAACGTTACAAAATGATAATGCCAAGTAAAAATAAAAATATGTTTCTCGTCTGGGTTTTTTTAAAAATTAGGAGGATGAGGGCTTTTTATTTTCTATTTTTATTGGAAAACGACGCTAAATACCTGTATTTGGCACCATATTTTGGGTATTCGACATACAGATTGATATCTGAGAAAAAGGAGGAGGCCCTTTTTATTTTATTGTTTTGAGAGGTAGGCCCCTCTAGTGATCACAAAACTCTTCTTAAATGATGCATTATGCATTTGCAAAGCCGTAAAATAAGTTTCAACCTCTGAAACATCTTTTTCAACAAATTATAATTGAAAGTTTACCATGTTTACAAAATAAACAGAAATTTGAAAAATCTTCAAAAAAGGAGGAGGGCGCGGACGAGAAACACGTATTTTTTTTACTCGGCCTAATTGTTTCGAATACAAGTGCATTATGGTCAAATTAGTTGGCAAGTAGATTAAAAAATAGGGCTTCAATGAAAACAGATTTGATTTCAACATTCTGTTTTTTTCTGTATTATAAACAAATGAAATCCGGTAAAATTGCACCCACAAACGAAATGCGAGAAATAGCATAGCACTGAAAACTAACATGTAACGAGGTTATCTTTCCTGTCGTTGAATGCGCTCACAAAAATACGGGATCGAATAGCAAAGTTTGCACAGTATTTTTGTGGGACACGAGAGCATATCAAATTGCATTCTGAATACGAGGAATGTCCTTCTGATTTTAAATATTTTTTGATTTTTTGAAATTCGAGATATAATACGAATTTTATGACAAATTATTATTGATATTTTTGACATTTAACAGTGCTCAAAGTAATCTTAAATGATTATGTACTTTTAAGTAGGGCCTACATATCATCATTCATCACCGCCCTTATCATCATGTCATCATCATCATCATCATCATCATCTTCTTCATCATTAATCCGTCATGACATCATCATCATCATTCTTCACTTGTACTCGTAATATACCGTAGGCCTCATGATGTAAATCTTCGTACCTCTTCAAATGGCTGCACTTTGTATTTTATGAGCCATGCTGGTTTCAGCACATCAGATAGAAGAAAAAGACCACCAACACTCCACAGCACAACGAACTGGATCAATGATACTCCTATATTAAAATAATGTCAACATGTTAAAATGGTAAGTAACACAAGATGGGTAATAAATAGCAAGGGGGTGACACTAAATTCACGGTTGTTCTATTAGCAACGCAAAATCTATGAAAAATTCAGCTGGTTTACTAGCTAGAAAGTGAGGCCAGTTATCGATCCGTTATAGCTCGTTATGAATAATTCATGTTCGACCCCTTGGATCATGTTAATTGAGTTTGGCAAATAACAACGTTGTTAGTTTTGCGAACTTTGCCTGTTCAATGAGAGTATAGCGCGCCCCCAATACATCTGGGCACAAAACAGGCGAAAACGATCCAGTTTAATGAAATGGCGGACGGGTATTCCCATCAGGCACCAGTGATATGTTTTTTCAAAGAAAGTCTACTAATTTGATATGAAATGACATTTTGCAATAGCAAAGTCGAAATTAGGACTTGCTGTCAATAATATGAAGGAAATATGTGACAGAGGCAAGGTGGGAAATACAAGTAGGCCTAGTATTTAAGTTATAATAACCTTTGATACCCGACCTGACCTTCCATCATGGCGCCTTATTCGTCTTTATGTATTTCTATTATGCTCTCAAGTAAAATAAAATACCACTCTGCTCTGTGCAGACAATGTTACTTGGCTCCCAGCATGAATTATTGATTTTATACGGAAGTAAAGAAATGCACAGTGTATGTGCATGATGTGCAAGCATACTCCAAATATTTACGGTAAATCTGAATAGTGGTCACATGTTAACATATCATGTGCTCGGGAAATCACGTGGCAACATTTTAAGATTTCAGGCTTGTTTACTAGTTAATTGCCATTTGTACTCTTTTATTATTTATCTTTGTTAATTAACATATATTTTAAATGCTGATAAATCGTGGTTGGCTACCCATGATATCTGTTAAATTCAATGTTTTATGAATATAATTCTACCAAGCAGAGGGGGTCACGCAGCAGAATTTCACATCACCTGACTTAGCTACATTTCGAAGCTCTGCTCTTCAAATTCATGTAAATTTCAAAGTTTATACATTTAATATATTTAATATGATACAAATTTTTTGTTATAACCAACTGGTACACGAAATATACTAGCTTATTACCTATACAGAAAGGTGATTATCAGCCTTCACTCAGCAAATGACATGCCCGGCATATGCAGCCATTCTCCGTCTGGATAACATGACTGTCGCCCTCAATACGTCTGGGCGCAAATTTAAATAACAATACGCTATTTACATATCAATGCGGCCTCATGCTAATTAAAGCTGCCCCATCCAGGAGTTCATCTATGTAAAAAGTTACATCGGCAGAACCGGAACTGACCGTTATTTATTGTATGGGCGGAGCCATAGGCGGAGAGCCATACTTTAATTTTGTTTTGCAATATTTGTTCGCACGTTTAAGGGTTTATCTAGCCACTGTATAGATTGAAAGTTGCAGGGTATATAGTATGTAATCGAATGAAGAAGTAGATAGATTTTCTATAATAATATGTGTTCAGGAGAGGAGATATTTAACAAAAACAAAAACACACAAGTCCGTCAAATGCACGAATAAGAATACGTGTACAGTATAGGCCTATCCACCATTGGGGAATTGCCGCAGCTGATTAGAGTCGTTCATTTCGTGCGGTACATGATTAGAGTCGTTCATTTCGTACGGTAAATAGCGGGCAATGGGTGTATTTTTTGTTTGCTTTTGTGTTGCTTTTTGGAAACACTCGCACCCGCTATAAAGTCGTTAATTTGTTTGCACAGACCTAGTCTCCTACACAGCCAATTTGTGTCGGGCGATCCGAACAAACATCGTGATAGTTACATACAGTCTGGCCCGAGGCACAGACTATCAAGTGTTTATTGACCTTCAATAAAATCGATACTGTAGTACAAACATGCTATATACAGGGTGTCCCTGAAAGAACTGTTTCGTCAGAAACTTAATTGTTTGGGTATTTTAACGCCACTAAAACAAAACTAAATACTTTTGAATTTTGACAAAAGACGAAATATTAAGATTAGAAATTTAATAACGTGGCATAATCACTGCGCATCATAATTTTTACTTCATTTACTGTATAAAACACATCTTTTGACTCATTATGACCCCAGATTTTTTTTCTTTTTTGAGAAACAAAAATCCTTCCAAACTTTACATAGAGCCAAAAATTTACAAGATTAAATTTTTTATTTTGAAATAACAATTCAGGGAATTTTGTTTTTGTTTGTTAACGTTTGTTTTAATACGCAATCACTCAGGCACACCCTTTCCAACGAAAAATGAAAACTTTAATCTCAACATTTAATTTTGAGCATGGAGAAAGGAAATCATAATTTCCTCCCGTTTCTCCCCATTTTCCCCTTCTGTTTTTCTTCTCTTTTTTTTCATTTTGCTTTTCACCTTTCCACATTTTTTCTTCTCAGACAACCCTTGTTTACCAAAAGTTATAAATTTTATTTAATTGATGACGACACAGCATTTTGTCATCCCTGTCTAGCCCCGCTCCAAAGGTCTGACCTGGTGGTTAAACCGGCGCAGGCCAGATGTCAGAACTGCAAATCAAATGCAGCAAGGTAGAGGTTGTAATATCGTGCACATAGCTAACTATACCTTGCTGTGTATAGTGAACAGAGCACGTGTATTTTGCTCACTGGCAATTGATACAAACAGAAGGTATCAATAAATGGGACAGTATGAATGGATCGTTTTCGAAGTTTATGTTGTGATGAAGTTTGGCAGTCAACATGTGCGATGATGCCGAGTATTAGGGAACAAACCAAAAGATCAATGACGTCCTATAAACGAAACTAGTTTTGTTTAGGGGTGAGGGGGTAAAAATACTCGATTACGTTTGTACAAAACCATCGGTCTGAAGAATGTGTCATTATTATTATTAATTCAACATTTTCAACATTTCATTATTACGTTTCTGGCAGGGAGGGAGGGTGTCGGCTGAGAAATGAAACTAGTTACGTTTATAGGACGTCATCGATCTTTTGGTTTGTTCCCTTATAGGGTCTACAGGGGTTTTAACAACATGGTGTATCGCCTAAACTTGGTCAGTTGTATTTGTAGAGCTGAATAGATTTCGGGGTCACAAGATTCCAAGGTCACACAGGGTTCATCTGAGGTCAAATGACTAAAAAACTGTCATAATGGCACGAAACTTGGTGGGTATAGTCAACACTTAGAGTAAAATTTTTGGAAGGTCATTTTGGGGTCATCCGAGGTCACCCAGAGGCATTTGAGGTCAAATTACTAAAAACTGTTATATGGGCTCGAAACTTGGTGGGTATAGTCAACATTTAGATTCAAATTATTGGAAGGTCATTTCGGTGTCATCCGAGGTCACCCAGGGTCATCTGATGTCAAATTACTAAAAACTGACATAACAGCATGAAATTTGGTGAGTACAGTCAACATTAAGAGTCAAATGTTTGGAAGGTCATTTTGGGGGTATTCCAAGGTCACTTAGGGGTCATCTGAGGTCAAATGACTAACATCTGTCGTATGGGCATGAAACTTGGTGGGTACGGTCAATATTGCTAGGAAACTGTCTATTCATACAAACTGAACTTCCACCACACGGCTCGGGTTGTTTTGGTAAAGCAATACCAACACCTGTTGTGAACTCGACACCACGAGGGGATATCCCATATCCCAACCCGTGCTCTGGGCATCTTGTAAAACATAAACATTACACAGCCGTGCGGCCTATTACATTTCCATATTATTTCCTTCTTTAATCACCCCACACTCCCCATCCACCATCCAGGCTTCGCCCATACAGGGTTCTGAAAAGAAACTCACATCTAAACACAACCACTACCATACCATCACCCAACAACCTTACACACCAACCGCGTATGCCGAAAACCGCGCAACCCGAGAACCGCTCTAGTCTGTTGAGCATTTGCCGTGTGCATATGATGCAATACAGGGTGTCCCAGAATGATCTATACCAAGAAAGTTGAATTTTTTAGGTATGAACATCATTAGCCTACTATTGTTTTAAATTCTAAGTTCTATATTATTTTAACTTTCTTGGGAATTATAGATTTTACAAATTGGACGTTTCTAATAGGAGTTACAGCTAGGATATTGCGTACAAATGGTGAATTTCAAGTTTGGCAAAACAACCTGTTGAATTACTAACCATTCAGCACGAAGTTATTTGAAAAAAGTATTTGTTTTTTGTTGTGTCCTGTTGTTAGTTTCACTTAAAAGGCAATATCTAATTTATGAAGTACTATTAGGGACCGTTCACAAACGCTTGTTAGGGGGGCATGAAAATTTCATCACGAAAATTTTTCGCCCCCCCCCCCCTTTTTTCAGGTCTCAAAAATTTCAGGCCCCCCCCCCTTTTTTTGACATGAAAATTATGAGTCAACCCCATAGAAAAGCATATAAACTCAATTTTCCGGGAAAAGTTGTGGTCAATTTTGTCAGGGCCCCCCTTAGGAGGGTTCAAACTTCTAAGCCCCCCATTTTGCACCAGCCCCCCCCCAACAGTGTGTGTTTGCATCGACCACCCCCACAAGTGTTTGTGAACGGTCCCTCAACAAGTTACTCCAAAGTTCTCCAAATAAATGAACAAAATTCACGAAGTCGAGACCTGGGTCGAGACTCACCTGTGCGTCTGAGAAAAGCTCCCTCGTCTTCATATATTTCATTTGTGTAGTCAAACAGCTGGCCCCAGTATTGTTGTAGTACGGGAGTTGCGTTGTAATGCATTTTTATTCTTCAGAAGTCTTAATATGACGCGACGACGTACCGGTACCGTACCTGTTACTGCTAGGCCTAAACATTAAGCATCATTACTCTGACAAGTATTTAAAAGTTAACCACGTTTACAAAGTGAAGGCAAAATGCCGTCTTTAGAAAAGTGTTTTAATGCTAAACACTTGCAGTGTAGACTGTAGACTATGCTATTACCATTACATGTAGTATCATTGTATGTCTTTCTTCGTCCATTTAGTTGATCGACCTCTTAGGGTCAAAGTACATTCGACTTCGCAGGTGCCTGGTGGTGGGTTATGTCAGGTGTAGTAATAGCGCCCTCTAGACTTTAGTATAATAATATCGGGGCAATTCCAGACTCATGCTCGTACTACACTTTCGTCCTGTTATAGTGTTACCAACTTTATGCTCCAGCTTTTTAAACTCATTTGTACGTATGGGGCAGCTGTGAAAAACCAGGGACGGAAAAACGGTAATTCGTGCTACGAGCAGAGGACATGCTAAAAAATCACTCATGAAGGTCTATATTTTGATAAGACTTTTGATGGAATATAAACGAACTATAGCAATAAATACATTAACAAAAAAACAAAAAAAAAAAACAAACAAAAAACATGAAAAACATTATAGAATAATGTCAATTTAAATATTCTTTGAGCAATTTAAAAGAAAAAAACATAAAATAAAATGAAGATGTGCAAAGGAGTTCAAACTGAGCTGTGCAGGTCTTTTTTCACTCAAAAAAGTAACACATTTGGCCAAAAACATACAACTTAATTTAAAGAGCATGTTAATCTCTTTAGTTTTAAAGTTCTCAGTACTAAGTTTTTTCATGGTTTGGGTCATGTCCCTGTTTGCTTGGAAATGCCCACTAATTGAGCTGTGGAAAAACAACTGTATCACTAGGCCTACTTTGTTTTCACTATGCCCGATGCCGTTTGATCCTTTTTGTGCTTTGCATTCCGTTTTTGATATTCATACCATTCCATCATCAAAACACAACACATACCCAGTGACCCAGAGACCCAGAGACAAAAAGGTGGATAGCTAACTGTTGGATCATAACAGGATTGGTGGAGCCATGGTCAGAGGATAGAGGTATGATATAAAATGAGTCTACTAAAGTAGACTATTTTGTGTGTGATTTTGTGAGATACGTGAAGCACCATAAACAGGAAAGTCAACAATGCTATCACTTTTGCTTTGCAATACACGACGTTCCTAATCATAAGATATAATAGCTCATTTCATTACTGTTCCGTGATCACAACGGGTTTTCTCTGGCAATTTGCGAGAAATGTTAAATTATTTTTTTTACTGGGAAAGGAAAATATGTCTGCACATGGACCCATCCACATACAAAAGTGTCAATTTCTGGTAAGGGTAGAATAAGGACTAGCATTATAAGGATATAGGCCGGGGATATATCCTATACGATAGGGGTTAGAGTTATATAGAGTTAGAATTCCTAGAATTATAGGAATCTGTATAGCTAAATATAGGTCAAAGTGTACCACCGGCGTGTCCAGGATCTTTTCCTGCGGGGGGCTAAGCCCCTTTTTTTTTTTTTTTCGGGGGGCTGTATGGCTAAAATCGCCAAAAAACGGCTGATTTTACATGATTTTTAACAAAGTGCGGGGGGCTTCAGCACCCAAAGCCCCCCTGGACACGCTACTGTGTACTGTCCTTTATTATTTTTTGTTTATAAGTTCTGTTCTCATTATAATAAGAGTGTTTGCCCACTAATTGAGTTGTGGAAAAACAACTGTTTCACTAGGTTTCGTAAAATCTCATACAGCACAATAGTGTCCCTTAATACTATCGTCGGACGATACAAACACATTAAAACAGTTCATATATATTTAAAAGATAATTATATTGGATATACGGTATTGGTTTGACTGATATGCCCATATACATTCCAGTTGCAGCTTGAGGGGCTGAAGCACAGTGTGGCATGATTGAATTCACAAAATGCAATATACAGTGGCGGTGCCACGAGGGGGCAAATGCCCCAGTCAGAACTCTTGCCCCTGTTGCCCCCCAGAAAAAAACCCAAAATTACGAAAATGTCCACTTTTTGCGGTAATTTTGCGCAAAATTTGTTGATTTTGCCCCCCCCTGAAATTCACTTTAACACCCCCCGAAAAAAATTCCTGGCGCCGCCACTGGCAATATAGCTCAAAATTTGTGACCGCTCGCCATCCAAAATGAGATAAGCACCTGGGGATACTAGTAAGCATCAGTTTATCCACATGATCACGAATAATTATAAAATGATCATTATTATACCCAGTAGGCAGAGGTTACTAGGATTTCGACGCGTTGTATCAACGTTGATTCAACGTCAGGTGTATGTCGGTAAATAGGCCTATAGTCTCATTTTCTTTTCTTTTCTTCTTTTTCATCCGGGATAAGCTTTTGAACAGGAGTAAAGCCAAACATCCATCTGCGTCGCTCAAAATGTTTGGTTTTACGATATAATGTGTCTGTGCCATGTAAATAGTCCAAGATGCCCCAAGCGCCGAAATTGTTGACGAACCTGCAATATAAAAAACAAAAAGTATGTAACGTGAGCATATATAACTAATGTCCTCCGTAACTTTTTCTGGTTATATCATGATATGAGTGGACGGTTTTCTTTTAACTAATTATGAAAGTGAATATGCCTACTTCACTTTGATAAAAGTAGGACTAAACCAAAACAAGTTTGACACAACTCTTTATCAGTGTATTCTTGAATCGTTTTTAACTACTACTGCGCTAAATTTCCGTGTGTTTTCCCATAAATGATAAATCTGAGTTAACTTCCCAAATAGGTAGTGCATACATAGATTGTTGGGCGTCTCTGACAAAAAAAAATCATGTCGTCCTCTCTCCTCTGGCGAATTAAAAGTGGATCAGGTGGAAATTATTTAAAAGCGCTTGTTTACATTTCAAACGATTTGCGAATAGGAAAGTTTATGAACCTGCATTATACTACTAGACTCGTCAAGAACAGGATATCGGAAGAAAAACGGCAAAGACTAAAATGAAAATAATAATGAAGTTTTTCTGCTTACTTGTAATGATGAAAATCGTGAAATTCTGGCGGCCAAGAAAATGGCAGATGGTATCCACTGTGACTAAGCAATGTTTCCAATGGGAGAATGACAGCCCAGGCAAATACTACCGTTGAATGACATCCCGTTATCAATTGACCACTCGTAAAACTCAATATGTTGGAGAAGCAGAACTCGATTGGATGTGCGTATATGGCGCTGAGGGCGACAGGTGCCGTCCATTCATGATGCTTCTTGTGAATGTATTTGAACATGCGTGGATGATGAAGAAGTCTGCATGAGTTTAATACAAAACATCGGGACAAAACAGCGTAATTTTGATCTTGATTTTAATATGAGTTATTTGATCGATGGTCAAAAAGACACTGACTGTCTATTCGCTGACGTAGTGCGAGTTGGTATCCATTGGTTACTGGTTCAAGCCTATATACTAGTAGGGATGCCCACTCTCAATACAGTTTCCACTAGAACGATTTTTCATTTACTGTGTGCGTGCTCTCACACACGTATTGTCTATGGAGAAACTGATCGATACAAGAAATCCCAGGCCTGTTAAATGGCGTACATACTTGTTTTGATCCAAATGTAGGCCTATATCAGGGTGTTTCAAGAAATTCCTGATTCCACCAGAAAACATTAACCAAACTTTTTCCTGTTTGGTCAGTAAATAGAGAGGACCTTCCTGCATGAAGAGATCAACTTTTTTAATGAAAAATTTAATGAGATGAGAACTACAACAGGTTGAAGTGACACCATTCCGTGCATCAGGTGTTCAAACGCAATTATCTCCGAATTTGGAGTGAATCAGACAAGCAAACTTACATACTCATAAAATTTAACTATTTATGAAGACAAAATGTGTAGGATGTTAAGAAATTTAAGAATGTTTAAGCCTACTGCGGCCTATCTCAAATCATGCACTTCCCGTGCACTTCTCACTACCATGTCCATTTCATAGGGAGTATAAAAACCGGGGACCATCATGTCTTCCATGCACACACAGTATTGCTCAATGTAGTAAAGATAACCTTTGAGTTGGAGCAAATTTCTCAAAATTGGTAGTGATTAATGTTACCAAACTTATGCCATGATGAAATATAATAATTTTTGAAGATAAAATGTGCTGACCTTAAAAGATTGAACAATGTTTAAGACTACCGCTTTTCATTTGAAATAATGCACTTATTGTTCATCTCTGGAGATATTTTCCATGGCGGCCATCTATGATCATGCTTGAGGTTTCACCAAACAAACCATGGGTTTTGAGGTCTTATATTTTTTGTTGTATGTCAACAAAATCGATAAAATTTTCAGGATGATCTTATTTTCATGTTGTTATAAGCAAATATAATGTTCCAGATCAGATATTTAATAAATACATTAAGAAAAAGTACCTTAAAGTTGCACTTTCTGTTAGTATTCCTTTTTGGACTTTAACTTTTTAACATGTTCTAGCAGCCCTATATAAAACCGTGACACTCGAAAGGCCATATCTCTGGAATGAAACGTCCGATTAAGATTATTTAAACGCCAAAATGTTTCTTTCATCAATTCCCATCCAATAAGTTAGGTCTGAATCAATTTAAAAGTACTTCAATTTTTAGTGGACATGCCTAATACTAGGCTCATGGTATGCCATAATCTTTGCGTTGTGATCATTTCGATCAGTGGTTCGTAAAAAAAGAAAACGTGATCCAGTTGATAATAACGTGCACTCCACCAGCGAATATGTTCACGCTCTGTAAATTATATAAAGGAACCGTCGTATATCACGATATACGAGTAGCTGTGTCTGTGATAAAAAAAAAAGGACCAAGGCCACAAGGCGACAACCCCCTCCCCCTATTTTACGGAAGGGTGGACTTTTCAAGTAGGGTCAGTCGGTCGGGACTTGTGATTGAAGTTAAGCCTTTACCCATCTGATGGGTAGAGGACGCCTGGTTTGGGTTTCCAGGAAGTAAAACGTCCCCCATTTATCACAAATCATAAGTTGATCTAAATCAACGTCATAAAAGATTTGTGATCAGTAACACATTTAGAATTGTTTGCGAAGATTTCATTATTACGTGTTTATCCAAAGGCGATGTCAAAAATGGCGATATCGCATAGGACCCCCCCCGATAAACTCGTAATCTGTCTTAGGCATTATTTTTTTTAGAAATGATGATGTATCAAGTCATCTATATTGGAGTTACAATCATATACCTGTGAGTGTAATAAAAGACAATTTCATAGCTGAGTATGAGGCTAATAAGATCCCTGAAGAAAACTGGAATCGTAGGAAGCTCTCTTCCCATGTCACTGCCTCGAAGTACCTCAAGCCAGTTCACTACATATGCAGCAGGTACAGATATGAGTTGGTTAAAAGCTATCACACGCAAAAGTTGTTTTATACGATGACTCGGAAGCTAATATCGGCAGATATAGAAAAAAGAAGAAAGTACAAAAATTGTTTCAAATCACAAATACGTATGATAAAATCAGTAGCAAAATAATTTCAAAGAAAACTGCAGATTTGATTTCACCGTAAAGAACGACTCTTTTTGATCTTCATTATCTCAAATAAACAGATGAAATGCGTTAAAAATATTTGCACCCTATTTAAAAACAAAATGCGTGAAATGCATGCCCTAAAGGATATAGCACGTACAGGCCACTGTATAAGGTTATCTTTCCTGTTGCTGGATACACTCACAAAAAGTACCGTTTTTAAAATAACCAATCTTTAAGTTATCGTCGCGCCGTCGTCATCATTATCATCACATCATCATCATCGTCATCATCATCATAGCTCATCATCACCACCATCAAACATCATCATCATTCGTCTGTATCATCATCCAGTAATATCATCATCATTATCATATAGTACGTCCATGATTTTTGTACCTCTTCAAATGGTTGCACCTTGTATTTTATCATAAGCCATGCTGGTTGCAGCACATCAGATAGAAGAAAAAGACCACCAACACTCCACAACACAACGAACTGGATCAATGATATTCCTAGAATTAAAATAATGTCAACATGTTAAACTGATACGTAAACTAAGGTGGGTAAACTGAAGTAATATCATTTAACTATGTCCTATAAATATGATTCCAGAGGTTTAGGAAACCAAAAAGATACTTTGACTTCGACGGCCCGGGGTTCGACGGTTATGCTCTGCAACACCCGCAGACAGGGGCACAGAGCAGAGCCTTAGAATGAGGCCATCCGCAGAGGTATCTTAGATACAACAAAGATTTCTTTTAATGTTTCTGTTCAATCAAATGTTTTGGAATGTATATAGTTGCAATTCGGCAATGGTGCGTAGAAAAAAGGATTTATTAAAACAGTCTTTCTTGACTTGTTGTTTTATGAATACCTGTTTATTTGAAGACAAAAATGGGCGTTGGACTGGCTGTAAAAACAAGGCATGATGCAGTCATGTCTACATTAGAATTCATCTCGACCTTTGCAGGATAAAACCCCATTAAAAGCTATTATACCAAGATAACACTCATTGAAACAGCTCAACTGATTAAATCGGATCTTCTCTGGTTGTGCACACGTGTCTGTTTTATATGTGTGGTATCGCTATGAGGTGCTATAATACAGCTTCAGTTGGGTAACTGATTATAAAGGAAACGCAAGGAAACAATGGTATATGTGGACCTTTGTTCACGAAATGAGAGTATGAGACAATGGCCTGCTTTTTGTTAACCAGCATTCTTGAAAATGAGCAACATAATGATTGTTGACTTAACACGGTTTGGAAATAATTTCTTCATATTTTGGTGTTATCTGTCGTTTACATATCCTTCCTAAAACACAAAAGTGCGACTATTTCCAAACACCTAAATTAGCTAAAAATTTAGGACATGTTACAAAACTATATTTTCTAGAATTTCATAGAATAGTTTAAATGTAGCTTGTACCGTTTTTTTGTGGCATCCTTCAGAACGGAGCGGTCCGTTACCAATATAGTTCAATATTTTCGGTCAAATCTCCATTCAATTAACACGGGGAGTTGGCTATGAGCTAGCTATGCTTTGCCCTCATTCATATTCTACGAAAGTGCGACTATTTCTGAACATCTAACCTAGCTGTAATTTTAGGTCATGTTAGAGAAATATATTTGCTAGAAGTTTGGAGAATAGTTTAAATATTGGCCGGTTATTTTTCACACAGTGATGTTAACTAGGCAAATGCAATATACTTCTAACATACACTATTTGTAAAGGTCGCGCGTCAATGGTGAGAGCACTGTGTATTGTGTATAGGAAAACGGACAGTAACTGCAGTATGGAACTTTTAGACGCCGGTATGACACATCAGATCATGGGCGTCAATCCTGCAGGGGGACCTTTTGGCAAAATAACCCATTTTTTATTTTAGTTTTCGGCCACTTTTTGAAAATTCAGGTCGATTGTCCCCCAGTTTCCTAGCGTGAGTCATGGGGGTGGGGGTATGACGGGGGAAGGATAGGCCTATAGGCTACCGGTCCTGATTGGGGGGGGTTATTTGGCAATTTCCAGTGGGATTTTCTGCATGTTCAAATCGATTGGGGACACGTGACTTTCATGAGGGGGAACTTTAATACGAAAATTATCAAAAATAGCCTATGATCCACAGCTATCCACTGCCCTACTCCAAAATTCTCGATCATTGAAAATCGAGGTCGAGACTCACCTGTACCCCTGAGAAAAGCTCCCTCGTCTCCATATATTTCATTGGTGTAGTCAAAGAGCTGGCCCCAATATTGTTGTAGTACGGGAGTTGCGTTGAAATGCATTTTTATTCTCTACGACTACAAGTGTCCGATATGCCCAACCTTTATACATGTATGAGAAAGAAAGCATGCATGGACACATGAACTTGAACCTATTCGTGATCAAGAGGTGCAGGCCCGGGGTGCAGGTGAGCCAAACAGATGCCGGTGGTATATATCGGGTACAACTTGCCCCGCAACTTGCTCTGAATCCGGTCTGTATTTTTCTTCGTTCATTCAATTCAAGAGCCTGGCTGAACTTCACCTTGTCGTTGGGTCAAAGTGTAACTGCTTGACCGGCTTCTGGCACCGTGCCAGGGTCCCTTATCTGATCAGTCAGTGCAGGCCAGGCAGGTGAGGTGAGTGCAGCACCAATCACGCCCTCTAAATGGAATCGGGGCAATTCCATGCATGTTCCGCGCCCGCACTGCTTTTGGACGTCTTTTTACAAACTTCATGCTCCAGCTTTTAAACTAGGCCTAGTTTAAGTGGCATCTTGGTTTTTTTTCTATTTTAATAACAAACATTCAAGGCTAGATCCTCATAGTATTGCTAAATGAAGATATCAACCGTACTACGAGCAGAGGACATGCTAAAAATCACTCATGTATATTTTGATAGACTTAGGTGTCCTATAACAAAAAAAAACACTTAAGAATTTATTGTATAAGTAACTTACTATGTTAAGGTTTATCTTGATATACCTTTAATTCAGATTTACCCTTCATAGTTTTACATTTTGTTCATGATAACTCGTGCTACGGTAAAAAACGAACTCGCCGTACTACAGTTTGTCCGCACAGAAATATAGAAACGATTAACAAAAACATTAACAAAATTTTAAAACAAAAACATGCAAAACATCATAGAATATGTAACTTAAATATTGCTTGAGCAATTAAAAAAAAACATGAAATAGAACCTTAATGAAGATGTGCAAAGGAGATCCAAAATGTAGGTCTTTATTCACTCAAAAAAGTAAGAAATTTGGCCAAAAACAGGTGTGTGTATATATGCACCATGTACCAGTGCAGCGTACCTGCAACTTACATTATTTTGATACACAACTTGCTATTAGCACTTGTAGTTTTAAAGTTCTGAGTACTAAGTATTTTTCATGTTTTGGATCATGTCCCTGTTTGCTTGGAATTGCCCATTGGAATTCCACTAATTGAGCAGTTGTGGAAAACAACTGTTTCACTACCGTTTGATCTGTTTTTGTGTCGGCTTTTGTGAAATAGGGGCCTACGTGAAGCACCATAAACAGGAAAGTCAACAATGCTATCACTTTTGCTTTGCAATACACGACGTTCACAATCCGTGATCACAATGGGTTTTTAATTTCTTTAAATAAATTGTCTTCTCTGGCAATTGAGAGATGGGTTAAATCAATTTTTTACTGGAAAAGGCAAATATGTCTGCACATGGACCCAACATACAAAAGTGTCAATTTCTGGTAAGGGTAGAATAAGGATTAGAATAATAGGATATAGGCCGGGGATATATCCTATAGGATAAGGGCTAGAGTTATATAGAGTTAGAATTCCTAGAATTATAGGAATCTGTAGAGCTAAATATAGGTCACCGTGTGCTGTCCCTTTTTTTAATGTTCTGTTCTCATTATAATATTAAATCCTCATACAACACAATACAAACACAAAAAAAGCAGTTCATCTATAAAGATAATTATATATATATTGGTTTGATATGCCCGTCCATTCTGGTTGCAACTTGAGGGGCCGAAGGACAGTCTAGGGCGGGGTGGCATGATTGAGTTCACACTATGCAATATGGCTCAAAATTTGCGACCGCTCTTCATCCAAATGATATAGCATCCAACCATAAACGAGGAAAACGTAAGTTCCTTGGCATTCATGAAAATTAAACACTGTGTGTAAACACAGACTATTCCTTCTATAATCTGTGTTATAAATGTTATAAATATGGTTAGTCCTACGGAACCTGGTGGTGCATGATTCCTTAAAGGTGTCATCTTTGTAAGCATCAGTTTCTCCACAGGACGAACCACCATAATTATAAAATGATATAACAAATTTGATCATTATTATGTCGGTAAATGGGCCTATAATAGTCTCATTTTCTTTTCTTTTCTTCTTTTTCATCAGGAATAAGCTTTTGAACAGGAGTACAGCCAAACATCCATCTGCGTCGCTCAAAATGCTTGGTTTTACGATATAATGTGTCTGTGCCGTGTAAGTAGTCCAAGATGCCATAAGCGCCGAAATTGTTGACGAACCTGCAAAGAAACAAAAAGTGTGTAACGTGTGTAACTTTTTTGGGTTAGGCCTATATAGACGAATCCAACGAGCCAAGCCATGGTCAGGATTTGGTCGGCCATTATACTGGGTCCCCAGCGCACCAAGCTGGTGATGTGACTGCCCAATTGGGTGGATTAAAGCCGCTTAAAAAATCGATGTTATATTGTATTGTGTTGTATAAACTGTCATCATTCTTTTGTCTATACGTATAACACGGGTGATGCATATGCAGTTTAAAATTCCCGCCAAGGACGCATCATTTCACATTTCAGGTGAGATATACACAGCGGGGATCCAGCCATGGCTACCACTGAGGTGTAGGAATGCGTGAAATTGGATTCGTCTACAGGAGTGGTTTTCTTTTTTAAGAAAGTGAATAATATGCCTAGGCTAGATCTACTTCACTTTGATAAATGTAGGACTACCAAAACAAGTTCACACAACACTTTTGAAACAGGTCGGTAAATGACTAAATCGGCACATTTTGTGGCGACACGGATAATTTTCGGTTATGAGCTGTTATGGGTACACAATACAAGAAACGTTGCATCAGCCTCCTCGACTACAGGCCTACACCATTTTCCGACTTTTCTGTTTGGGTTGGCCCTTTTATAATTCTTTTATAATTATATGGTATCTAAAGAAAATGGCAAAGACTATGATAATAATAATAAAGTTTTTCTATATACTTACTTGTAATGATGGAAATCATGAAATTCTGGCGGCCAAGAAAATGGCAGATGGTATCCACTGTGACTAAACAAAGTCTCCAATGGGAGAATGACAGCCCAGGCAAATACCACCGTTGAATGACATCCCGTTATCAAATGACCACTCGCAAAACTCAATATGCTGGAGAAGCAGAACTCGATTGGATGTACGTATATGGCGCTGAGGGCAACAGGTGCCGTCCATTCATGATGCCTCTTGTGAATATATTTGAAAATGCGTGGATGATGGAGAAGTCTGCATAAAAACACCGAGACAAAACAACGTAATTTTGGTCTTGATTTTAATACGGGTAATTTGATCGATGGTCAAAAAGACACTGACATGGCGTAGTACACGTATCAATTGTGGGTACTGGTTCAAGCCTATTCGCCAGCGCCAGCGAAGTGTTACGTATAATCAAATTATCACCATGTCAACTGGATCACGCTTTTGAGGTCTACACCACGATCGAAATGATCGCAACACAAAGTCTATGGCGTGTATTCGAAAAGGTGCGTGATCCAGTTACCCATAGGTGTAGATCTGGGGGGGGGGGGGTGGTGGTCCATACAATCATTGACGCCTGTATGTGGGTTTCTGACCAAATTAATTTCATATTTGGCCATTTTAGTTTTTTGCGCTACGCGCGAATTTATTCCACTTTTGCACAATATTTCATCAGTTTCAAAATGGCAAATTTAAGCGCGCATTTGTAACACAAACTTAGCCTGTTGCCAAAAGGTACCGGATTCACTATATTTCAAATATCCCCACCCCATCCCATGTCAAAATGAAATCTACGCCACTGCAGTTACCAGGGAGTAACGTAACCACTATACATTCTGGATTATGGTACGCCATTGTATCTGTGTTGTGATCATTTCGATCAGTGGTTAGTAACAAAGAAAGCGTGATCCAATTGTACGTATACTTCACCAAAAGCTGGAAAATCTGAGTCGGTCGGGTTCGTAAAACAGGGTTTTTTCGTGTCCTAATGGCAAACCATACTAACAGTGGGGCACTTGTGCCCCATAGCATAATTTTGCTCTGACACCACATAATACATTTAGAATAATTGTTTGTGAAGATTTCATTATCATAATGTGTTTATCTAATGGAGACGCCCCCAGGATAAACCCGCGATTTCTAGGCATTGTTTTTAATGATGACGGCGCGGTGTCAAGTCATCTACGGAGTTACAAGAAATAAAGGTTCTAAACTTGTCCTCTTAGGAGAACCTTAGAGGTTCTCTAAAGAACCAAATATGGTTCCAAAACCATCGAAAATGGACCCAAAATGTGATACCGGTTCTTTAGAGAACCTTTAAGGGTTCTCTAAAATTAAAGAGCCTTTTTGAGAGGTTCAAGAGTGAGGGTTCTCCTGAGAGGAGAAAAAAATTCTATCTATAGAACCTTTATTTCTTAGAGTGAACCTGACACATACGTACCTGTGAGTGTAATAAAAGACAATTTCATGGCAGAGTATGAGGCTAATAAGATCCCTGAAGAAAACTGGAATCGTAGGAAGCTCTCTTCCCATGTCACTGCCTCGAAGTACCTCAAGCCAGTTCACTACATATGCAGCAGGTATAGCTATGAGATGGTTGAAAGCGATCACACGCAAAAGTTGTTTTACACGATGAGTCGGAAGCTAATATCGGCAGATGTAGAAAAAAGAAGGAAGTACAATGATTGTTCAAATCACAAAATAGCCCTGACGTATGATAAAATTAGTAACCAAGTAAGCAGAAAAATAAGTTCAAAGAAAACTGCCGATTTGGTTTCAGAACGAAATGAAATGCGTTAAAAAATTTGCACCCTAAAACGAAATGTGCGAAATAAATGTAGATATATTGGCATATTATACGACACTACAAGGTTATCTTTCTGGTTGCGATGGATACACTCACAAAAAGTAGGTGTTTAAAATTTCCAATCTGTCATCGTCGCGTCGTCGTTATCATCATCACATCAACATCATCGTCATCATCACCATCAATCATCATCATCATCATCATCACATCAACATCATCGTCATCATCACCATCTCCATCAATCAACATCATCAGCATCATCATCATCATCAACATCATCACCATCATCATCATCATCATCATCATCATCATCATCATCATCGTCATCATCATCATCATCATCATCATCATCACCATCATCATCATCATCATCACCATCATCATCATCATCATCATCATCATCATCACCATCATCATCAGTTGGTATTCATCATTATCATAGTACGTCCATGATTTATGTACCTCTTCAAATGGTTGCACCTTGTATTTTATGAGCCATGCTGGTTGCAGCACATCAGATAGAAGAAAAAGACCACCAACACTCCACAACACAACGAACTGGATGAATGATATTCCTAGACCAAGGTAATATTGAAGTTGAAATTAGTTAACTATATACCTATAAATATGATTCCAGAGGATTGGGAGACCATAGCCCAAACAGATACTCTGACTTTGACGGTTATACTTTGCAACACCAGCTGAGGTCATCCGCAGAGGTATAGTGCGCAAATTAGATTCTAGCATAGTTTTTTGGCTCTGGTTTTTTGGCAAGGTCTTGGTGGTATGTAGGCCTAACTTGGTCTTTTGATGTTTCTGCTGAATTTAAATATCTACTAAATGCTTCGGAATGTAGTTGCAATTCGGCAATGGTGCGTAGAAAAAAAAAAGGATTTGTTAAAAACAGTCTTTCTTGGCGTCAGTGGCGTAACTCCTATGGGCTCTGGGGGGCCGCGCCCCCGGGCACCCGGGCTAAGGGGCACCCTGGCCAGGCCTGGATACACATGCATTTCGACACGATAATACTTTGTTATAGGAACGAAGTGGACACCTTTACCTACCATGGAGAGAATTAATCTTCATTTGGCTGCCCCCCTCAACACAAAATTTTCGCTCGCTTCGCGCGCGGTGCACCTTAACTTGTCATTTGAAAGACCGAAATTCAACTTGATTATACCAAATTAGTGGTATTTAAGCCTGACATTTCGCGTGCCCGCGCGCAATTGTTTTAGGAAGAAGGGGTATTTTGTACTCTTGCTCCCGGGCGCCACAACCTCTAGCTACGTCACTGCAGCTAGGGATAAATCTTGAAAAGTAAAGCCATTGGAGGAGATGAAAACATTTTTTTGTTAACATGAAGTTCATTGAAAGATGAAATTAATTTGATCGGAAACACTACTTTTTTATAAGTTATTCGGTAGGTATATATGGCTTTCAATCAAGGGCATATATAGCAAGCTTTCTTGGTCGGGGGGGGGTAATATTTGAGGGCAAAAACGAAAGCAATTTTGCGCTTGCATAATTTTGACCCGGTATTTTCAGAGGGAATTACACATATACCGGTTTTCTTAGAGAGAGTATGTACATTTAAGTCTTTGATCTTCCCAAAAAGGCTTTATTGAGACAATGTGCGGGCGTAGCGAGCAAAATGTTTGTATTTTACGCTATTTGGGCCCATGATCTGGGTGGAAAGGGCTTATACTTTGATCAGCTCCTAATCGGCGGGCCTTATAACATCGCGGATTAATATCAAAATATTTTACTTTGAGAATTGTTTTGTCACACCTCTCCAGAAGCATCACAATTTACTAATGCAAGTCATATACTTTGTCTACTTTCGTTAACACACAAAATATAGGCCGGACAGGTCAAATAATGGCTCTCTTAACGTGGGCCTACTTTTGGCGTAGTGGTAAAAGCCTAACAAGTCCCGCCTATTACGAGCTGATCAAAGTATAATAGGGACATTGTGTGAGCGAGCAGCGCGCAAATCTTTTGTATTTTGCACTATTTTGGCCCATGATCGGGATGAATTTTGGTGGAAAACGGGCTTCTTGTCCCTTTTCTTTTTCTTTGCGTTCCCGATTTTCTCTTTCAATTTTTGTCGGAAGAGCACTTTTCTCTTTCATTTTTTTGTCCGGGTGGGGGGGCTTTGCACCATGCACACCATTGGTTAGGGGCACCCGATCTACTTTCGCCCCCGGGCACCCTGAACCAAAGTTACGCCACTGCTTGGCGTGCAATTTTATGAATGCCGTTTGTTATTTGAAAACAAAATACATGGCGTTCAGCGCAAGCGTTGGACTGGCTGTAAAAACAAGGAACTTTAATTAAACGCCGGTATCGGTATGGCTAGTTCCAATCATGGGTGACCCATTTTGGAATTTAGCTTTCGGCCACCTTTTGACATCGTCCCCCAGTGCGAGTCATCTTTGGCGGGGGTGGTGGACGATCATGACGGGTACCGGTCTTGGGGGGGGGGGGCAAGCTGTGTTTTGGCAATTTTCCTATGTGATTTTCTACATGTTCAAAATCGATTTGGGGACACGTGACTTTCGGGGGGGGGGGGGCTTTGTTAAAAATTGTCAAAAATAGCCTATGATCCACTAGCCACTGTCCTACTCAAGTTCTCGATCATCAAAATCGAGGTCGAGACCCCGGGTCGAGACTCACCTGTGCGTCTGAGAAAAGCTCCCTCGTCTCCATATATTTCATTGGTGTAGTCAAAGAGCTGGCCCCAGTATTGTTGTAGTACGGGAGTTGCGTTCAAATGCATTTTTGTATTCTTCAGAAGTGTCCTATTATAGCCTATTAGTCTCGATACGTCCAACTTAAGAAAGAGAGCATGCTCGTGAACTTATGTTCGTGATCAGGAGGTTCAGGTGGTCAAAAGAGCTCAAAACAGATGACCCGGGAGTATCATAGTATAAATCGGGTAACAACCTGCACTGAATCCGGTCTGAATGATTTTTCTGCGTTCATCAAGAGCCTAGTTGACTTTCACTTTGTCGTTGGGTCAAAGTTGTGCTTGACCGGCTTCTGGCACTGTGCCAGTGTCCCTTGTTAATGGTCAGGCAGTGCAGGCCAAGACCATGCCATAGGGCCCTAGTCGAATTTTGATAAATAAAAATTATTAATAATGATGTACGCATTATACTGATCATATCAAGTGTTCAATAGCTTTCAATAGTAAATGGTTATAAAGAGTTTATTTAAAGGGGCATTTCGTGATCCACAGCCTCATCCCCCAACTTTTCTCAAAACAAGTTGAGATTTTTACACCACTGGATACCTCTGGCTACATAATGTTTATGTACCAAATATTTCTTGCAGATTAATTCGTTTAGCAAAAATATCGCCAAATTTGAATTTCGTTCTGGTGCACCAGAAAGAAATTACAACACATTGTCTATGGAGCAGTGTAATAATCATGATTCATGCATAACTCGCAAACGCAAAATCGGAATCAACTGAAATTTTGGAAATAAGCTTTTTTCGTGGATATCTACTGAAAAATGTCATAAAAAGAGGATGCTAGGATCACGAAATCCTCCTTTAATTAGTAACAGTAAAGTAAAGCCCAAGTAAAATTCACTCGGGAAGCTAACAAACAGGGAGTACCCGTAAAATCATTGGTCACTTTTCAGAGTTTTTAAACCACTGCTTCCAAACAAAACAAATTATATTTCCAATTATCTCTTCTTTATGACATTAGGGTTCCGTTCTACACCTTGAAGTTGAAAAAGATTTTTTAATAATTTTGTAAGGGTGCCCTAGGGGTTAAAAATAGCCCGACCAAAGTTACCCCGCGTTTGGGGCAACTTTGGTCAGAGTATTACATTCCAAGAAAAAAAATCAACAAAAATTGATTTTCGCTGTATATGGGCAAGTAATTGTTGTTTTTTGTGACATTTGACACCTTGCAAAATTAATCAAGCACGCATCCTTGCTCACAAATATCGATTTTTAATTCTTCTGAAAAAAATGTAACAAAAATGCTCATTTTTGGTCAAAATGAATTCCGATTTTTTCGTAAATTTCGAGGAAATTGGACATGAGCGACTATTATTTCTTCCAAATATATTTCTTAACAAATTGACACCAAATATGACTAAAAACAATATTGCTGTACAAAAATATGACCATTTGAAAAAATATATTTGACCGACAAAAGTTACCCCGCTGACCGAAGTTACCCCATTTTACGGTACGGTGACTGAAAAGATCAGATGTGAAAATCAATTACACACAAATTAATACAAATCAGAGTTTTATGTTTTGGCCAGAGTACTGACAAAATGGGCAAGTGGACTACGGAGAAGTCTATGCAGGCCTTTGCAGGCCAGGGCAGGTCCAGGCCAGAGTGGCAGACCTGGTCCAGGCAGACGGACAGTAATGCTAAGTAATGCAATCACGCCCTCTAATCTTCTAGCGATTTTCAATAAGGTTGATTTAGGTCATTACAAGGCAACACGGTCAATCAAACGGCAACGCTCTATTTACAATTGACAGCCTCGACTCCACGAATCAATCAATTACGAACAACTATACAGTGCAGTATAGGCGAACAGGTGGATTACAATCATCTGTGTCATGAGATGAGAGTATAATTCAAGTGGTATATACCATGTATACAGGATGCGACATTGGTAACGATGGAAGCAGATTCGCGAGTATAGTGGATGATAATACAGTTGATAGTAAACATGGTAAATGAAAGTAAGCTGAATTTTTAACACAAAGGAGAGGTAAGTCTTGAAATGTACTTTAAATGTAGTGTAGCGATGTCCTGTAATTACTGGTGCTATTAAAATACGTCGGCCGGTCACAGTGTTGGCTAACACGGACCTCTCGTTTTAGGCCTATGACTTTAGTATGAGACTAGTCTGAGGCTGAGCAGCTGAGCAACAATTCAAATCGACTTCAGTTTACCATTCTACTTTCATCATAATTAGGGGCTGTGAAATGATTATAAGCCCTGGGGGAGGGGCAAGAATTGGTCAGCGGTGGGGGGGGGGAGAGCAGAGGGCAGTGGAGGGGTGGCAAGCGATTTAATTTTGGCATACATTCATGGGGTGCCTTTAAGGGGGTACTACACCCCTGTGGTAAATTTGTGACTATTTTTGCATTTTTCTCAAAAATTAATAACACACTGGTAACAAAAGTTATGTATATTATTGGGGCAAGGAATCCAATTACTACACTGAAATTTCAGTGACTCAAGACAAACGTTCAGTAAATATGATAGGAAATGAGTTACATCATAGCGGTAACGCATTTTATATCATAAGTAGCGAACCGCATGTCTTGGGTCACTGAAATTCCAGTGTAGTAATTGATTCCTTGCCCTATGATATACATAAATTTGGAAACCAGTGTGTTATTAGTTTTTAAGAAAAATGCAAAAATAGTCACAAATTTATTGAGGGGTGTAGTACCCCCTTAACATGTTTTAAGAAAACGCTAGTCTATATTAAGGCTTAGGGTAACAGTACTACGGGCGCGGGCGGAGATGCTTTTTAATTTTGTCTTGATTTACAGGTAGCTCACGCCTTGAAGAGCATACTCTTTTTGTCAAGTTTGTCAAGTTTGACATAATACCAAAGTTAGTCACCTTTATCATTTTTTTTTCCTGTAGGCCTTAAAGTCAGCAATCTGCAATGTGCATACAGCATATTATAATATATAGACCTTTCAAACCCCATTCAAAAATCATCAGAAATGACTCGAAAATGAGATCACATGGACTTTGATAAAGGACGTGAAGGTGGGGTAACGTGTTGCTCGCTATCTCTCATCCACAGTTAACAGTGGGGCGGCCATGGCATCCCAGGCCGCCCGCTTGCTACGGCCCTGTCCACAATTAACAGTGCAAAAGTTCCCTGGGTGTTCACTTCAATGGATATTATTTAGTATGCATGCTTCATCACAAAAAACTTTGAAAAAGGGTCGAATTTTGACCTGCTAGGATTGACGATGTCTTTAGGAAAAGGAATACCCGATGCCATACTTTTTAAGGGTAATTTTTGATGTTTTAGGCTTGTAATTTCAATCCGTCTTCGACGATAGTATCGTAAGATGAATTAGATGATGCTTCTGGAGATGGTACTCAGGTACACAAGTAATAAACCTGTAGTTTCAGTGTATTCTCTTTAGTACTCTTGAAATTAAGTGATTTTTGTCATATAAACATTATGCAGGGGTGTGAGAGTTCCTCTTTTCAGCTGATTTCTTTTTTTTTTGGCCAAAATTTTCTTGTTTTCTTTTATTTCAGCCCATATTTGGCGTTTTTACCCTGATGTTATGCTGTTTTTTGTAGTTTTCCTCTTTTTTTGGTCCGTGGCCTCTCACGCCCCTGATTAAGCCAGATGTCTGTTACACATTGGAACTTCTTTTTCTGTGCGCCTGTTTGGCGTGTACGATCAAAATCTGACCTTAGGTCACAAAAAGTTTTTCTGGACTTCCACCCTCCTCACTAATAAATGTGGGTAGTGAATCGTTACCCTGTATTCGCAGCGCAGCAGAAATGCAGAGGAATGCTGAATTCATGACGTTTGTGAAGGACTGTTTAAAAAAATGATAATAAAATGAGGAACTGTTACAACTAAAATCAAATTGAATTTTGTAAATATTTTAATTAAATTTACCATATTTCATCATTTTTCATCTACCAGGTTTCATAATTTAGCTATGACACTGCAAACCATTTGATGCTACTGCAAGAACCATGGAATTGAAACATTCTTGTCAACATTACCTGCAAGTTGACATCAATTCATGTTGATGATCAAGCTTATCAGTGATATAGCCTATCTTCATCATCAGTTATCCAGTCTCTGTTGTCATGGAGACCAGAGGTGCCCAACTGACACAAAGCAAGATTTCACTACAAGATGGATGGCAATCTAAAATCAACCAAGATGGACGCCTTTATTATCTCAAGTAAGTATTATGCCTTAAGATTTGATTGCTTTTCTTTTACATTCTGTTTTTGTTAAGATGATACGCATAATAATCATCTGTTATGGTATCTGTTGAAGTACCGTAACCACCCGGGTATAAGCCCACCTTCGGCTATAAGCCCACCCCCTATTTTTCAAAACATTCTGGGAACAAGGGTGCACTCAGATATAAGCCCAGTACTAAATTTTGGCCAAGTTCTTAAATCAAACCATGCTTTGCTCTCATATTTAAGAACAAATATAAAAAATATCAGTTGATAACTAACATTCCACACTTTAAGAAATTGACATAGATGATAGCAATTACTGGACTACTGGTACATTGGGAATATACAAATGGGGGATGATTGTTCTTATTTTTAAATTCATGCACTAGCCCTTCCCCGGTTATGAAATCTGCCATCTAGGGGGGTGGGCTTATACCTGAGTGGTTACGGTATATAAAATAATTATTTCCTTGACAAGTAAATTGTGATAAGACAAACTGTGCACAAGGTATTGTGTTCAATCTCCCAATGGCAGTGACTTGGGGGGTATTTTTAGCTTGGGGGAAAAAGTTTGAATTTGAATCAAGTACAAATTAAATTCACTAACTCAGACACTTTTTTTTTCTCCAGATCTCCCATGCTTTCAATTTTTTCTTTAGCATGAATTTATCAATTGAAACGGCTACTTTTACTAATTTTGACAAAGTAATTTCACAATGTCCGGGTGGAAGTAAATCAAAAACTAAAAATAGCTGTGAAACAATTATTCATCTAAGTAAGAAAGCACATGAAGTAAAGTGTTTAACAACATGTTGCAAGTACTCTGCAATATTTCTGACCTCATTGCAAAACACTAGAAATATCTGAATAAATTATTCTTTCAAGGTGATTTTTTTGTTCATTTCAAGATTTGAGCAAGTATGAAATCATAATATATTCAAATCCTTCATATATTTTAAGGCTTATGTTTATTCTGGCTGCATTTTGAAACTTGGTTCCCATTTTTCAGTCAGGCATTGCAAGCAGGTTCACAAACAATGTCCTTGCCATCTTTTTGTGTGGGAGGTTTCCCACATTCCTCTTGAAGTTCATCATATAGAAATTAGCAAATAAGTGGATATATTACTCTCCCATCAACTATTACAACCAATATCAAATTTTTTTAAATTTGGAGTATCATTTTTATCCTAATCTAAAGCGGACATATCTCTTTTCTTTCCACATAGCCAGCATGCTTAAGAATTTTTTTGAGCCTGGTCCCGACAGGACCCAACATGTCTCTGTATGGAGCAACCTTTAAAGAAACAAAAAACAAGCATTTTAATGCTGATATATTTTGCATGAGCATTGTAAAAAAAGATAAGGTGCTTTAAAACAAGATAAGGGCTTTAAAACAAGATATTAAAATTGAACATACCAAAGTAGTATGCATGCTCGTCCCCAAAAAGGGTAGATTTTTGGCCTTGTGGCTACGTCAACGTTTTTAGAAAAAAGGGCCCTTTTCAGGTAAAGTTTTGACATTTAGGGTATCCTTTTTTAACGTCAATGGGTTTGTTTTACAGTTTACGCCATTTAGGGGTCCATTTTAGTTTCTTACGCTGAATTACGCTATATTTTAGGGGTAAGATTTACAGAGCCTTACGCCAATAAGGGATGAATTTTTCTACACTGACTACGCCATTTAGGGTCCATTTTTGAGGTGCTGGGACGAGCATACACACCATTTTGGTATGCGATTGACCCCCTCCAGCATGCCGGGGGGGGGGGAGACATCATTAATGTCCACATTTCAAGTTGTCAGGAATGCGCTGTAGTAAAGTATGCATGTGAACAAAGTCAATGGTGCAGTAGGCCTCTTTTGTTGACAAAGGGAAGGTACAGTTATGCATCAACTATCACTGCATACTGACTCACTATACATTATTTTTTATAAAATTTTTATAATCCAAAGTTCACTCCTCCTCCTCATCGGCGTCGCACAAATGTGATGTGATCAACCGAAAGGAGTTGGATGGTGATGCATTCAGTTTTAACTTTTAAAAAAAATGTAGCCTTTAATTTAAAGGTTATGCTACACTTCTCTGCAGTTCATTTGCCCATTATTGTACATACTCTAGCTGCTTGTATAAATGTAAATATATAAAACTCAGATTTGTATTTTTGTGCAAAATTGGTAGATTTTCCATTTCCACATCTATTCTTTTCAGTCACTGTACTCCCTCTGTTTACTAGCTCCTCGAGTTGCTACATTTTGTTGAAACTCGGATCAAAATTAAAATCAACAGTTGCTGTTAATTTTATCAGTTTCAAACATATGTATGGTACCGGTAGTCAAATAAAAAAAAATGTAACAAAAACAAGAAAGGTGGCATAATGATATTTACTTGAAGTGATTCTTCTTGACATCTGACTTGGGTATGATCAAATGACAGACATATTATATATGTGGATTGAATAAGCATTTTTCAAAGATATGACTTTCATTGTTGACTTTGTTTACAAGTGTAAGGGAACAAAGCAAAAGTTCGTAAGGGGGAGGTCAAATAGTCGTGATTGTATTTGTAATAAACTATTTAAATATTGAAGATAAAAATTGATCTTTTGAAGTTCAAATTTTCTCTGGGGAATTTCAATACTAGTATTTCAGTCACTTTTTCAATATAGGGAAGGAGGGTGGGGGGTGGGGGTCAGCATCCTGAAACGGACTTTTGTTTATAAATAAGATGTCATCAAACATTTCTAAGGGTGTTCCAACCCTTTTAGGGGGTGATAGCGTGTTTCTATTATAGATTCTTTGTCAATGGCAGGCAACAGTTTGTGTTTACATACATGAAAAGCAGTAGAGAGGGGGCATGTGCTGCATCTGCCTCTTCCAAAACTTTTCCTCAAGAGGTCTGCTATGCAAGGCCAGATTTTTTAACTGAAATTTGTTGTAGTCTTTTTGTGAAAATTTGTGAAAAAAAATCATGTTTACCTTGCTCTATTGTGGCACAAATAATATCCCTTGTAAAAATAATGCATTAAGTCTAAAAATTAAGTACTGCATTTAAAAGTATTACAGCTAATGCTTTATTCACTCTACTAAACAGAATGTAATACTGTAAATAGTCCTGATCTTAATAATTGGATGCAAAAATTATATAAAATTCCATATCATGCTATTTATTTTGGGGTCTTACAACATGACATAATCAAAGGCAAGTCATGTTGGTAGCCTTGCTTGAAAGCAAATCCTGTTCTTATTTGCTGAGCACATAATGCCAGTCATAACATTATAACAATGAAGGAACAAATATAGAGTCTGCTATTTACAGAGTCCTTTGCTTCCTTTATTTGCTTTTCTTTTTCATGTTAATCTTGTCCCTAGCCTCTTAAACTAAAACTCACAAGAGAAGGTTTTATTTAGGGGCGCGCCATTTCAGTGATCAAGTAGGCAAAGTTGCTTAGAGCTACGAACTGTATGCTTTTCATGAAGGTTTTGTATGTGGCATAAACTCAACATCGTACATCTATGCAATGTATTTTATACCTGCATACAATAGTTAGAAAAATGAATAGAAACTACCCTCCTGTCGGGTACTTGTTCAATAAATTGACCATTGACAATTTTTTAAACTATAGGCCTATGTACTATGTAGCTCCTTTTCTGTTATTTCAGCAAAGGGAAATAAGGATGGAAGAAAGATGATGAAGAGAAAATTTGTTTACTTTGGTCCAGTTAAGAACCACAGACCCCTCAGGTACCGGGTGTGGAAGACACGACCAGTGATAGCAAGTCGGGTAGCAAGCCTCAAGTGTTAGCCCGGCCCGCCAGCATTTTGTTGTGTACATCATCTAGGGGTGGATGATTGCTTTATAATTAATGAAATTTTGTGGGATTCTTGCTCTTCCAGTCCCTTTGTGCAGTACAGGTTTTCTCAGGTCCGGTTTTATTAGGTTAATTTAGAGCAATGAAGAAACACAAAATACAGTACACTAAAATGAATCTTTTCGATGTTTGGCTTTACTTGCAAAAGGAGTGACCAATGTGTTTCAAAATATAATACATCCAAATCAAACTACTAAGTAAACTGATACATTTACCTGTTGATGCGGGTAACTATGGGGACACCAACTTCTTGTGCACTTAGGTAAGTCTCTTCACCCCTATTGCTGCTCCCCACCCAGGTGTAAAAATTGGGTACAGGCTTTATACCGGGAACTTCGGGAAGGTAACATTCAACAGATTTGATGTGGAGGAGGTGTAGTGATCTCCCAGCATTAATAATTCATGGAGGAGTTTGGCCCAATCACTTTGAAGGAGAGATATGCACTCAGGCCTCTTGGACATACATTCGTCCCATTTACCTTACTTGTCATATATGTGACTATCCACCACAACTGAGCCTGGATGTCGCTAGTGCCACTATTGAGATATGCTACATTGAACTTAAAAATAAACAATAGGAAACAAAGGATTTATTGACTGTTTTATTGATTTTTCACTACTTAAATGTCAAGTACTATAGACATGATATACATCATTTATTTTAAAGCTAATTTCAAGCAGAATATTTTGGTTGAATATCTCAAAAATGATGATTGGCAACTTCAGGGCTCAGTTGTGCTGGATGGTCACATATTTCCAGACATAAGTCTGTTGTAAAAGTGTAACCAGTGAAATATGATCTATACTTAGTACTTTAAGAAAGTTGTGATGTTAAGCAACCTATGGGTTATTTGTTTAAGCCAACTTTGCAAATATCTTCAATTCATTTTTGAAATGGCAAAACCAATAAACACAATTTCTCTGTTAGCATTAGGTCTTGGATAAGAGTTATCTGGAATATTTTGTAGGTTGCTCAATTTGAATCATATTCTACCAGGTGTTCTGGAGTGGTTAAATTGCTACGGTCACTTTATCACTTGAAAAGAATAACTTAAACCAGAAATTTAAATAGTAAGCGTGCGTATCTTTAACATTCATCTAGTTTGAAGCCAATATCCACCAGTACTCCAGTAGTGCTAAAATTTCCCTTCATCAATTGTTATATGTGGGTAGTGTGTGTGTAATAATGTTTGCAGCCTGAATTGTACACATTGGGAGAGGTGGATACCAGAGGGGTACTCAAGTTTGGTTTGGGTAGGGGTGCGTCGCTGAGAATTTGAAATAGGGCCCATCAATATACCAATTTGGCCAAATTTAACTAAAATTATTGTAGTTTTTATAACTTTTTCCGCAAAAATGAGAAAATTTTGAAAAAAGGACCCCATTCATATATACCAAAATTCGGCGGCTGTATTCCATAGTGGCGTATAGTGAGGCATCGCGAATAAACAACTTTTCGAGAAAATCGAGTTTGAAGAAATACCAATTTAAAATCAAGTTGTGTAAATCAGACATTCATCATATTTTGTAAATGATGTGAAATTTCGGTAGTTAACTAAATAGAGTTTATTTCTATATATTTTTCAAAGTAAATAAATACATAATATGTGACGTGTCATGTCAAAAGGAGACACTTTTGGGCAGGATCGTAAATGGAGAAATGGCCAAAATTCTGCCGGGGTGATTTTTCACAATTTGGGTTTGTTGCGAATTTGTGATGTTATTAATGTTAAAATTATTGTCTGATAGTTTCAGACCGGAATATAACTGGCATCTTGTATATTTTGAGACATTTTTCAAGGTAATTCCTACTCTCAGCATTGTCAATATTATTTTTAAAGGCCGATACCTTAATTTCTAATTTTGTAATACCATAACTTACGAACTCAAGATCTTCGCTTAGGAATGTCCGATTTCATTGGGGAAAACGGCGTTGTGGGGCAAAATATCTCTATATGTAAGATATGTAAAAACCTCAAAATTGATAACCTGCCCAAAAGTGTCTCCTTTTGACATGACACGTCACATATTGTTGGCAAACTGACAACAATAAGTATAAAACTATACGTCACTATGGAAAACACGCAAAACGCAATACCCTAACCTAATGTTAACCTTACGCCACCTCGTTCCCTGTGTAATCCCTATGGCGTTACTTTTCGTCATCTTCATTCCATAGTGGCGTATAGGTCACGATACGTCACTATGACATGTAGCGAGGTGTACGCCACTATGACATACAAAGTTTTTCATTTTTGCCGATATTTTTTAACTATAAAATGTGTATACAAAGTGGCGTATGGTCGATACGCCACTATGGAATACAAAAAATGTCACTTTGTAACTATACGCCACATTTAATTAATTAATTACTAATTAATTAACTAATTACGACTGATGAGACTTACAAAAAATGAAAGAGAACATCATTAAAAACATATGTGCCAATTTTCAAAAAAATGACCAAAAATCACTATACGCCACTATGGAATACAGCCGACGAATTAGCCTAGAAAAAGGGCTGTTGGTATTCCAAAAGGCCCCAATTACTACCCATATTTGCAGCACGTCCCCATATGGTCATTTGTAATGAGTACTCCCAGTGGGTGGGTGTTGTCCTATCATCATGATAAACATGGTTATTGGGCTGCCAACAGACATGAAAACAATGACTACAGGGCCGTAGCAAGCGGGGAGGCCATGGCCGCCCCACTTTTAGCGTGTTTCTACTGAGCAGACGGTTGCGGGTTAATTCGAGTGAATTCGGGGTGCTGCGAGGAATACGCGGTAACTGCCCCAGCAGAAACAGATCGGGTGAAGGTTAATGCGCGTAATGCGAGTGAATCCGCCAACCACCTATTGAGGTGGTTAATAGTGGTTAATACGCCGTAACGTTAGCAGTAGAAACAGTACGGGTGACGATTTTATGGGTGACACCGGAAGTTAGCCTATCACAATACAGTGTGAGCATTCAAAATTTGACCTTGAAAGGTCACAAAACTATTTGCTGGACTTCCGCCTTCCCTACTAACTATGTGGGTAGTGAATTGTTACCCTGCATTAACAGCGCAGTAGAAACGACCCAGTGAATGCGAGAGGATTGAAATGCGGGTGAAGGTGAATTCGCGGTAATGCGAGGTGCTCAGTATAAACACGCCGTTTGAGAAATTTCTTTATATCTTTATTTCAATATGGGCATATTTGTAATTTGGCCGCCCCACATTTGAGATGGTCGCCCCACATTTTTCAACCTTGCTACCGCCCTGCCCTGATATGCTGAACATTTTTAATCAGACCCCTTCATCGTAACTAATACCACTTTCTTACCATTGTTTAATACCATGCATGAACATTCCATCCTCTCCTTCAACATGTTCAAGAGCCATCCATGGTTCCACAAACATTGCAGAAGCACAGGAATGCAAAACTGGTGAATTAGTAGCCCAATTAGGTGTTTTTTCTACATTGTGACCTTTTCCTGTCTCATAAAAATTGATGGTAAAAAAGAGTGGGCCAATTTTGATATCATTGAATTGGTTACTGTGAACTGTTTGCCAAAAAAAAATATTGTTCCCTGTTTCATACATGTAGAAATCAGTGGTTTTTAAAGAGAATTATTTTGTGATTTAGCGCTGCAATTTGGGTTGAATATTTTTGGCAACCCTGAAGGAACATTGTCCCGATTAAGGACAGATTTGTAAACATTGATGGTGACTTCATGAATAACTTTCCTTCCTTCATGTGTGATTACTTTAGGGCTTAGTCTGATTCAATGCATTTTATTTCTATCCCTTACTTAAAATGATTATACCCAGGTATTATACCATTTATATGAAATCAAAAGTGTTTGATTTATACCCAAATGAATAGGCTAAAATATTTTGATTTTAGATTCCAGTGCTTGGTAGTTTTGTTAAACAATAGTCCTTTGTTCAAAAATGTCATATCTCAGTGTACAAACCAACTACATGTAGGCCTACTTATGACTGAGACACAATACAATGAGCATAATATTACTAGTATATTATTAGGCACCTTACTGTGCTCAGCTGGTTCAGCTTTCTCAGAAATGAAACAAGAAAGAAAAATGAAATGTTTATGCTTTTCATATAGGTTTTGGTTTAGAACATTGATGCTTGACAATCTGAACTTACCTCAAGAATCGGACATTATAAAATTCACTGATGCTTTTGTGGTGCTTCCTCAAGAGGAAGGATATCAACAAAGATGATGGCGATATAGCGAGGTCCCTAGAGTGAGCTTCCACTAAAGCATTTTGTATCAATATGCTGATTCTTCGATAAATTTTACATCAGTACACATATCAGACTCAAATTGATTGTCAATCCGTAACAGTTATAAACTCGGGTATAAACTTCCATAGCTCTCCATGATAATATTTTTTTTACTTTTCTCAAGAAAGGAAACTTATTACATGTAGTTCCCCTCATTTCACACAGGGTCCCCATTGAAAATGTCACTAAGGTAATAATGAGGCTGTCAGTTGCAGTCCCTGCCCCCCCCCCAGACCAGGGGATAGCGGGAGTTAGGCGGGGAAGTAATTTTGGAAACTGTTACAAACATGTAACAGTCCCGGCAGGGTAGGGCAATATTTTCTTGAACATCCCCGGGCAAGTCCCTTCCCCCTAACCCCGGGGCAACCACCGGAAAGATTACAAAACTGGCATGAATTCTGAGACTCAAATAATAATATCAAAGCACCTGGATTGATAGAACAGATCAGTGTTTCCCCTACTTTGGACTCTGCACAGTTAAAAGTACTCTTTTATAATGTCCTGGGTAGATCCCCGGCCCTTTTGAGATTCATCACATCCCTGTATAAGTCCCGGCTATGTCCGGGTACACAATAAGCTGTAACATTCCAGGCTAAGTCTCAGCTAAATCCCTGCTATTACCCTGGTTCCGGGGGGAAGGGATTGCAATTGACAGGTGCATAAATGTGTGGCTTCCATTGATCACCACAAATACTATGAAATAGCTGATGATATCAGACAAAATGTTGTTATTTTTGTCTGCTTTTGTAAATTATTTGCAACCATCATAATTATTTTTTATGATGCTGAGTCTCTTTCCATATTGTTTCTTTTTTCACTGTTAAATACTTTAATTTCATTTTAAAAACAGCATAAAATGTGGCTATTCGCATAACTGTACACTCCGTAGCAATCATCCTATAGAAGCGTTTAAATTGACTCAGTACACCGGTCGATCTTACCGTTTCCGATGTTGATTAAGATACTTCTTGCATCGATCCCGAGATGCAGAAAAACCAATAGTCATTTTGTCCCACATAAATGAATAAATAACAAAAACCCCCCGACCCCCCGGTGGACTCACCCAAAAGGTGACGTCACACCATATGATCGTCCCTTATCCTCCTTGGTCTCCGACTGACACAGACGCGTGCCTATCGATTGTTCATAGCACTGTGTATCAATTTCTCGACCAAGGCGAGATATACGGTTGTAGTTTCACACCTTAGGTAAAACCAAACCGGTATTGTTCGGCTGAGGATAGTTTTGACGGCATTTTCTGGCGAAAAGTGACAAAAAACGATCCAAAACTTAGCTACATATCGTGCCTCCGTTTGTATACGGGACACACGAGCAATTCAAAATGGCCGCTCGTTGACGCCATTCATTTTGTTTCCCACGTAAAACAACCATTGCAGCCTGTAAGTTACAATAGATGTTTGTACATACACATTGTATTTCATGTACGGTAGGTTATTGTTGCTATGTTAGGGTGATTACTCTATCGTTATGTCTTCATTACCGGCCGATGAGACGAGTTAATTAGATATTCATACGGTGGGGATTGGTAGGGACCCGTCTGACATTTTAGTAATAAAGTTAGCCAGTCCTTACTTTACCACTAACGTTAGCGACCAGCCTCCGTGCTCAGGTTTGCTTACTGGGCTTGAGTCGCGTGTTGGGGGGTAGTGCCCCCTCCCTTTTCTCCTCGCTTCGCCTCGGCCCTGTCGGGCTTGCCCTCCCTGGTGACGGAGCGGGACCCACACCCGCTCTGTTTCACCCTCAGGGAGTGCTCACGATCTTCTAGATGTCTTTCTTTTGCTTATAGTTGAATCATTTTCTTACGATCCGTGACCATTCATAGCATACCTTTGTTTCTCTGTGGATTTGACTAGACGGACATATTCTAAGAAAAAATAGCTCCTATGTCCCTCCCAAAATGGCGGGAAAATCTATTTATAGCTCATTTTTCAAAATGGCACCGGTGACATTTTGAAAAACATGAATATCTATATACCATGTTCTGGATAAGCTATAATGACAAATAATATGTCCTTTTCCACTATCTTTGGCATGCCCAACCTTTTAAGATAAAATTCAAAGTGTTGAAAGGTCATCTTGACCCCTAAATCCAAGATGGCCGCCAGTTCCATATTGAAAAACATGAAAATCGATATATCATGAAGTGGATAGGCTATAATAGCAAACGATGTGTCGTTTTTAACTATATTTAGCATGAAACCCCGTTTAAGATCATATTCAAAGAGTTTGGGGTCACATTGACCCCTATATCCAAGATGGCCGCCAGCGCCATATTGACAAAAACATGAAAATCTATATACCATGAAGTGGATAGGCTATACTGACAAACAATGTGTCGCTTTTCCACTATTTTTGGCATGCCAAATCTTTTTTTTTCATATTCAAAGTGTTTGGGGGTCATCTTAAACCCTAAATCCAAGATGGCCGCCAGCGCCATATTGAAAAATATGAAAATTGATATATCATGAAGTGGATTGACTATAATAACCAACAATGTGTCGTTTTCAACTATTTTGGGCATGCAAAACCATTTAAGATCATATTCAAAGAGTTTGGGGTCACCTTGACTCCTAAATCCAAGATGGCCGCCAGCACCATATTGACAAAACATGAAGTGGATAGTCTATACTGACAAATATTCCACTATTTTTGGCATGCCAAACCTTTTCATGTCGTATTCAAAGTGTTTGGGGGCATCTTGACCCCTAAATCCAAGATGACTGTCTAAGCCATGTCGAAAAACATGAACATCGATATTTAAGATGTGACACACAGGAGGCCAATGCTTATTTTTACTCAATTACTTATACTATAGATTTTGAAAGTGTTACCTTTGTTCTTTCAGAAAAGTTGCACGTTAAGAGCATGTGATGGAGAACAGAACAGACACTGAAGAGCTACAGACCAACCAAGAGACTGATAAACTAGAATGCATGCTGAATGATCATTGCCCTGTAAAAGACAGTTTAGAAAAGTAGAGAAATGGGAGAACATTAAGGACAAATTTTTACAATGGAAGGGCCTTGATAAATTTCAACATCTCAATACAACAGTGGAATGGGATAAAGACCTAAGGGTTGTCATATGCATGCTACTTGTTGTACCACGATGTCTAACACACACGCTCACTGCCAAGCCACAAAACGCAAGCACAAATCTGAGAAATAAAAAAAAAAACAAAAAAAAAAAAAGGCTGGGATGTCCGGTCAGCAATCATCTTTCTCAGGACCTCCTCCCAAGAAACTTTGTTTAAGTATTATAGGTGTTCTGCATGATAATGCATTGTGCGCCACAAAGTCTGGTAACGGACAAAAAGTTGTTACTGACACAAGATGCATGGAAAAACACACACTATGTTACTTTTGACACAAGATGCATGGAAAGATTTTAAAGATCTTTACGGAAATCAGATACACACACTGTTGTTACTTTTGACACAAGATGCATGGAAAAGATCAGTATCTACATTGCAGATGAGGATACAAGAGGCGGTTAATACGTTTATAACGTCAATCCCAGAACAGGCAAACAGCCTTTTTCTTGGAAATCAGATACCACAGTCATTGCTGGCGTCAATATGTCAGTAATCAAGCGAAATAATCTCAGTGAAAATGCAGAGCATCTACAGCATGAAGAACCTTGTGTATGAGGCTCAAGCTTTGTTCTTTCAACATATCAACCAGTCATATTTAAAGATCGCTGATTCGCTTGACAACTGCTCCAGATGAAAACTTTAGTGAGCTCCTACATCATTACTTCCTAAACTAGGTTCAGCTGATGACAACTCAAAGGTCTGATCAATTTCGTCAATCTTAGAGAGCAATCAAGGGAATGGGGAATGGGCATTTTGAAGGGGGAACCTGATATTTTTTTATATTGAAGGGGTCAAATTTTTGGTTGAACTAGGAGGGGGATTGTTAAGTTTTAAATGGAGAAATTCAGTGAAAACAAGGGCATGAATTTGAAAATTTGCTTTCTCTCGCTGGCCCACTCAAAATTGTCAGATTCCCCTTTAAACTTAACAACTCTCCTGGTTCAACAAACAATTTTTCGTTTGCACCTCAAGATCAAAAAAAAAAAAAAAAAAAAATCGGTTCCCCTCAAAATGCCCATTCCCCTGTCGAAATAACGATCGATCTCTCCCTAAGATTGACGCAATCGATGGGACCTTTGGGTTGTCATCAGTTAGACCTGTGTTAGGTTTTTTCAACCAGGTAATGAACTTTAGTTGGAGCTCACTCAAGTTTTCAGCTTGCTCCACCTCATGTATTTACGGAGGCCAAGGAACAGTGGTTGTTTTGATGACCTGTTCTCTAAGTCGTGTTGCGACATTGTTGACCAACTGGTCATCTGTTACTTCCAGTGATAACAGCGGGGCCTCGATGTATGTATCGGAAGTGCTTGTATCATACATAAGCTCACTAACTGAATACGTACGTGAAATCCTATGCCTTTTCCAAATTCTTTGATCAGAAGTTCTCTGAGGTAGCTGGACCTTAATTGGGAAAAGTGCCCGTAGTTTGATGTAATGCGAATGTAATCTTGGAGCAGTCCTTCAAGGGTGCGTATTTCACGATCTTTAAATATGACTTGTTGGATATGTTGAAAAAACAAAGCTTGAGCCTCCCGTTAACATGCTGTAGATGCTCTGCATTTTTACTGAGATTATCTCTCGCTTGATTGCTGACATATTGACGCCAGCAATGACCGTGGTATCTGATTTCCAAGCCAAAGGCTGTTTGCCTGTCTGGGATTGACGTTATAAACGTATCTAACCGCTCTCTTGTATCCTCATCTGCAGTGTGTGCCTTGAATTTTCTCCATGCATCTTGTGTCAAAAGTAACAACAGTGTTTTGTCCCGGTTACCAGACTTTTGTGGACGCACAATGCCATATCATGCAGAACACCTATACTTGAACGAAGTTTCTTGGGAGGAGGTCCTGAGAAAGATGATTGCTGACCGGACATCCCAGCCTTTTTTTTTATTTCTCAGATTTGTGCTTGCGTTTTGTGGCTTGGCAGTGAGCGTGTGTGTTAGACATTGTGGTACAACAAGTAACATGCATATGATAACCCTTAGGGCCTTTATCCCATTCAACTGTTGTATTGACATGTTGAAATTTATCAAGGCCCTTCCATTGTAAAAATTTGTCCTTAATGATCTCAATCATGATATATCGATTTTCATGTTTTTCAATATGGAACTGGCGGCCATCTTGGATTTAGGGGTCAAAATGACCTCTCAACACTTTGAATTTTATCTTATAAGGTTGGGCATGCCAAAGATAGTCGAAAAGGACATATTATTTGTCATTATAGCCTATCCAGAACATGGTATATAGATATTCATGTTTTTCAAAATGTCACCGGCGGCCATTTTGAAAAATGAGCTATAAATAGATTTTCCCGCCATTTTTGGGAGGGACATAGGAGCTCTTTTTTCTTAGAATATGTCCATTTAGTCAAATCCACAGAGAAACAAAGGTATGCTATGAATGGTCACGGATCGTAAAAAAATGATTCAACTATTAGGACTCTCCGAGTTCCAGCTTGACGATTGGGATAGGCTCCATCATCGCCATAAGACGAAGAAGAAATCTACCAAGGGCACTGGTAAGGTCGACACGGTGGATTCTGCTGTGACAGCCCCTATGGGTCATGGCAGGTCTGCTTAAGGGGCTCCGGTCCCCGGACAAGCAGGCGGTTACTTCGGGACTGCTAGCGCGTCCAAAGGCTCAGCAGCCAGCGAAAGCACTGACTATACGTCGGAGCAAAGTAGCAGGCAGCAGAGCGGTAACCACCAGCGCAGAACCCTAGCGGGTTTTGCAGCAGGAGGATACCAGTCGACACGGTAGATTCTGCTGTGACAGCCCCTATGGGTCATGGCAGGTCTGCTTAAGGGGCTCCGTCCCCGGACAAGCAGGCGGTTCCTTCGGGACTGCTAAGCGCGTCCAAAGGCTCAGCAGCCAGCGAAAGCACTGACTATACGTCCGGAGCAAAGTAGCAGGCAGCAGAGCGGTAACCACCAGCGAAAACCCTAGCGGGTTTTGTAGCAGGAGGATACCAGTCCTCTAGCCAAAAATCCTCACGGGTTTTTAGCAGGAGGACACCCGTCTGTTGCAGGCATATCTACGGGCTCAAACAGCCACAGTAGTAGCCAGCGACGGGCAGCATGCAAGGGTACCCCGGGCTTGCCTGGGGTGAACCCTAGCATGCATGGGTTCAGCAGAGACGATACCGCGGCTAACGCTGTGGGTGTAGTCTTAGCAGAACCAACTGGGGTTGTCACACGGCAGCGCCCATGGCGGGACCGCCGAGTGATACCCTGGGCCCTAGAATAGCTGCTGGCTGTCCACAGGGACTGGCTGGCGATTATTCAGGGGTTGGGCTCGCAGTCTCTCACGGGACAGCGACCCAGGTGCATTCGGTGGCAGCTACAAAGAACAGCTACGGCTTGACTTCAGTGGTAGCCGCTATGCACCCGCCCATAGCTGCCGTGAGTGGTCCGCCACACACAGCGACCTTGGGCGAAGCTCTAGAGGGTACAGTAAGTAGCTTGAACAGCCTAGCTGATCAACAACCCACTTATGTCCTCGAGAGCCAGCGGAGCGTGGGTGATCCATTATCGTCAATGGGTCAATTACCCTCTCTTGATCGATCACTGTCAAATCAACAGGGCATAGCTCCATTGATTGACGCCGCCTGCCTATTCAGGTGGCGCAGGTGATTGATCGGGGTATGCACGCCAGCTACCCGTGGTACTAGGCAAGCTCCCTCTAGCCAAGGGACAGCCGGTATAGCGGGTACCCATACACACGGTTGATCTTGCGGGCATGGGTACAGTGGTACACAACCGGAGCCCTCACGGGCACCTACGCTGGAACCACGCGCCAGCGGTACACAGCCGGAACCCTCACGGGTACCCATGCTAGTACCGCGCCGGTACCACGCCAGCACACAGCTTGATCCCCCAACAGGGAACGCAGTGTGCGAGGGTACAGCGGTCCACAGTTGGGAACCCTCAAGGGTACCCACGCTGATACCGCGACCGGTACCGCAGCACTCCGCTTTAGTCGCCACAGTCTCTGTGGCAACAAGGGGGAGGCGGTGCTGGTACTGCAGTACCATGGGGTTACCCTGGTGGCGGATCCTTTCAGGGTCCGCTGCCGGCGGGTATGCCCCGTGGTACCCGCCGCAGCGTGTTTCTTCCACGGCCTAGCACCGTGGCAAGTGTCGCCTAGCGATGGCCACGCAGTACCAACATCAGCTGTTGACATGGCCAGCCGGCATGGGGCTAACCCAGATCTTGATCAGGGTAGGCCCCGTGCTGCTAGCGCTAGGACGACGGCTGCGAGAGCATGCGGACCCAGTGGTGCCATGGCGGATACCTCAGGGTCTTGCGGGAGTACGCCCTCTTCTGCTGGCAGGTAGTCGGCGAGCCACACAGTGGTTATGCCTTCTTACCCGCTGTCAGATGCCCGTCCTCAGTTACCGTCATCATCGGAGCATGATACGGATACTGTGGGCGAGGGAAAGGAGTCGGAAGCTGAGTCCGGTAGTGACATCACTACAATCTCCTTCCCCCGCTGCCCCGCGAGGGGAGCAACAGCACTGATCTTCCTCCGGACACTTCTACGGGAGTCCATGGAGGAGGACCAGGGGATCCTTTCAGTAGGATGCTCAGCTGCTGCTTCCTCACAGGGGACGCCTGCACTCTCATTCCCGGAAACCCACTCATATCGTAGGTCCCGTGGTCCTCCCGCGTTGCACGCTTCCTCTGCGTGTAACGCGGAGGACCACGGACCTACCTGAGGGGATCCGAGAGGGACCCAGATGTCGCAAGCGTATCACGCCAGACAACATCTGAGCTCTTCCGAGGTGAGCCTATTAGCGGTGCTAACAGCTAGCCTCAACGAGAGCTCCATGGGCCTAGCCCATAGGGTGTCCACTCAGCGCCGGGGGGCGGGGCCTGCCACTCCAATCGCTCAACGCGATGGAAAGGCAGGGTCCTTTTTCTCTTTGGATGCTTCTGCGCTACGGTGGAGGACCGTGCAAAGAAGTTACCAACGGGATCACTCTGAAGAAGTCGGAAACCGCCCTCACCATGGGTAGGAGCTCCGACTTCCGCAGGCCGTCCACCACCAACAGTACCCGAGCCCACTACCTCTGTAGCACCCATTTCTGGGAGGCGCAAGGGTAGCACAGGAACAGCTGGCAAGCCCCAAAGAAGAGCAAGCGCTCTTCCAAGGGAAGCTAGGCAGAGCATTCCTGGGGGGCTCAGCGTTTTTCCACAGGGGATCTCCCAGTGGACGACCGCTTATTGGCTTTCACCCAGAGGTGGGAAACCATCTCTTTGAGCGCCTGGGTATGGTCAGTGGTGAGTGGGGGTTACAGACTGGCAACCCAGTCTCCCCACATTCTGCCTGCACATTTCAGAGGTCCACAGTAGTGCCGCCAGACGGCCCCCAGCGTCGGGCACTACTGACAGGGATCACACAGCTTCTCACGAAGCGGGCGATTGTCCCGGTCTACCCCCGTTCTACGGGTGATCTTGGAGCCATTGGCTCCAAGGAAGACCGGCGACGGGAGCCCCATCCGGAACCGCAGGCTGTTGAACACGTTCTTCAGGCCCAAGAGGTTCAGAATGGGGACTCTCGCCTCGGTGCTCGCCTGCCCCATCAGGGGCATGGGAACAGCATCGCTAGATCTCTCGGACGCCTATCTGCATATGCCAATCGCCTCTCAAGATCAGAGGCATCTGCGCTTCTAGGTACAGGATCAAAATTACCAGTTTTGATACCGCCATCCGCCTGTCCATCTCTCCCAGGGTGCTTAACACTCTTGGTCAGAGCGGTGGCAGCGCACCTGAAGCACAGGGGTGTCAACATCAGTTGCTACCTGGACGTTTGGCTCATATACGGACGCACTCCACTGAAGACTACGGGTCTCATGGGGTTGATAGTCCGTAGGGTGCGGGACCCTGGATTTTTTGATCAGCTCAAAAAAGTCCAGCGTGGTCCCGACGCAGACACCACTATTTGTAGGGGCCCAGATCACCCTCACGGAGGGGTTCGCGGTGCTCTCACCCGAGCGGGTGATTTAACATGGTGCGGTGTGCCTGACTCTTGGCCGAGTCTCGGCAAAACCCGCTGTGGCATGGATGAAGGTGGTAGGCCTAATGGCCAGTATGGTAGACCTCGTACTGTACTGCCGCTTTCTACGCTAGGGCTTACCCAACTACACCTTCTAGCCTGCTTGCAGGCCCAGTCGTCACCAATATCCCTCGCGGTTCCGTTGTCGGAGATCGCGCGAGAGGAACTCTGGTGGTGGACCCATCAGCCCAATTTGACCCAGGGTGTCAGGTTTCCTGCACCCCGGTATGTCACGTAGTGACGACCATAGCGCCAAAACGGGGCTGGGGGTCCACATCCTGACGGAGACTCTGTCTCGGCCTATGGGGCCATAGAGACAGAGTTTCACATCAACCTCCCTCGCTCACGAGGAGGTGATCGTGGAATCACATACCGCTGCCCTGACGGATAACACAACCGTGGTAGCCTACCCCAACAGACAAGGGGACTCCGGGCCACCACGATTGAGCCTGCATGCACGACACCTGATAGGGTGGTGCAAGTTCAGGCAGATTACGATGAGAGCGATACACATCGCTGGCGTCACCAGCATCCTCGCGCACAATCTGTCACGAGGAAGGGTGTCGGGACCAGCAGAATGGTCCCTTGTTCGCAGGTTGCTCAGACGATCTTCAAGGGATGTACCACCCTCGAAAGATCTGTTCGCATCTCATCGCAATCATCCACTGCCGGTGTACTGCTCAAGGGTCGCGGACCCCAAGCATTCACCGTGGGCGCTCTGTCCATAGACTGGGGAGGATGACAGCTTATGCAGTCCTCCGATCTCACTACTCATGAGGGTGGTGACCAAGATCGGGTGGGAAGACTGCATTGTCATTCTGCTAGCGGCAAGGCCGCTGGCGCTCCCCGAGGTACCAGATCTACTCCGGATGCCCGGAGCGGAGGTACCAGTCTATCACTAGAGCACCTGCAGTTAGCTGCATGGCCCTTACCAGGAACGCGCAGCGGAGGGATACTTTTCATCAGAAGCTGTTTTTCTCATCGCCGGGCTAGACGGAAGTCTACCCTCCGTGACGTATAGCCAGAGTCTGGCTCCATACTACGCTTGGTGCAATGAGACAAATAGCTCTCCCGCTAGAGCCTCTGTGCTGCTAGTTCCGGAGTTTCTGACAGAAAAGTTCCAAGCAAGACTTCAGCGGGCCACTGGGGCCAGCTATAAGTCAGCTGTCCTCTCCATTCACCGAGGTTTCGAGACGGGGCGACTATCATAACCGATGGTTACCTTATTAGTCTACGCTTCGACGGTATGTTCAACGAGTGTCTACCATAAAGGAAAGTGATCCTCCTAAGGGATCCCAACACAGTCTTAGATTACTTTAAGGGTCACCCTTTTGACCTTCCGTCAAAAGCGGCTTAAATACGTAACTCTCAAGATGGCTTTCCGGTTTGGCGTTGGCTTCGACGGCGGTGCTGAGTTGCACACGGTCTCGAGGTTAGCTTCCGTGTTCACAAACACTGGAGCGACACTGTTTCGGCGCTCTGTTCTCGTGACTACGAACGGGCGCGGTGCATACCGACATTCGTCCCTCTCCAATCCCCAGGGTTGGGCAAGGTTCGGCTGAAGCCAAAGATAGGCTGGGGTGTCCGATAAGGCGCTGCAGCACTTTTTCTTCCGAACACAAGCCTTGCGAGGGACTCACGACCGCATTCATCACCCTTACAGAGCCTTTCGGTCCAGCCGCTGTCGCAATGGCTGGTCCAGGTGTTGGTGGGGTCCGGGGGATCTCCAAGGTTTCGCGTCCCACGACCCACTCGACACGAGCTATCTCATCATCTTGGGTATACCGTCGGTTGTCCCTTGAGGAGATCTAGCAGGCGGTGTCCCGGAAGCCACCTTCGCCTTCTCTACGATACTTCCGCTTACGTTAGTAATCAGAGACGGGCGGGAGGTTTACCGGGACATTGTTCGGCGATCATAATACGGTGGTGTACGGGTACCAGGTTTTCAGACTATACAGAATACTCAGCATGGTAAGAACCAGTGTCGCTATTCTTAACCACCAAACTTATTAAGTAAGGAGGTTTATGTCTGTGATCGCGTGGTCTTTTTTGTTTTCCAGACCGTTGGGGGAAAATATTTCTGACCTCGCGAAAACCATCGTTACCCGCTCCCGATCCCTGATCAGATGCTGACCAATCTTGTACCTCCATCCGTCGGTTACTTGCTAGATCGATCTTTCAGATGTTGATGCAAGAAGTATCTTAATCAACATCGAAGCGGTAAGATCGACCGGTGTACTGAGTCTAGTCCCAAACAAAAAATGTTTGGTAGACTCATAACCGATGCGATCTTACCTTTCCGATGTTGATTATCCCGACCCCGCCACCCCTACAAGTTTGGTCCGGTAGGGGATCCCAAGTCGGATAAGGGATTTATCATATGGTGTGACGTCACCTTTTGGGTGAGTCCACCGGGGATCGGGGTTTTGTTATTTATTCATTTATGTGGGACAAAATGACTATTGGTTTTTTTTTTTTTTTTTATCGATGCAAGAAGTATCTTAATCAACATCGGAAAGGTAAGATCGCACCGGTTATGAGTCTACCAAACATTTTTGTTTGGGACTATTATTGAATAAATTGAAATGAAATTCTCTTTGCCAAATGTACAATCCACAATTGATTTACCCACTATCAAGTAAGCAAACATGACAATGATAAATGTACACAAAGCGTAGATTAGAATATAATCATTTCACACTACTCAGTCAAGTGGTTGTCAATTTGCTTTATGTGGACGGACGGTGTCCCTTTATTGCATCGCTGGTGATAAGTCTGTCTAAATTTTTACCGCCACCAAGCCTTAGTTAATACAAGTGGTAAAAATATGGCTCTCTTATGAATTTCAATTTTAAGGCCAGCCATGGTCAACTTTTGTTGCCCTTTCTTGACTTACTTTTAAAGCATTTTAAAAATTGATTGTTAACATGAAAAAGAAGCCCATAAATGGGCATTCCATTTCTTTAGGAGAGTTCGGAGGGGAGCATGACTTACCGATGTTTGCACATGAATATTGAGACAAATAAATCTGACACACAAGAGGAATGGTATGGGTTCTGTTATGAAGGAGAAGGGGTGGGATAATGCCCGAAACCTTTGTTTTTATTTTTAAAAACACAAGCAGTATACAGAGGGGGACAAGAAACAACAAATGTACAGGAAACAACATTTTTTGGCCATCACAGCCACTTTACCTACTTCTGTGCCAACATTTCTTGTTACTTTTACCACTCTACATACTCTCTGTTTTACTTCTTTCCTGGAACTTCCCCACATCAAGTTGGTATACTGTTTATGCTCTAAAATAAACATTGTTTCCCTTTTATTAAACTCCTAGTGGAGGTCTGCAATTTGATACTATTACTATGAAAGCTACGGGTGTGCCCTGGGTGCAATCCACAATCGTATGATATCGGAATGATTCAAGATAAATCAAATTTTTAGTCATTTTATTGTGTATAAAATATGATCACATTAAATATACTAATACAGAGCTTGATTTTTTTTACTATAAAATAATAATGATTCAGTTGTTGAAGGAGATACAGCAGTCTGGCACTGTACAGCAGAAACCGTTGTAACATAATGTAATGTTTTGGCAATAATATCACACTATGTACATAGTAATAATAGGTAGCCCAGCAACGATTCATACATGCTATCAATGTGCTCCCATGGGCCACCTTACCTAAACAATAGCAAAACTTTTTTCTGCACTACTAGAGTTGAACTTTCCTTTACTCGCGATCCCATTGTGTGTGGCCTATGATTTTGCTTCATTTGGCACACTGAAGTACAATGGATTACAATAGGTATAGTCAATTGTTGATTACTGAGCTATGCATGGGTACATTTTAATAGAACTCTCACTTCTCTGTCTGCATATAGAGCAAAGATAGTTATATTTTGTCTTGAAATAACAGTATGGTTGATACACCATATTGCAAAAACATAAACAAAATATCAAACATTTGAATGTTAAGAATTGTGTTGTTTGTGACCGGGAGGTATAGATTTTATGTGCAGCTGGGATTCTGAAAACATACTCCAATAATATACCAAATTGACCAAAAGGAGACCCCAAATTATACTAATTTTGAATTATTTATGTTCAGAAGTATGGTAAATTTCTGTCTGTAAATTTAGATAAAAAACAGTGACAAATCTGCACTTTATTTGGAAAAAAATGTTAAAAAACAACACCAGTTTTTTGTCTACTCAATGGGGATCCTAACCACCAGGATATTTTAGATTTTTTTGCCCATTTTCACCAAATGTTTCTCCCCTGAAACTTGAAATACATTTACTTCCCCACTTATCCTGGTTATGCCATTGGTAATACCAGAGATCTTCTCTGGTAATACTAAACATGCAGTACACACTAGATCATTTTTCCAAGTGTAATGTATGTGATATATTCACTGGTACTAATGGTAATCATGGTAATGTGTCTTCTATTTAGAACTGAGGAGTTAATATTAAAATGACTAGAGCATTGGTTACTTAGGAACAGTGCATGGCCAATTGAATTCCATTTACAAGCTAATATAACCACCATGCTGATCAATGAAGTATGAACATGGAATACAGGCAATTTTCATAAACATAATTGAATGAAATGAGAAAATACAGTACTGGATGTATTGATTGAAAATCAATAACCCATGGAGGGAACTGGTGATGTGGACAGTTATAACATCAAATTAGATCAAAATAAATGATGAGTGGACAAAAGATGGACCACTTTTGGCCTCTTAATTTATATATTAGTTTATATTTCTGCCAATCCTGAATACCTAGTAGGAGGGAAAAACTATAAGTGACAGCTGTAAGTGATATCAAAAGTGCTTAATAAAATTGCTTAAAAGTGCTTAAGAGAATGATTGACAGACATTGTCTTAAAATCAAAGTGTGGCTTCACACTTGAATGGTGTTTCTAGAAGACAGTTGTATACATATTTTCAGAGGAGTTCTGTTGTTGCATGCATCTCAAGAACAGTGGTCACAAATTGGACAATATTAAGATAGTAAAGAAGGAAAACAAGTTCCTCAATAGGAAGATACAGGAGTCCATAGCATCAGACAGGAGAAATAAGTCAAGCTAAACAGAGACGGGGCCGGGATCTTCTGAGAATTTACAACTGGCTTCTTGAAACACCTCCTAAATTATCCAAGTGTGAAGAAGACAGTCAGCTTGTCATTACTGCCTGAGGATAGTATAGTTGCTGAAAATATAAGCAGGTACATTGTAAATATTTATTGCCTTCAGTTTCGATGAAAGTTCTAAAATTTTATTGGTTGCTTTTTTTTTGCTATTTTGGTATGACTAATCTGACTGATGAGTTTTAGCATGGTAGTTTTCCTGTAGTTTTCTCCAGGCTCACCAAACCACTTATTTGGTTGCTAAATTTGTTGGCTGACTTTCAGTGCCATTTTGACCACTTTTTGTCCCATGGAAATTGGGTGACTTTCTGTAGTTTCCTACCCCATAGAAACCAATTGGGACTCATCAATGAACAAAAAAAAAAAACCATGTTCTATGGGTGGATGGACCTTTCAAATAGGGTTGGTCTGTGTGGTGTTTATTTTTTCTTCCAGGCTAAAATTACCCTAAAATTTCACCAAAATCTGATTTGCAAACATATTCTTAAAATGTTCAGCCAAAATTGATAAATTTTAGCGCCCAAAGGGCTAATTTTAATATGATTTTAGCTAAATTTTTCCAAAAAATCTCAAACGCAAGTTCTGGGTTGGTCGGGCCTGTAGAACAGTATTGACTCAGTACACCGGTCGATCTTACCGTTTCCGATGTTGATTAAGATACTTCTTGCATCGATCCCGAGATGCGGAAAAAACCAATAGTCATTTTGTCCCACATAAATGAATAAATAACAAAAACCCCGATCCCCGGTGGACTCACCCAAAAGGTGACGTCACACCATATGATCGTCCCTTATCCTCCTTGGTCTCCGACTGACACAGACGCGTGCCTATCGATTGTTCATAGCACTGTGTATCAATTTCTCGACCAAAGGCGAGATATATACGGTTGTAGTTTCACACCTTAGGTAAAACCAAACCGGTATTGTTCGGCTGAGGATAGTTTTGACGGCATTTTCTGGCGAAAAAGTGACAAAAAACGCGATCCAAAACTTAGCTACATATCGTGCCTCCGTTTGTATACGGGACACACGAGCAATTCAAAATGGCCGCTTTCGTTGGCGCCATTCATTTTGTTTCCCACGTAAAACAACCATTGCAGCCTGTAAGTTACAATAGATGTTTGTACATACACATTGTATTTCATGTACGGTAGGTTATTGTTGCTATGTTAGGGTGATTACTCTATCGTTATGTCTTCATTACCGTCCAATAAAGACGGAGTTAATCAGATATTCATACGGTGGGGATTGGTAGGGACCGTCTGACATTTTAGTAATAAAGTTAGCCAGTCCTTACTTTTACCACTAACGTTAGCGACCAGCCTCCGTGCTCAGGTTTGCTTACTGGGCTTGAGTCGCGTGTTGGGGGTAGTGCCCCCCTTTCTCCTCGCTTCGCCTGCCCTGTCGGGCTTGCCCTTCCCTGGTGACGGAGCGGGACCCACACCCGCTCTGTTTCACCCACAGGGAGTGCTCACGATCTTCTAGATGTCTTTCTTTTGCTTAGGACTCTCCGAGTTCCAGCTTGACGATTGGGATAGGCTCCGTCATCGCCATAAGACGAAGAAGAAATCTACCAAGGGCACTGGTAAGGTCGATCGGTGGATTCTGCTGTGACAGCCCCTATGGGTCATGGCAGGTCTGCTTAAGGGGCTCGGTCCCCGGACAAGCAGGCGGTTCCTTCGGGACTGCTAAGCGCGTCCAAAGGCTCAGCAGCCAGCGAAAGCACTGACTATACGTCGGAGCAAAGTAGCAGGCAGCAGAGCGGTAACCACCAGCGAAAACCCTAGCGGGTTTTGCAGCAGGAGGATACCAGTCGACACGGTAGATTCTGCTGTGACAGCCCCTATGGGTCATGGCAGGTCTGCTTAAGGGGCTCCGTCCCCGGACAAGCAGGCGGTTCCTTCGGGACTGCTAAGCGCGTCCAAAGGCTCAGCAGCCAGCGAAAAGCACTGACTATACGTCCGGAGCAAAGTAGCAGGCAGCAGAGCGGTAACCACCAGCGAAAACCCTAGCGGTTTTGTAGCAGGAGGATACCAGTCCTCTAGCGAAAATCCTCACGGGTTTTTAGCCGGAGGACACCCGTCTGTTGCAGGCATATCTACGGGCTCAAACAGCCACAGTAGTAGCCCGCGACGGGCAGCATACAAGGTTCCCCGGGCTTGCCTGGGTTGAACCCTAGCATGCATGGGTTCAGCAGAGACGATACCGCGGCTAACGCTGTGGGTGTAGTCTTAGCAGAACCAACTGGGGTTGTCACACGGCAGCGTTCCATTGCGGGACCGCCGAGTGATACCCTGGTCCCTAGAATAGCTGCTGGCTGTCCACAGGGACTGGCTGGCGATTATTCAGGGGTTGGGCTCGCAGTCTCTCACGGGACAGCGACCCAGGTGCATTCGGTGGCAGCTACAAAGACGAGCTACGGCTTGACTTCAGTGGTAGCCGCTATGCACCCGCCATAGCTGCCGTGAGTGGTCCGCCACACACAGCGACCTTGGGCGAAGCTCTAGAGGGTACAGTAAGTAGCTTGAACAGCCTAGCTGATCAACAACCCACTTATGTCCTCGAGAGCCAGCGGAGCGTGGGTGATCCATTACCGTCAATGGGTCAATTACCCTCTCTTGATCGATCACTGTCAAATCAACAGGGCATAGCTCCATTGATTGACGCTGCCTATTCAGGTGGCGAGGTGATTGATCGGGCGTATGCACGCTCAGCTACCCGTGGTACTAGGCAAGCTCCCTCTAGCCAAGGGACAGCGGTATAGCGGGTACCCATACACACGGCTTGATCCCTTGCGGGGAACGCGGTGAGGCATGGGTACAGTGGTACACAGCCGGGAGCCCTCACGGGCACCTACGCTGGAACCACGCATACAGCGGTGCACAACCGGGAACCCTCACGGGTACCCATGCTAGTACCACCCCTGTACCACGCCAGCACACAACTTGATCCCCAAACAGGGAACGCAGTGTGGCGAGGGTACAGCGGTCCACAGTTGGGAACCCTCACGGGTACCCACGCTGATACCGCACCGGTACCGCAGCACCGCTTTAGTCGCCACAGTCTCTGTGGCAACAAGGGGAGGCGGTGCTGGTACTGCAGTACCATGGGGTTACCCTGGTGGCGGATCCTTTCAGGGTCAGCTGCCGGCTGGGTATGCCCCGTGGTACCCGCCGCAGGGTGTTTCTTCCACGCCCTAGCACCGTGGCAAGTGTCGCCTAGCGATGGCCACGCAGTACCAACATCAGCTGTTGACCAGGCCCGCCGGCATGGGGCTAACCCCGATCTTGATCAGGGTAGGCCCCGTGCGGCTAGCGCTAGGGCGGCGGCTGCGAGAGCATGCGGACCCAGTGGTGCCATGGCGGATACCTCAGGGTCTTGCGGGAGTACTCCCTCTTCTGCTGGCAGGTAGTCGGCGAGCCACACAGTGGTTATGCCTTCTTACCCGCTTTCAGATGCCCGTCCTCAGTTACCGTCATCATCGGAGCATGATCACGGATACTGTGGGCGAGGGAAAGGAGTCGGAAGCTGAGTCCGGTAGTGACATCACTACAATCTCCTTCCCCGCTGCCCCGCCGAGGGGAGCAACAGCACTGATCTTCCTCCGGACACCCCCTAAGGGGGAGTCCATGGAGGAGGACCAGGGATCCTTTCAGTAGGATGCTCAGCTGCTGCTTCCTCACAGGGGCGCCTGCACTCTCATTCCCGCAAACCTCACGGGTAGATATCGTGGGGCTGTCGAGCTCAGTAGAGCTATGACGCCGCTGCGTGCTTGCACGCTTCTCTGCGTGTAACGCGGGAGGACCACGGACCTACCTGAGGGGATCCGAGAGGGACCCAGATGTCGCAAGCGTATCACGCTCAGACAACATCTGAGCTCTTCCGCGAGGTGAGCCTATTAGCGGTGCTAACAGCTAGCCTCAACGAGAGCTCCATGGGCCTAGCCCATAGGGTGTCCACTCAGTGCCGGGGGGAGGGGCCTGCCACTCCAATCGCTCAACGCGATGGAAAGGCAGGGTCCTTTCTCTCTTTGGATGCTTCTGCGCTACGGTGGAGGACCGTGCAAAGAAGCTACCAACGGGAGCACTCTGAAGAGGTCGGAAACTGCCCTTACCATGGGTAGGAGCTCCGACTTCAGCAGGCCGTGCACCACCAACAGTACCCGAGCCCACTACCTCTGCAGCACCCATTTCTGGGAGGCGCAAGGGTAGCACAGGAACAGCTGGCAAGCCCCGAAGAAGAGCAAGCGCTCTTCCAAGGGAAGCTAGGCAGAGCATTCCTGAGGGGCTCAGCGGTTTTTCCACAGGAGGATCTCCCAGTGGACGACCGCTTATGGCTTTCACCCAGAGGTGGGAAACCATCTCTTTGAGCGCCTGGGTATGGTCAGTGGTGAGTGGGGTTACAGACTGGCAACCCAGTCTCCCCACATTCGTCTGCACATTTCAGAGGTCCACAGTAGTGCCGTCAGACGGCCCCCAGCGTCGGGCACTACTGACAGGGATCACACAGCTTCTCACGAAGCGGGCGATTGTCCCGGTGCCCCCCCCGTTCTACGGGTGATCTTGGAGCCATTGGCTCCAAGGAAGACCGGCGACAGGGAGCCCCATCCGGAACCGCAGGCTGTTGAACACGTTCTTCAGGCCCAAGAGGTTCAGAATGGGGACTCTCGCCTCGGTGCTAGCCTGCCCCATCAGGGGCATGGGAACACCATCGCTAGATCTCTCGGACGCCTATCTGCATATGCCAATCGCCTCTCAAGATCGGAGGCATCTGCGCTTCTAGGTACAGGATCAAAATGACCAGTTTTGATACCGCCATCCGCCTGTCCATCTCTCCCAGGGTGTTTAACACTCTTGGTCAGAGCGGTGGCAGCGTACCTGAAGCACAGGGGTGTCAACATCAGTTGCTACCTGGACGTTTGGCTCATATACGGACGCACTCCACTGAAGACTACGGGTCTCATGGGGTTGATAGTCCGTAGGGTGCGGGACCCTGGATTTTTTGATCAGCTCAAAAAAGTCCAGCGTGGTCCCGACGCACACACCACTATTTGTAGGGGCCCAGATCACCCTCACGGAGGGGTTCGGGTGCTCTCACCCGGCGGGTGATTTAACATGGTGCGGTGTGCCTGACTCTTGGCCGAGTCGCGGGCAAAACCCGCTGTGGCATGGATGAGGGTGGTAGGCCTAATGGCCAGTATGGTAGACCGCGTACTGTACTGCCGTTTCTACGTTAGGGCTTACCCAACTACACCTTCTAGCCTGCTTGCAGGCCCAGTCGTCACCCACTATCCCTCGCGGTTCCGTTGTCGGAGATCGCGCGAGAGGAACTCTGGTGGTGGACCCATCAGCCCAATTTGACCCAGGGTGTCAGGTTTCCTGCACCCCGGTATGTCACGTAGTGACGACCATAGCCAAACGGGGCTGGGGGTCCACATCCACGAGACTCCGTCTCGGCCTATGGGGCCATAGAGACAGGGTTTCACATCAACCTCCCTCGCTTACGAGGAGGTGATCGTGGAATCACATACCGTTGTCCTGACGGATAACACAACCGTGGTAGCCTACCCCAACAGACAAGGGGACTCCGGGCCACCACGATTGAGCCTGCATGCACGACACCTGATAGGGTGGTGCAAGTTCAGGCAGATTACGATGAGAGCGATACACATCGCGCGGGCGTCACCAGCATCCTCGCCGCACAATCTGTCACGAGGAAGGGTGTCGGGACCAGCAGAATGGTCCCTTGCTCGCAGGTCGCTCAGACGATCTTCAAGGGGATGTACCACCCTCGAAAGATCTGTTCGCAGCATCTCATCGCAATCATCCACTGCCGGTGTACTGCTCAAGGGTCGCGGACCCCAAGCATTCACTGTGGACGCTCTGTCCATAGACTGGGGAGGATGACAGCTTATGCAGTCCCTCCGATCTCACTACTCATGAGGGTGGTGGCCAAGATCGGGTGGGAGGACTGCATTGTCATTCTGCTAGCGGCAAGGCCGCTGGCACTCCCCGAGGTACCAGATCTACTCCGGATGCCCGGAGCGGAGGTACCCAGTCTATCACTAGAGCACCTGCAGTTAGCTGCATGGCCCTTACCAGGAACACGCAGCGGAGGGATACTTTTCATCAGAAGCTGTTTTTCTCATCGCCGGGCTAGACGGAAGTCTACCCTCCGTGCACGTATAGCCAGAGTCTGGCTCCATACTACGCTTGGTGCAATGAGACAAATAGCTCTCCCGCTAGAACCTCTGTGCTGCTAGTTCCGGAGTTTCTGACAGAAAAGTTCCAAGCAAGACTTCAGCGGGCCACTGGGGCCAGCTATAAGTCAGCTGTCCTCTCCATTCACCGAGGTTTCGAGGCGGTTAGACTATCATAGCCGATGGTTACCTTATTAGTCTCGCCTCGACGGTATGTTCAACGAGTGTCTCTACAAAAAGGAAAGTGATCCTCCTAAGGGATCCCAACACAGTCTTAGATTACTTTAAGGGTCACCCTTTTGACCTTCCGTCAAAAGCGACGCTTAAATACGTAACTCTCAAGATGGCTTTCCGGTTTGGCGTTGGCTTCGGGACGGCGGTGCTGAGTTGCACACGGTCTCGAGGTTAGCTTCCGTGTTCACAAACACTGGAGCGACACTGTTTCGGCGCTCTGTTCTCGTGACTACTGAACGGGCGCGTGCATACCGACATTCGTCCCTCTCCAATCCCCAGGGTTGGGCAAGGTTCGCTGAAGCCAAAGATAGGCTGGGGTGTCCGATAAGGCGCTGCAGCACTATTTCTTCCGAACACAAGCCTTGCGAGGACTCACGACCGCATTCATCACCCTTACAGCGCCTTTCGGTCCAGCCGCTGTCGCAATGGCTGGTCCAGGTGTTGGTGGGGTCCGGGGGATCGCGGGTTTCGCGTCCCACGACCCACTCGACACGAAGCTATCTCATCATCTTGGGTATACCGTTCGGTTGTCCCTTGAGGAGATCTAGCAGGCGGTGTCCCGGAAGCCACCTTCGCCTTCTCTCGATACTTCCGTTTACGTTAGTAATCAGAGACGGGCGGGAGGTTTACCGGGACATTGTTCGGCGATCATAATACGGTGGTGTACGGGTACCAGGTTTTCAGACTATACAGAATACTCAGCATGGTAAGAACCAGTGTCGCTATTCTTAACCACCAAACTTATTAAGTAAGGAGGTTTATGTCTGTGATCGCGTGGTCTTTTTGTTTCCGACCGCTGGGGAAAATATTTTCTGACCTCGCGAAACCATCGTTACCGCTCCCGATCCCTGATCAGATGCTGACCAATCTTGTACCTCCATCCGTCGGTTACTGGCTAGATCGATCGCTCAGATGTTGCCGCAAGGAGCATCGCAATCAACATCGGAACGGTAAGATCGACCGGTGTACTGAGTCTAGTCCCAAACAGAAATGTTTGGTAGACTCATAACCGATGCGATCTTACCTTTCCGATGTTGATTATCCCAGACCCCGCCACCCCTACAAGTTTGGTCCGAGTAGGGGATCCCAAGTCGGATAAGGGACGATCATATGGTGTGACGTCACCTGTTGGGTGGTCCACAGGGGGATCGGGGGGCTTTTGTTATTTATTCATTTATGTGGGACAAAATGACTATTGGTTTTTTCCGCATCTCGGGATCGATGCAAGAAGTATCTTAATCAACATCGGAAAGGTAAGATCGCACCGGTTATGAGTCTACCAAACATTTCTGTTTGGGACTAGTTTTTTTGTCGCCTAATGGAGTTGGCACTCTACATGTATTTATGCTGTTATTCTGACTAAGTATGCACTCTTATTTTGACTTTTTTGGTACTTGTCAGTCACCGTTAATTACCATTTATGTTGTGTGCTTTAAAAAAAAGTATCAATAAGGTTATGCTATATTGTATTAAAGCAAGTGTTGTAAGATTTTGGTAACAACATTAGTTAGCATACAGTGTACTCTTACATGTACTGTTATTTACCTTGGTCAGTAATAATAATCAGGACTTTACATTGTATTATTTATTTTCAATCAATACCCAATCAATATAAAATGCTGTAAGCATAAGTTAGCACAAAGCAAATTTAGCAGACAAAATATTGATGATTAGATTTTCGTATGTCAGGCAACCTCATGAACAATGTAAACTTGACGTCATTGAAGCGAGTTGATTTGTCACATACAACTTATTGAGGTGTCAAAATTTCTTTATGCCTGCTGCCAGCCTGATGCTGTGAACACATTTGAACATGGAATCATGTGAACTTGCATGAAAATTTAACCAATTCCAAACTGTGCAAGTACTTTAATTTTGTACGGTATTTAATTTGCCAAATTTCATGCAGAGTTTTGCAAATTGAAATTTATACAAAATAGGTATTTTGACAAGTTTGAAAGTAACATGGAATTTTTGATTTGCAAAATTAAATGAAGGACATAAATTTGTCAGTTGTTTTACAATGGTGTACTTGTAAGTTTTAACACACTCTATGCACTAGATATAAAATGTGAACAGGTGTACAGTAGTGTGTATCTGTATAACCAAGTGAATTAATGTTGTCTTATTAATTTGAGAATTATTGAACGCAGACATAAAATGAATCTCACATTTCGCAACTTCTAATCGGCATCAAAGGAACAAAGCATTTTATATTGCGACTCTATTTCTATTAAAAGCTCTTTGGTATCAAGGCAGAGGTATCAAGGGGCAGTATATTGAGCACAACTGTCAAATACAAGCAAGGTACATTTTAATGGGGTTTTAAAAGTTTTGTGGAATACAAAGATTTAATTGGGTTTAAAAGTTTTATGGAATACGTACATATAGTTTCTTTGTAAGGCCACATCAAATTTATGTAAAATCAGCATTGTTAGTAGTTTTTGGTCTTTATGCTTGAGGAAAACAAGGAGGTGCTTTTATCACAAAAAGATGTGAAAGTGATCCTTGTTCTCTAAAACTTATTTAGCAGTATAAAGTTTTCCTAAAGCATTCCAAAATCTTAAAAGTTTTGAAAAATTAAAAAAATAATCTTACTAATCCTAGAAATTAAAATTATAAAAACTTTTAAAGTCTTTGCCCAGTTTTTGCTGTTGTTGGTTTATGTGGATGGTTTATGTGTATGTGGTATGTCAAGAGTCTAACAAGAAATTGTAATTCATCCCCACTCAAGGTACTTAATTACCAGTATCTGACTGTCATTAACGAACTTTCTCCTGGCATTTAGGGATATAAAGAAATCCAATACTTTAAACCTTCCTATCAGGACAAGTATATTAGTCTTACCTGACGATCATGACAGTTAAATTGCTACTATTGATGTGAAAATTTCAGGTCAAGGATTGAGTATTGATAATTGCAATCATGGTAGAATTCCATGTGCACAATTTGTGCACTGAGTTTAAATTTACATCTATAATATTGTGCATTATGCATTAGATAGAATACAATGTATATAATTTAGGACATTGTAGTGACGTCTGCAACCATCTGTCTGTGCTGCAAAATGGGTGAATAACACACTCCAAAGGAGTGAGAAGAATGAAAATAACTCCTAATAAAAATTCCCTCTAAAAGGGAAAGCCAGCCTCAATGTAGAAGAGGTCTTGTAATTAGTTTTGGTCAATGTGAAAGGCATTTTTAGGATCACGACTTACTACATCCATGTTACATGACAGTCCACCAAACCATCAACGGTGAGAAGATGTAAACTGAAACTGCAGAAAACATTAACTCCTAATCTCCTGTCAACTCTTTAATTCATTATTGTTCATTATTATTAATTCATTATTGTTCTCTAAATTGTTCTGTTCTGGTTTTATTTGTCTTTTCAGCTTTTTACCCACGATATTTCAATTTCCAATCACTCCTAAAAAGAGTGAAAATGACTCCTCCTATTGAGTGAAAACCACTCTTTTAAAGTATCACAGAAGGGACATTATTAGAAAAAGAGTGATTTTTACTCTTTTGGTGTGATTGTCACTCTTCTCACTCTTTTGGAGAGCGAGTTTTCACTCTTTTACATACATGTAGAGGGAATTAGAGGGAAACTTACGTATCCATGTTTTCTCCATTTAGCCCAGCCATTGGTGTTATAAACTGTGCATGAATTCTCATAGTTACCGTAAACGTTCACCTAATGGCGCACATGTGCTCCTTTGCCTCTGAAAATCCCAATAAGAATTAAGGGTACATGCCGTTATTTGCTGGTGGGATTTTTATGGGAGGGCACTTTTAGATTGTGTCCGTATTATAAACACTAAATACTGATCTGTATCAATATGTTGCCACATTTCCAAAATATCCATCTTGAAAGATCTGGGCGAACGCTTACGGTATTGGGAGATAAAGGACTTTGAGGTGAAACTTTGTGGGGTTGCTATAAACTGTTCTCTTTACACCTCAGGCCATGTAGCCACTATATATATATCTGGATTCAAATATCTATAGCCGTGTTCAGACGGGCTTTGGGGTAAGTTCGTGTTAAGCTAACACGAAGCTACCTCTGAGGTAGCTTCGTGTTAGCGCCCGTCTGAACAAGTATCGTGTTAACTACCTCGAAGCTTAACACGGAATATTTACCACAGAGAAATCTCTGTGGTAGCGCGCTAACACGAACCGATCGTTCCGTGTTAGTGCCCGTATGAACAAGATTCCGGGGTAAGCTCCGGGGTAAGCTTGACCTTATGGATACAACACTTACAATTTCGCAGTATTTTAAATTTCTGTAGCATAAATTCACAATAATTTATCTCCGTTTCTCACCGAGAATGAACATGAACGAAAAAAACAAACTAACAAAACAAAACATTAAACTGGTCAAAAGAAGAAACGGAAGAGCTGATAAGTGTCTTGAAAGACAAAGAAATTGAGTGGAGAAGAAAATAACAGCTAAAAACATGTGTAGGATGCATAATTGCCCTGAAACATCGGCTTCCACAGTGTACTTGCAGTATAGCAAACGGCCCTATAACTTCCAGGAAATTCCTATATTTACCACGAAGTAAAGACCGAGCCGTGCAGCTAACACGGAGTGCTTAGAGTTAAAGACCACGAGGAAGGATCGTGTGGACAAGTATCCGTGTTAAGTTATGACCTTGCACTACCTCCGTGTTACGGTAACACGGAGGTAAGCTCCCGTGTGATCATGCCTTATGATGTTTGATGTTAAGTTTGTAATGGAAAGTAACTTGATTCTTTCTCTATTTTTCTTGATTCTAGTCACAACACCAAGACATCTCATTGGTTACCGCCACCAACCAGCTGGTCTGATAAAGCCGACTTGCCGTATGGATGGGAAGGTGCTATGGATAAGAATGGAAAACCTTATTACATCAAGTAGGTGCATGTGGGTTGTGCCCCACCCCATGAGATGGTTTGCTAACTCACTCCCCCCCCCAAAAAAAGGCCCAACCCCCCCTAAAACCACCCCACCAAAAGAAAACAAATTTCAACCACCCAACCCTGTTCTACGGGCGGACGGACCTTTCAAGTAGGATCGGGACACTAAAATTATCCTAAAATTTCACAAAAATCTGAAAACAAATCTGCAAATATACCGTACTGACGCGAGTATAGTCCCACCTTCGAGTAAAGTCCCACCCCCAAATTTTCGAAAAATTTCAGAAATTTTTTTTAGGTCAACCATGAATGATCCTAGCATTTAGGTCTAGGTCCAGGGACCCTACAAAACCGAAAAAATAAAAAATGTTCACCCAAAAACGGGGTGGGACTATACTCGCGTCAGTACGGTATTTCCTAAAAATGTTCAGCCAAAATTAATCAATTTTGGTCCCCAAACAGCTGATTTTACATGATTTAGCAAAATTAAAAAGAAATCCCCAAAATGCAAATTCTGGGTCGGTTGGGCACGTAGAACAGGGTTTTTTGTCGCCTAAACACAAAATTATGCCTTTACTGATTTTGGGCAAAAATAGTGTAAAATCGAAAATTAGCTTGGTAAACACAAAATTTCACCTTAACAATTGGGCTAAAATAGTGAACAATCTGTGCTTCGCACACAGTTTATCACATCCAAAATGTTGCCCAATGCCCACCAGGAATTCTTTATCTTCACATCAGACAACTTACAAAGGATTTTTACAAGACCACACTGACCAATTCATAAAAATGCAAAATTCCTTTCTTTTATGTCAAAAGGTTGTCAAGGCAAAGCAGTTCCACCAGAGGCATTTTGTTAAATTAAAAGGAAGACAGAGATGGGATTCTTCCTCTGATTAGAGGAATCCCTCCATTTTGAGTTTTTCTTCCCTGTACAAAAGTATAGGAGATTAATTAGTTTTCTTCCTTTTTGGTGCTTTTCCTCTTCTTTTTTTTTTGATTGAACCTCTGTCTCATGTATGGGAAGAAATTAGATATGTCAATCCCTTTCCGATCAAAGTCTAATGGCTTTTTTTCAAAGCAAAAAACTGCTTATGACATCGGGTATGTGGCAATGCACTCAATGCAGAGATCATGAAGTCATTTCATCTTTGTAAATCAATCTCAAAGTCCAATTTGCAGTTTAACACTTTCTGTGTGTCCACGGTGACAGGTTAAAATGGTGCAATTTATACCAAATTATTATTGGTGACAGCCATTGGTTTAAAACATATGAAAAAGTGTGGACATTATTTTCTGAATAACAGGGTGTGAGAGTTGCTCTTTTTAGCTGATTTCCTCTTTTTTTGTTGCCAAAATTGACGCCTTTTCTTTTATTTTCAGCCTATATTTGGTGTTTTTAGCCCGATTTTACGTGTTCTTCAGCGTTTTTAGTAATTTCCCTCTTTTTTGGTCTGTGGCCTCTCATGCCCCTGGAATAATTTCCAGAATACAATTTATCATATTTTTCATTCTAAAAAATGGAAAAAATGTGCTTGTTTACTATCCTCCCCATTTTACTCAAACCATGAGGCAGAAAATATATGCTTCAGCAGTTCCAATTTCCTGGACCTAATATTCTTGCAGTTTCCCTATAATTTTCATATAAGCTATAAATCAAAGGATATCTGTAATATAATTTGATCAGCGCGTATAACATGGCCAGAAGTATCACAAATTATTAATTTGAAGTCCATACTCTATCTACTTTATTTTTATACGCACAAAATAGATCAGATAGGCCAACTACAGTAAGCCAAAAAATTAAGGTACCAGTTACGTTCACCCCCTGTATATCCTAAAGAAAGGCAGATATGTAATAATTGGAACCAACAGCCAATAGCTACATCTTTTAGCTCGAATTTAAGACCTCATTTGTTGACATTGTTTAAAAAATAAAGACACAACGATCCAAAAACCCAAGGAAGATGCTAATTTAAAAGTTGCAGTTTGCCACATTGCATGCCCTATTGATTTGTACCCAAAGCGTTTGCGAACAAGATAACTAGCGCTGTGCTTTCATTGATTAGCACGAAAAACGAGCGACGTGCTTTCATTGATTAGAACACAAAAGTGCCAACTTTTTATTTTGTATCTTCATCAGGTTTTGGTCTACCGTTTCTTTAATTCTCAACCAATTTCAACAAATAAGGTCTTGAATTAGAGCTAAAGAGTACAGGCATCAACTGCTTGTTTTTATTTAGGATATACAGGGGTGAACACAACTGGTACCTTAATTTTTTGGCTTACTGTATATCACTCTTAACATGGGTCTACATTCGGCATAGTGGTAAAAGCCTAACACTTCCCACCAATTATAAGCTGATCAAACTATAGCTGCCTTAAACATTTGACAGTTGACCTTATCGGTAAATTCCATAACCTTTTGCGGGTAGACCTCAGATGTCAGCTCGCCGATGCGCACATCAGTACTGCGCACTTCATGGCTTTGAAATGCGCCGTAACGATGTTCGCTGAACGATGTGCACTACAGTGTGACGTGAAATGACCAAAAAGGCCAATTTCTTCATTTCTATATTTTGTACATATGACTGCTGGCAGCTATTGCAGATGAGGCCTTTGGCACCAACCCCTCAATAATATTTCACGCTACCCTCTGGGTGTTTGGTAGAGGAGGCACCGAATCCAAGGGATTCTGACTTGAAACCCTGGGGGAGGGGGTTGCAGGTATACGGGTATGTGCTACTGTTTTGAGGTACCTTTTCAGCGATTTTGGTATAATGATGGGTGGGTTTTCAGTGGAGACCAATGCACCCATTGGGCAAAAGTGTCCTTAACTGCGCTCAATTCGGGCAAATTTGGGTGCTTTTTGTGAAAAATTGGCACACTGATGGGTGGAAAAAACAGCAAATATTAGGTATGGAGAAAGTTGGCATCTGAAAGTCTGCGTAGCACATCCCCGTACAAAATTTTTCGAAGATCCCCTCGGGTATTGAAACTGCAAAGAGGTAATCCAATTAGAAATGAGAAGGGTCTTAGAAAACTGATTTAGAGCCATGGGCATAGATCCCAGGGATGGGGAATGAATGAGTACCCCCCCCAATGGTCCATACAATCCCCCCACGTTAATGCTTATATGTGGGTTTCTGACCAAATTAACTTCATATTTGGCTATTTTAGCCTAAAAAGTATTCATTTTTGCACTTTTTGTGCCCATTTGTTCCAATTTTGCACTATATTTCACCATTTTTAGCTTCAATGTGGAAAAGAAATTGGCATGCGATAAACTTATTCTGTTGCCATAAGGTGCTAGATTCACTATATTTCAAGAATTTTTTTCCAACCCACCACCCAATGTCAAAAAGAAATCTACTCCAGTGTTCAGAACAGATGTCTATATCCCAACCTCTACATCATGTCACAAAGTATTGTGGCTATTAAAGCACTTTCTCTATTTGTACTTTCTGTAACAGGATACAAGAAAAGTATTAGACGATGAGGTGAAATGACAGACATTATATCTTAATAGGTCCTAAGTGATATTCCAGGGATGTTATCATTCAGTATATCACATCTCAACCCAGGACTGAACAGATTGATCATTCGATACTGTCAAGCTCTCTACACAGCAAGATGCTTCTATGGGTAAACCACTAGGGGACCCATTACCACCATGATAGGTCAGGGGAACCTCGTTTCTGGAAATGATCTGATGTATAAACAGGCAAACTAAACAGCAGAAGTGTGTCAGTAATGTGTGTAGACCAACAAGAAGGGTCTTACTTGGGGAAATTATGAGGGCTAAACCAAATTTGATGTCAATCATAAAAACCACAGAATGAGGTAACACAAGAGTCCCCCACCCTACTAAATAATCTATATTTCAATGCTGTCCTGTTTCCTTAATTGTGTGACTGAAATAGCAAACTTTTTGTCTCTAATATCAGATCTGATACAATTTTTCCAACACCCATATGTTAGTCCTTCTATTTTGCCAAGACACTCTCCAAGAATTCACCTGTAGCACCACATTTGACACACAATGTCAAATCTGCCACGTGACCGCAGCAATCATTTCCTATTGTGAATAACAGCCATTGAGTCTCAAATTTGTGTGTGTTTTATTTTTTTATTTCAGTCATATAACTAGTACAACAACTCGTGAAGATCCATTTGAAATTGAAGATGTCCCTCCAGTGGAGAGAGATGTGGTTCTCGCCAGAGATTCTGTGCTTGGGTTTGGCTTTATCGCTGGTAGTGAGAAACCTGTTGTCATTCGCTCTGTAACAGAAGGTATATGATGATAAAAAGTTGTTTGTTTGTTTCCTTGTTTGTTTGTTTGCTTGTTTGCTTGCTTGCTTGCTTGCTTGCTTGCTTGCTTGCTTCAGTCTCCGCTTAGGTTTGGCATTCCAGTCAGCCATGAGAAACATGATTATTTTTTCTGATCTAGAAGATAGAGGTAATGTATATTTGTTTGCTTGTATGTAAGCTCTATAAATACATCCAACTGCAAGGAAAATATATCCATCCTATGTGGCCTGAACACATTCCAAAGTACTGCATAGTATGCAGAGTATGCAGAAGTGCAATTATACACTATCAATACACTCCATGTATTTTTGTGCTATTGTTTTGATTGCTTGCTATGTACATGTAGAAGTGTATGAAATGTAGATACAGCAAAAGCAGTTATTTTTTACAAATTGCTGTAAATTTGACAAAGATGTAAAAATTGACAGCTTTGCATTTGCCTTCATAAAAGTAACAAAGAAGCTTTTACAATACTGAAAAGTGATCAAATTTCAATAATATTATATTCATATTTTTACAGACCAATTTCATACAGTAAATAACATGCCCTTTATGCCAATATCGATTATAGCAGTTTTTGTGATTACGATCTGTCACTGATATCAAACTCAGGCTCAAAATGCAATCAAATTGTTGTATATCTAACAAAAATTGTGACAGCACCAAAATAACATGGTGATCACTTCTTTCTTCCACGTTTGACAGAGCGTTTGTGGTCACAATTAGCAGATAATTAACTTAGAGAGGGAGATGACCACGTAGTTGGTCGTCACATCGAGGAAAGGAAAAGGTCACTTCCAAAAAGGTTTATATAACAGTGTTTGCTCCATTTCTACAGAGTATGTTGGAAAAATTAATTGGAAACTCGCTCCTGTACTTAGCAGTAATGATACTGGTACAGTTATTAAAATTCATTGTCAAAAAAATCAGTATATATTGGATATTTGTTGCATGATTGAGCAAAATAAGTGTTGTGTTGCCATGGTCACCTTGTAATTTTAAATTTCACCAGTTTCTGCAACTTGATCATATCTGGAGAATTATTAGAAGTCCTATTGAATCAAAATGTCAGCCTATTTCAGCATGTGTAAACATAAGGCTAAAAAAAGCACACATTTTACCACATTTCATTTTTTTATTTGAGAAATCCAGAAAAATGATATTTTCAAGCAAAAAATGATGACTAAGATAACTTTGTGGTTTACAAGTAATATGAAATCACTTAATATCTTATGTAAATCAGTCTATAATTTTCCTAAAACTATCAATTTTCATATCTATTATACTCTGCACTGAGTAATTTGAGGCATATTGTTATCGTTACCATACGTTATGATTCTAAAAATTAAAGACAAAATGCATTTAGCATAAATTAGGTCTTCAGGCACCCACAGGAGTCAAATTTGTTGACACCATGTTGGCCTAAATGTTCAAAAATGTTACCAAGAAACTAAAGATAAAAATGAAACAAGTTACATTTGTAATTGACTAATTTTGCAAATTAATCTAAAATGTTGCCTGCTTCCTTGTTGCATTATTACTTCAACACAACTCACACAAGCTGGTAATTTGAAGGGTACATTAATTAGTTTAATTAGTATGCGACTTGCAACAATTAGTAATTAATATCATTATACATGTGTCATGCAATACAATTGCTTCATTTTCAATTCACTGGCTTGAAGCCGGCATATCACCTTGACATTACAAGTTTTCAAATACTGTCATGGTACCTGTGAAGTTCAAACTTTTTTCTGATATGAACTGTATAAACCAGTTAATTGGTAGTAAGATGTTGTTGAAAATGGAAAAATGCTCCATAATAAAACTAAGCGATGGTGTTCATGTGGAAATAAATGCATTCGATCATCATCTTAACTCAGCCCGCTATTTCAATTTGAACTCAATATTTGATAAACGGTTGCTATGTAAGTGTTAATATAAAATGCTTCTCCTATGATTTAATAATTGCGCTTATAAAGTGCAGTTAAATTGATATTTTGCTCAATATTGGGAATCCATATGTTGTAATGAAAAGAGTAAAAATGTTGCAAGGATATGAATCAATTTGAATGTCAACTTTTAATGAAAGGAATGTGAAACTTACAAGTAAAGTCATTTTGCAAATAAATTTTTTTTAAAGAAATGTTTGATTACAATATAAAAAATAATGTAAGTGGGTGTTATAAAAGAATGTGTATATTCATGAAATTTGTGAAAGAAATTTAACACAGCATTTAAGTGTTACATTATAATATGTGACGCGTCATGTCAAAAGGAGACACTTTTGGGCAGGATCATAAATGGAGAAATAGCCAAAAATCTCCCCAGTGTGATTTTTTCACTATTTGAATTTGTTGCGAATTTGTAATGTTATTAATGTTAAAAATATTGTCTGATAGTTTCAGACCGGAATATAACTGGCATCTTGTTTTTTTTGAGATATTTTTCGAGGTAATTCCTACTCTCAACATTGTCAATAATAATTTTAAAGGCTGATATCTCAATTTCCAATTTTATAATACCATAACTTACGAACTCACTATATTCGCTTAGGAATGTCTGATTTCATTGCGGTAAATGGCGTTGTGGAGCAAAATATCTCCATATTTCAAATATGTAAAAACCTCAAAATTGATAACCTGCCCAAAAGTGTCTCCTTTTGACATGACACGTCACATATGTCCTTTAGCATTTCTGGTTTACAATTTTGTAAACCAAAAAGGTATACTTTGATGGTTTTGGATTTCCAAAATTATGGTCTTAAAAATGGCAAGCATGTCAGAATTGACTTAACCCCCTATAATGATCCTTGTGTTGGGCTTTGTAAACATATTCACTCAGTGAATGGACCTTTGAGGTATGTCACAGTATAGGCTATTTATACCTGTGGCCAAATACAAGTATCAGGAATCCACCAAATAAGGGGTATATGGTATCTTCATTGAAATGCCCCAGGTGCTTTGCATTTCCAAAAGGGGGCATTTATTAGATGAAAGAGTGCATAATGAGATTTTCTTCCAATTTGTCCTTCACTTTTAAGCTATTCCGAAACCAGGCCCATAACCAGGATTTATTGGGAGGGGGGCTGATTTTGAAAAAGTCGACCTTTTTCCAAAATTTGGACCTTTTTGGACTAGGTCGGATTTTTTAAAAGTGGAGTTTGTTTCGCCAAATTTGGACCTTTTTTAACCAAAAAAGCATAAAAAACCCTTTTGTTTTGCTCGCTACACTTGCAAATGGGATTTTTTGGATCAAAAAAGGGGACTTATTGGGGGAGGGGGCATCCACTCCCCCTGGTTACAGCCCCCAGCCCCCCTGGTTACAGACCCGTCCGAAACTATCAAAAACATGTGATACTTTCAAGAGAATCACTTCTAGTTCCTTTAAGTTGGCGCATGTGAGATGCTTGCATTGTCAGGGAAAGGGTAACAATCATTTGCGCAGTGTTGTGAATCCATGAAATGTGACTATGAATAATAGTTTTGAGTCCTAGCGGATTTAATCATGTGCGGCAAAAATGAAAAAGGAGAATTTATGATTTTCTAGGCTTATTAACCAGGATGTCCTTTTACATGTTGTGACATGTATGATTGCTGTCTAAAAGTGGCATGAATAGAACTTAATGAAAAACAAAGTTCTAATTTTTTTCCATCCTAATGGGAATGTTTTTCTGTAATGTGATTTACACACGTGGGTGGAAGGTGGGAGTTATATAGATGATGAGAGGGAGGAGGAAGCACGTTCGAGATGATGAGAAAGAGAGATAAACAGTAAAGTGAGAAATTTAAAATAAAATGAGTTAGAGAAAGAGAAAGGCAGATATCTCAAAACAAGGTGCCTCTTTGGGACTCTGGTATAATAGCCCCCTGTTGTAGGTCAGTTTTGTTTTTAAATTGGGTAATTTGGAATATACCTTTGAAGTGGTGCCAAAATTTTAATTTTTTTTATTTGAAATTTTGTAAAAATTGTGCTAAAAATTGGCCAAAAATCAGGGCCACAAGTATAAAAATGGATACATTTTCCTGAAAAATATGGATTTTCTTGCAGATTCTCAGAGGCACATCCCCATCCAAATCAAACTTGAATACATCCCTACCCTCCATTTGCAAAAAATATAAAGTACAGATGTAGAAATGCGAAATGTGTACTTTCAAATGCTAGTACAGCTGGTAAGAAGGAATGTATGTCTGTTATTAAGATAGGGATTAGTCCCAAACAGTACCATCTTGGATATGTTTGTGTTACTCATTCCAATAAGAGTACAGACTTGATTGCATTTGTGTGTATTATGTGTTGTGCTGTTGGCAGTGCTAACTGCTATGTGAGCAAACCTATGTAATGCTCAAAGTTGAAGACACAAATTATCGTTCGATCTCAGGCTTTTACTGATAAATGCCTAGAGGTACACAATTTTAGTCTCCATTCGTGACAATCCAATGTCGGATTTACCATAGCATTAAACACAGGGCAAATCTGAGTAGGGAAACTTTGGCATAATCTCTGGTTATCACTAACTCTAAAAGAGCAAATTCCACGTACCAGTATAGAAAAGCATCGTAGGCCTCTTGAAAAGTAAGCTTACATAAATTGATATGAAGCACGTACCTATCAAGTGGCACTATCTGATATACCAAGTAACCGTATCAGAGACCCTTGAGATAAGATGCCAGTCTTTTTATAATTATGTGATTTGATATTTGCTCTTATCATTAGCCCATCATTTCTGTGATGTAAGTGACTTCTTTTCTCCTTTGATACTGAACTGTGTATACATTGACCCATGAGACAAGCCTATTTCCAGCTGAAATTTTCAAATTGCTTTGCCAAATGGTGAAGATAGATTGTAGATTTTTTAAATCTGAATACAGCAGTAGTTTGAGGTAGGCCAATTAGGTGGTAATATACAGGAACAAAATTAATTAAGATAATTCTGAGTAGTTTTAGTTCTCTTTTGTTCAGAAACCAAAAATCAAGAGATTAAAATAGGATCTGATCTTGTCTGAAATCATAAGGAGGGGAAGGGCGCCCTCACAGCTGATGGTTGCGCCATAAGGGGGAGGGGCGCCCTCACAGCTGATGGTTGCGCCACAAGAATTACCAGTTCTTCTGTGTAGCATTAGCATCTTCACTTTTTATTTCTCCTTTTCCACATTCATAAATAAACCGATTCTGCATGTTTGGAATTAATGTTTTTGCATCAAGCACACAAAAATTGTCTTTCATCAGTGAGAGTGAGAATGCGGCAGTCAATCAAGTCATGTAACTCTGCATGTGTTTTAATCTTACTAATGGAAATGCCCTCTCTCAATTTGTTATGCTACATATATTTTAGTACTTGTCAGTCTCTATAGATTTTCTTTCTATTTTCTTCATTCTTAGGTGGGCCATCCATTGGGAAGCTGCTTCCAGGTGACAAGATCTTGAAGATAAATGGTGAAGATGTGTCTAAAAAGGAAGGACAGTTCATCATTGAAAGAATAAGGTGACAATCAAAACACACTTTACCATCAAAATGCAGATTTTAGTATCAGATGAAAGTTCATATTTTTCTCATAATCCTAGTGACATTTTAGGCCTGATATATGTTTCGTTTGAATAAAAACATGGTAGTTTGGTGGTGTCCCACCCAAAGTTATGTACTGTTGTATGGGTCACTGATACACATGTTGGCTTCTAGAAACCACACTGCTGGAGCAATTTACCCCCCCAAAAAAAATTCATGAAAGCCCAACAAGGTCCACTTTGCGAGTGTTTCAAGCAAACAAAACAAGGTATTTTAAAGTGTTTTTTTTGGTTAAAAGGGTCCAAATTTGAACTCCTGGCTACTCTGCATCTAATTAAGTTTAATGAAAAATATTTTTAATGATTTTCACATCATATCCAAAAAATATAAAATATCCAAGAAATTTCATGTAATTCACAATGTTTGTTTTAAAGAACTTAAAATATCTGGATTATAACCATGATAATGTAAGCTGAATGTGGAAACACAGCAAATGATTTGGACTATGGTAAAGTGCTATATCAATATGTGTTGTCATTTATTGCAAGTCTGGGTGTAATCAGGCTCATATTATTGAGCAAATTGTGTGCAAATTTCAACAGTTATGCAACCTAAAAGCTGTTATATATTGCTTTTAGGCACTTTCGTTAGAGCACTCTGCAAATATGTCATCATCATAATAAAGTTTTATTACTTATATTCAGTGTGTGCACTTGCATGTTGCAAAGCGACAGACACATAATTACAGATAATAGTTATTTTTTACAGAAAATGTATTATGGTTTGGAAAAAAAATATATATTCTTTATCTAGACCTAGCTGGTAAATTATAATAAACAATTGAGTATCATGTCCAGATTTTGAATTTATAAATGGCTGGAAGCAGTTCAAGTGTTCAAGTTTAATATTTCAACCCAACACACATATAATTCTGTTATTTGAATTTGCAAATAAATTGATGATTTCAACAAATTAACATATACATAATATAAATTGCTCACTTCGTTTTGACAAAAATGAATTTGTAATTTTTGATAATTGCAGATAAAATGCCCTGCCATTGCTGTTTTAAAAAGTGAAAGGCTCATATAATCCTGATTGCAAATAAGCGTTCATGATCATCAATCACATAGCTAGTGATGGTTGCAGAGCATTAAGCTGAACTTATTATTACCCCCATTGATGAGAGCGACTAGTGATTGGTACCAATTTGATCAATGAGGTAGTACGCTTTCCCCAACCCAAACTAACAGCATTTTACTTCATTGGCTAGAAACCCATCACTCATAGTATAAATTCAGCTTATAGCCTTATGTAAATTGGGTAAATCAATTAACAGAATCAGAAAAACAAATTGAAATCAAGTCATGCATGCACTCTAATGATTAGTTATATTGTTTTTTCCTATTATTTGTCTTAGACAATCTCAGGAGTTGATACGTCTGACAGTAATTCAACCGTACATCGATAAAACCGGACTCAAGTCTTCCTTTTTAAGTGCTACCAAGAAACAGAAATTAAAAGCCAAGCCTACCAGGGTTAGATTTGCTGAGAATGAGAGTATTGCAACTATATCACCAGTAAGTGGAATTGCGAATATATACATGAGCCTCATGAATATTTATGTAATGGCTAGTATAATGTTAAGGTTGGCTGAGAATGAGAATTTCAACTATAATCACCAGTAAGTGCAAATAATAATGATCATCATGAATATTTATAAATGTAAATGGCTATTATAGTATAATGTTGAATCCTATCTACTTAAGTATGGATGCATCTGGACCCATGTTCGGGCTTGATAATAGAATATAAATGATATCAGGAAAGGCCAACTCCATCATGTTTGCATGTTGCACATAGAGATAGAAGGGAAAATAGTGCAATCTCTGCATTGCATCACCATGCCATCTGCAAACTTTGATTTTAGTGTTACTATAAACCATGAAATGTTTGCATACATGAAAATTGTTATGCATACCAGCAAAAATGAATGCAATGATGTAAAAATCAAAATTGAAATATGATAATGACAGGTTCCCCCTCCCACTTAAACTTCTATTGTATAGGAAAACTACCGGTTATAATTCATTGTATCTTAGTAACTACATACACTAATTCAATTATGATGCACTGTACAGCAAAATGGCGAGTTGAAAATGTGTCAATTGATAGCGTATAAGTCTAATATAATATGGTTAACATTGGTCTCATTTTTACTTGATCCTGTTACATACTGTGCTATTCTAGTTGAAGTCCATACACCCTGTATGGGAGGCATGACCTTAGACCTAATATTCCACACAGGGAGTGTGAATTCCAAATTGGGGTTACCTGAATGGGTGACTACATTTGATATCTGCACTCCCTGTGTGGGAAATTAAGGTCAGGTCTTCCATATGGGGTGTATGGATATTATCTGGAATTGTGTCTCGATCATGATAATGACTAGATGACAGAATGGGAGTTTAGGAAAAAGGTTGGGTGTGGCAAAATGTATGTCTTCATTGACAACATGTATTGATTGATTGATTGATTGGTATTGTGATACTTTTTCATTCTTTTCCAAACCCTTGACATTTTATTTCAGGGGAACCTTTTTCCATAAACTTTGTTTGCAATTGACCCAACACTACATGTTGGTAGTGTTGGCAAATTTTGTCCTCCCACAACTGTAAAATCACTGGTGTGTGACCATTAATAAGGAGTCAGTAGCTATTTTTGTGAGCTGAGTGAAAATGCAGTTGCGCAAAGTCAATTTAAATCAAAGCAACAAGAAAATCCCATGTTTGACCACTTTATTTATAGTAATTGAAAATCTTGGTCTTCCACATGGCCACCTGGATATGGCCACCGTTCCTCTCTATGCAGATTTCAACTCTCCTCAATGTGGCATTCACACCATGTCTTATGAGAGGTCTGTCCTTCTTGGATGTCAACTTGTGCAATTATGTGTCTCTGGAGTTCATCAAGGTCTGCAGGAGGACTTTTGAAAACCCTTGATTTCAGATAGCCCCACAAGAAGAAATCCATAGGTGTAAGATCAGGAGATCCTAGTGGACTTTCCACTTGGTGCTTCAAAGCAATCACACGATGGCCAAACGATTCTGCAAAGCTGATTCTGCACATTTCGAATATCCCAACAGGGCCTCAAGTTACTAGTAGCATCCCCGTGCACTGATTTTGCCATCATTCATGTCTTAATAAGTGTTAATCAGAAGTTGTGAATATATTGTCCTTGATACTTGATTCATGAGTATTGCACTTGCCAATGGCAAGTCTATATAACATAAACACCTGGTAGTGATATACCTTACAGCAATTTGTCTGCACATAGACAGACCATAGACTATGGACAGACTCATTCTTTAGTAGGTTCCTGATCTACATGCCACCTGAAAGATCAATTATAAGTTGTTATTTCCATCAAGATTTCACCCCTAAATTGGGCTATTGTAGTTAAAATCCATACACCCTCATTTGAAGACACGACCTTAATCTTCCATCTAGGGAGTATATGAATATCAAATGGGGTTACCTGAATGGTGATGTCACTTCATTTGAAATCTACCCCCAGTATGTGGGAGATTAAGGTCATGTTTTCCACAGGGGGTGTATGAATTTCAATTGGAATAGCATTCTGAATACCTTGTCTATAATAATTGATGTGTTATACAGTGGCTAGCCAGTGGCAATTTTTGAAGGAAAAAAAAATAATCTGCAAGTTGTTACTTTCTTGTGTATTAGTTGTTTGTCATAAATAATATATAGGTATTGACTTAACTAGAGGACATTTTATAATTGGCCTTGGCATAGTAGATAGCAATTAGTCACATGCTACATGTAGGCCTGCACAAGAATCATCTCCTGTGGGTGGGTTAAGGAAGTTGGAGACTGTGAACTTGTCCTTGACAATATGTTATTGTTTCATAACAAGAATCAATGTGGCTATTCTTCTTAACAAATGCCTTTACTATTCAGGATACCATCACAGACCCTCCACTCCACTTTCATCATTTTTAATGCCTTTATGCTACTAACTGTCCGTTTCAGCTTGTGAGAGTGATTTCTCAGAACTACTAAGGTGTGTGGTAGTGTGACTTGGTTTAGGGGTGGCAATTGGTCTTCAAATTCCATTGCATTTTTATTACAAAATATGGTATAGCATATTCAACCCATCATTGGATATTTTTCCAACAAATCCATGCTGCCGGTCAATCATCTGTCAGTCATGCATAGCGTGATATACATGATCACCAGGTAGCCTGGATTTGTTTGAAAAACATCCAACGTTGGGTTGAATATGCTATAATTAAGTAGCTCATTTGTATAAATCAAAACTTGTGAGCATGATTTCTCTGAAATGGTAATGCATATGGTAGCAAAACTTGGTGGAATTAAGCATATGGGCCTCTTCATCTGCTGAAATATTCAAAGCTGTCACTACCCCAGTGGCCTCTTCCCTGGGCTGCCTCTCTCACTCACCATACACCTCTATTGCGACTCTTTCTTAATCATATTTTTGAAGAAGATTGACTCGGTCCCATTTGCTTTGATTTGGCATTGTTATAGGTTTCAATATCATACTTGTCATTTAGTTTACTCAAGGTTGTAACTGAATAGGCATGTTTTTGGGCCAAATTTGAGGTAAAAGGGAATATTATTAGTCTTTTGCCAAATGAAAGGATGGGATGTAACTTGCTTGATTCAAGTGCATGTAAAAATTCTTAGCTTATCAGCAGAGATACATATTTGTGGATGAATGTTCTTAATGTTCAATCAGGCAACATTGCTGTCACATAATGACAATAACTGTAATTGCTATCACTAGTAAATGAAACAACCTCATCTTCAATTACTACTCAGATCCAGATCCAGCGGGATTGATGTTTTTGACAATTAAAGAGGCGTAGTGTGCATGTTTCATGTTTTTGTATCTTAGATTGAGGCCTACCATTAAAACAAATTTTGAGTTGTGTTGCTCCTGCAGTTTTGATATGGGAAGCAAAAACAGGTATAACAATGCCCATAAGATAGTACATGTTTGGGTATGGGTTTCCCCAAATCACTATGACCTTTCTTCTGATACCAAAATTCCAATTTGATGAAGAAAAATGGGGGATGAGGCTGATGGTCGGGTCAAGAACCTTTTAGAGTGATAAAATGTGCTATGAAGGTCTTGATCTATATTTGGCAAATGTGTCTGTTAGTGGTATGGCATTGATGGCATAAACTCTAATTATTTACTTTGAGTAGATTTGGAGCATCTTTGTCAAGTCTAGCTATGACCTTGCCTTGGATTTGTAATTATTCAGCTCAATTTTTGACTCAATGTTGAAATTACCTTAAATGAAGCCAAGTTCAAATCTTGATATGTCATGGTATAAACATGTATTTTTTAAAGACTATGAGGTAAACATGTTACTTGATAGCATCTACTTTGCTCTTTATCCCAATCAATGCCAAATTGTCAAACTTTCATTTTTCATCAGAGGCCAAAATAAACTGGTAATAATTTACATTATAAAAAACATGTATGTAACAGTGGTAATAATAGCTGTGAGACTGGAGACTTGCTTTTAATGAGACAATTATTGGAGACTTGCCTCTAATGAGACAATTATTGGAGGCTTGTCTTTAATGAGGCATATTTACTTAATTGACTAGATGCGATACATTTGTACTCATTTACACTGCTTTCTCTCAATCAACACCAAATTGTCTTTTTTTCATTGTTTGCCAGATTAATTAGATGGGAGTAACTTGATTTCATGTCATTGATGATTGGCTATGTGTGGGAAATGATTTGAAGTAAATGTTCCTTGGCATGTGGAAAACTTTCTTTACAACTGACTACTATAATCTGAGACAGAATTTTAATTAAAAATTAATTTTAATTTTAATTAAACTAGTCTTTTAAGGGTAGTCTAAATCAATATATTATTGAAAAATATCACTTTCATGTTTTGCATAAGTTCATTTTACCAATCATATACGGTACTTTGAAAACTTGCTTAATTTATTGTTTTTAATGAGTTATGTACGTTTTACAAAAGTGTTGTAAGTAAATCTGTGATATTTGAATTCTTCTACACAATCGCTATGAAATGATCAATGTAATTTTTGCCAAAGCTCACTATCATTCGCAAGACGCTGTGAACTACCAAATCACAACAGTTTAAAATAGTTGCTAACCTTAAAAAAGACTAGTGTGCATCGGATGTCACTGTCAAGTAAATTCCCTATGATCCTTGATTGGTTAGTAGTGCGTAAAAGGAAGATTGATTTATAGTCAGTTGACTACAAATGACATTAGTCCTCATCATTTTGATTTCCTCAACAGCTCCCTATTACACCTGAGTTGGGTGAGGCAATCAAATTAAAGAGTCAATGCATGTGGAAACAACACCACTCTACTTAGGATAGGATTGTGATCCAATGAGCACTTTTCGAGTTGGCGCAAAGGTTGTTCCCTGTATGTGCACTTGGTTTATCCAGATCAATGCTCGCTCTCACAGGTTTTCTCTGGTTTCCTCCTGCTTTCAAAAATCAGTGATTAGTTGTTGGGTTATCAAAAACATCCTTCACCTAATGGGATTTAGGGAGCTGCATAAATGATAGATGTTACAATCTAAGTGCGTATAGGCTTCCGCAAGGTTTGGCTGCAACCGGCCTAGTTGATGTGATCTGATTGTGATGTCACCAGTGCAGCAAAATTACAGTGCTTTGAATCCTCTTAGATCTGATAAAAAGGTGCTAGATATAAATCTAAAATTTATTATTTTTATTATATTTTAAGTTTATACACCAAATATTATTCCATATCAAAAGCTGCCAGAATGACAATCCAATATAGCAGACATCCCATAGCATTTTGCATAAGACTGGAGGGAGAATATACCATTTATTTGAATTTTTGCTTATGTGAAATTTATAAAAAGCATGATCTATTATAAATAGCAGCCATTGCATATCTTAATATGTACATCTTTGCTGCATTCAAATGCAAAGATAATATCTCTCTGTCTAGTTGATATAAAGCATTGCAATCAATATTACATACCTCTTGTATATTGTATCAACCTTTATAAATATCCTTGATAAGCAGGTGGAAATTAATGTGCTGGAAACAAATTGCAACAGCAACAAATAAATCCATGATTTATTTATTCTTTTTTGATGGTTTAAATGATTGCATGACAAAATTGTTTCTTTATTATTAATAAAGACAATGTTAAAATGAATCAGATAATGGGAAATCCATGTTAGTAAATGGTATCAATAAATAAATAAATATTTATGAAGTACAGGAAATAAATCTTGCATAACAGCCTCCCGTGGAGCGAGAACTGCCTGTGGATAGGAATGCAAGGTGTGGTTTGTTCCTCTTCTTCTTCTTCCCTTTTCTCCCATAGATATCCTGTTCATCCTTGTCTTGAGGGCATATAGAGGGGTGTGTTTTGTTCCAGTCCCCTTCCCTTTCCTCCCATAGATATCATGCACATCCTTGTCTTGAGGCAGTATAGAGGTGGACGGCTTTGCGTACACTCCATCACTCTTCTTATGCAACAAGCATTATTTTTTCATTTTATGTAATATAAAAAATATACATCTATTATAGGTGGCCTGTGTTTTGTTCATTTTGTTAGCAAGTGATAACCAAGGTTTTTCATATATGTATGACCTTGCTTGCACTTCAAGACTTTAAGGGCAGAGAAATGGAAGAGAACATGAATCTTTTCTGACTTCATTATTTCTGAAGTGTAATAACTTTAATAACATCTTTTATAATTTCCACCTGTCTGTTCTGTCCATGACTTGTAAGTCAACTTTAATAAGGAATAATTTTAAAAAAAATGTAGTGTAAAGGTGGAATTTTTCACAGAACATTAATTTTAGTGCTTTTTATGCTCAACAAAGCTACCATGAAAATAAAAGGGCAAATAATGTTCTTTTATGTACAGGCCAATGTAAGAAACTTGGTGAAATTAAAAACAAGCAAAGCAGTTGCAAATTGCAGGAAATTACACATGTGGAAATAACCACTTTTTACAGTCACTTTGATATCCAGATTCTATTTATGTACCTTATAAATGATGTAAATCAACAAAATACTTATTGTTTGATGTTTTTGTTTTATTTCTATTTTAAACAGCAAAATACAAAAGTGCCTCCAAGCCTTGTGTATCTTCCAAATGTACTGAAAGTCTACCTTGAAAATGGACAGACCAAATCCTTCAAATTTGACAACAAGACCACTGTTAAGGTAAAAGAAAAAATGAGTAAGGTTTTTAAGAACCTAAATCACCTATTTTAAAAACATGTGGTTGCATCCTTGGTTCTGAAGCCATGCCAAACATGTATACTGTGTCTCATCTCAAGCTGAGAGTAACGCCATGTTAGATTTCGTAGTGACAGATTCAAATTGTGCATGCTAACCTTATCCCATGGGGCATATACACATTTGTAGACGAGTGATTTGTCCATACGCTGGCGACACAACCACGTAAAAGCACTGATTCGAGTCTGCCACTACAAAATCCAAGATGGCGATACTCTCAACTTGAGACAAGACACAGTATAGACTATGTAGGCCAAGCCGGCAGCCCTAGTCAATGTGGCAACATCTAAGATCGTGATGGTTATGTATTTTGACTTTAATGCCATGCAAAACATTTCAGAACAGGTTTAGAATGAGAAAAAATTTCTTGGTAACATGTTAAAATTTTGAATCGGATTTGACAAAGTTTTGTATTTGCATAATTCAATGGCATTATTACAATTTAGGCTAATTAACCGTAACTGCTTTGTTAAAGTTGTTAATGATACACATATCCAGTTTAATGATCTGACATGATAATTGTTAACTTTTTGAGTAGTGAACAGGGTAATGCTTACCAATTAAGTTATAATTCGCTGTCGTAGTGCATGTTAGAATATGACTGGTGCTAGGTCAACCAAATGGATCACGCTTTATTTTTTACGACCCACTGATCGAAATGATCACAACACAAAGCCTATGGCATATCAAATTTCGGAACAGGTGTATGAGCTCAGGCTTGGAGCAGTAACCAGTGGTTACTAACGTGCACTACGACAGCGAATAATGACAAATCTTAGCCACCTAATGCCAGCGATTGGCATATAACTTCAACTTTCAACTCACTTTATTCATATGTTAATTATTCCATAGGATGTGCTGCATAATATACAGGAGAAGCTAGGCATCAAATGCATGGAATATTTCTCACTAGGAGTACATGACATACGCAGCCCAACTAACCAACAGTTAACCATACTACAGGATGATGAGCTTGTTAGGCAGGTGGGTTGTGAGAAATATGTTCAGAATCATTTCATGGGAAAGAAGATTTTTCATAAATACTTATTTATGTGCTAAAAGTATCCCCAGAATGAAGATTACAAATCCCTGTTGTAGAGAATGCTTTACTGTCAGCCATAAAAGGATCATAAAAAGCATCTGAGCAGGTTCATGGGCCATATGGTTTTGTGTGTTAAGTCCTCTTTTGTTTATCCAGTAGATTATCTAGAGTGATGTTACATTACCTTCTATAGACCACTTGGCATCATTGTGTGAGGGACTGATCTATCAATATGCTTGAACGAACCGCTACATTGTTCAATGGCTTTCTTGTACTATATAAAATGTGGTGGCAAACTATGATGCATACGCACACTGCAGGGCAAAGAAAAATGGAAATTGTCATATTTCGTGCGCATACTACCGGGCAATGACGTCCAATGTCAAGTGGTCTATACCCTTTGGTGGGGTTCTGCTCACGTGGATAAAGCGATCAATAGTCACCATTCTGGAAATCCTTGGTTTATGTGTGCTTCACTTTTAAATTCCAAAGAATCAAATTATGAATGAAACTGTTTGTTGTTTTATGTTATTTGGTGCTGGTAAATATTAATACTAATAATGGCATCCTTTTTCTCTCATTTAGACTGCAGCAAGACCAGGAAGTCAACATTTGAAATGTCTTCTTCGTGTAACCTTTGTGCCTAAGGATGCCTATGATCTTCTTAGTAGAGACCCAACTGCATTTGACTACTTCTATCTTCAGGTAAACAATGGTCTGCAGCACTGAGAAAGGATTTTATTAAACAGGGGCATAAATCAATTTTCAGGCCAGGATAGGTCATGTGTTGCATTGTACATAATGTACATAATTTGATTTTAAAGGCCTTTTTTACCAGTCTAAAAGTGCTCCTGTTTATGGTGGACATCAAATCAGTTCACTTCTTCCACAAATCGACAGCCTCAGTAAGGCCCAAAGGTGCACATATGTGACATGATCAAGGGGAATGATAGAGTCACATGTCAGCAATTTTCAAATAGAAGTTTTTAACATCATTTTCTGGCAGTTTACGATTGCTGCATTTTGTTGCAAACTCCATCAAAATCTGACATCTGGTTACTGAGTTATGAGCAATTTATCAATGGCTGAAAACAATATAAATCAAAAGAATTTGAAAACTGTTTTTATAAACATCTCAAAAACAATATTATCGACATCTGACTCATTCCCTTTGATCATGTCACACGTGTACTTAGATTGTGAATATCCAAACAGCACCAGGATAGATTGAGACAGTCAGGGGTTAACACCCTACTCTTTTTGAAACTGACTTGTGATACCGTAAACAGATGCATCGGTAGGATTGTAGATCAAATTGTTTAGATTTTTGTGTGACAAATCCAGTAAAATATACTCACTGACTTGAGCTTTCGCCATCCAGGCACGTAATGGCCCTTATATCATGAAGGATCAAGATGGCTTGTGATCAAGCCATCAGCCTGGATGGCGAAAGCTCAAGTCAGTGAGTATATTTTATTGGATTTGTCACACAAAAATCTAAACAAAATGACTTGTGATACATGTGCAGGTATAGCCCTTTATATACAGGACCGACAGCGTAACATCCCCTCCGAAGAACAGAGTACTCTCATGATTCATTTACTCAATTCTGAATGCATTGTTTGGAGAGAAAAAGTCTGAATTTAATTTACAGATGTTGGTGATTAAATTCAAATTTGTTCCCAAGTTAATACCCAGCAAGCTACCAGAAATAGAGGTTATCTAGTTTACTCATGTGCGACTTCTAACAAAAAGCGCTGGTTCCCGTAGTATTCCTCATTCAAACCAATTCAATGCACGACTTCAGAATTACCTGCATGACTTTGGGGGGTATTTTGAAGCAGTCATGGTTGCACATGCAGGTACTTCTTTTGAAAGACCTAAACAAGGTATAGCAGTCCCTGATAGGATATGCAACTTATAGAACACGGATAACCTCTATTGAACCCTGATCCTCATACACCAGAAGCGATTACTCTAACCTAGGTCACACACACTCTCCCATTATAAACCCTTTTTTAGATTTGTAGAAAAACATATATGTTTTACAGGTGTGAATCAAAACTTGTTGCAAGTAGCTGGCCATTTTAGTACTAAACAAGACTTACCTGAGATAACCTGTATACAACTGTTCATGCTTAAACTTAATCAAATCAAATCCTCTTTTTCTTTAACAGTGTTGCAATGATGTCACTACTGGAAGATTTGGCGATGAACTCAAGGATGATATGGCGATAAAACTTGCAGCATTACACATACAACAACATGTATTATGCAATAAACACAAGGCAAAGGTGTCAATCAAAGCTGTGCAGTAAGTGGCTATTTTTTTTCTTCAAATATTACAACGACTGGCATGACTTCCAAGTGTTCTAGCATGTACATGTCTGTATATTCATATTCATAAGGCCACCAGCTCCTGCTGAAAAATGGCAGTAAAACTAGATACCAATGTAGGTAATAGGGGTATACAATACACACTTCGGACGGACGTTACACAAGGACACTAGAACAGGAGACCAGAGACCAGGGTCGAAAAGTCACTGTTTTCCTGTTGACCATTAGTTTCTACCAGGCCAGATTTATCACAGGGCCAGATGGGCCCTAGCCCATGGCCAAATAAATCTTGGCCACAACTGATCTAAGAGACAGTCATATACTCTGATCAGCTCGTAATCAGTCGGAGTCATCACATCGTAGATTCGTGGATTGATATATAATGGCGTACACACAACTGGGGGCGCAGCAACTACGCAAACTGCACTAATTTGCATATTGCGTGAATGATGTGTGCTTTTGTGAATTTACGCGTACATAAGTTGGAACTTTATTGACTCTCACAGTAACAAAAACCGAATAATTCCTGCTTATTAAGAGCTGATCATAGTATAGTTGGCATAATATGTACAACTGCTTCCTGGATTTGACTGACCCCCAGCAATTTGTCTCCTTTTCACCCTACTCTTATGATATCCCTGGAAGGAGCAAGCATGTGAAAGCTACATGGCTGTATGTTAAATTTAAAAAAAGTGCAGTGATTTATAGTGCGCTACGCACAGGCACAATGCCTAGACGTTAATCCACAAGCCTCAGCACACTTTACAGGTTGTCGCTGACCACTATAGCCCCACATCATTCCATAAACCATTAAACAACAATTCAGGGACTTTGCTGCTTCAAGAGCGCACCCCCTAAGACATTCCACAAATCCCCACCGCAACCAGGATCAGCTCCCCGAGTTTCGTACGGGTTACAACGAGACAAATTAGCAGTGAGTTCCTTGTCCAAGGGAATTTCAAGCTAACTCAATTTTTCCACGAGAGCATACTAGGCACCACCAGGGTTCGAACTCGCAACCTCTTGCACCATAGTCGAACGCCTTATCGATTGAGCTAACTTGACTGCTACAAATACACTTAGTCAATATTGTACTCAATTTGATTTGTTTGTTTTTAATTTTTGTAACAGGAAAGATGATGGATTGGAGAGATTCCTTCCTAAATGTATCACTGAAAAATACAAAAGCAAAGAATTGAGAAAGATTATTGGTCAACACATCAAACAGAACCAGCATCTTACTGCACCGGGACAAAAGGTAGTGTTTATTTGTTTGATTGTTTTGTGTTTTAATTGTTTCAAGGTTTTAATGTGATCATTACCTGTGTTTAAGTCTTGAAGCAGAAACAGTGTATTAGAGTTGTGTATAATTTTAAAACTATTTACAACTTATATTTATGCTTATATTGATCAAATCACACATACCTCTGAACTTATATTGTGGAAAATGAATGGTTTCACTGGTTATCCTCCATTTGAGTATCTATCTATCTATCTATATTTTGGTTGACCTCAAGTTTGGTAGTGACATCAATGCTTTTTCGCGGTTGCGTCGTAAGCGTGACAACAAGCCGCCTCTGCACGCGTGTGTTCACTCAGCGCGTTTAACTTTCCGTGCGCTTAACTTTCCGTGCGCGATTCGATACTGTGGCGAGCAAAATATGCACATACGTCACTACCAAACTTGAGGTGAACCAAATTATATCTGCATTGAACATTTACAATAAGGGATATCTCCAAAATCCAACTGCTGTTTGACTGTTGACACTTATGCAGGACTGGTAGTTGGATCTTGTTTCTATTGTTTAGAACAATAGAGCATGGTTAAAAGGGCATATCGTGATCCACAGCCTCATCCCCCCCACTTTTCTCAAAAAAAGTTGAGATTTTTATATCACTGGAAACCTCTGGCTACATAATGTTTATGTACAAAATATTTCTTGCCGATTAATTCGTTTAGCAAAGATATCATGAAATTTGAATTTTGTTCTGGTGCACCAGAACAAAATTACAACGTATTGTCTATGGAGCAGTGTAATACACATAATCATGCATAACTCGCAAACGCAATATCGGAATCAACTGAAATTTTGGGAATATACTTTTTTCGTGGATATGTACTGAAAAATGTCATAAAAAGAGGATGCTAGGATCACAAAATACTCCTTTAATCCTTCCAGCTGTGCCAGGACACCAGTGATTGGGTTTTATAGAAATGTAAGAGAGATGTGTAATTTGGTGAATATAATTATTTGCTAGTTACATAACTGATGTTTCTGAAAAGTTATTGTTTCTCACACTTATTTCAGCGAAAGAGATTATCATTGTCACATAAAAAAGTGGTAAGACTACTGCCATATAGTAGCAGACATATATAAGCTACAGCTTCCCACCAGTTACTGCAGTCATAACTTTGTATTTAACCACATATAAATAGGCTCCTTTTCTATTTCTTACAGTCACAGGCATAACATGTGGTACTATTAATACAATCTTTTGTAAATCTGTTGTAGAAACTCTTTCTTTCAGTTGTTAGCAGATATATAAATAGTTAGTTCATAACATACTGACCGTATTTACTGTATTGAACACTGATGGGAGGCATTTATTGCAGACAAATTTGTAATGCCAAAAAATGAAAAGACTGTTAACAGTGTTTGTTCAAAGTGGTTTATCGGTAGGATGTGGCACATTATCGTTCCAAAATTGCAATTGTAAGTGACTTTCATTCAAGAATAGTGCTTCAAATGAAAATTCTACTATAATTTGGATAAAAATGGATTTACGTTGAAGTTTTGTCCATGTAATTTTGCAATTTGGATGTCCAGCAAACAGATTTAAGCTTTGTCACATGATATGGCATGGAAATTTTTGGTATTTTGGTCACTTTTTCATGGAAAAATTTATGTGTGAGGAGACATTTGGTCTAGCGGTAGTGTTTAATAGAGTAAATATGGCAGTCATTCTACTTTCCTGTCATGTATTTGATCAATCAAATAGAAAATTTATTCAACATAGATTGCCCACCTTATCAAGAGCTAATATTTGAATCAAAAAAGCAGATTAATACTATATTGCATAGCATATTTGCTGCATTATGTATATCATAATTCTGTGATATGTACACATTACATATAAAGAGGATGCATTTGTTTGGCAGAATGCCATACAATTGGGACAGATATAATAGTTTGTGTGGTTATTGAGACAAAACACCATGCTTTTAAAATACTTAACAAGATTTTAGGTTATAATCCCATTCTATTCGCTGTCGTAGTGCATGTTAGTAACCATTGGTTACTGCTCCAAGCATGGGCTCACACCTGTTCCAAATTTTGATATGCCATAGGCTTTGTGGTGTAATCATTTCAATTAGTGGTTCGTAACAAAGAAAGCATGAGCCAGTTGACCTAGCAAAGGTCATATTCTAACATGCGCTATGACAGTGATTGAAAGTATTTTGGTTGGCAGTAACAAAAGGATGCAGGCCTACCTGTTATTGCCTACAAATGCATCCTTTTGATACAATAGCTCAGTGCTATATAAGTTGTTAAACAAGTCGATTATGCATTGGTGTATCCAGGATTTCAAATTCTGAGGGGCTGTAATTGGCTTCCAGTAAGCTTACAGATTACTATAAAACCTATTAGTACATTATTACTAATAAGCAAGTTGTTAGTCTAACTTTGTTACTTTAGATTGCTATTCCTTGGTCTATAGAAACAGGGATACAAGATTTCCTGATTTTGCAGGAATTCCTGCTTTCATGAAGAAGTCCAAATTCCTGCACTTTTCTTTATTTTCAGCCCCTTTTCCTTCAGGTCAGCTTGCATCCCTGAGAAACCAATGCCATGTTAACCATTTTCAGGACCTTGTGCCAGGCTAAAATGTAGAGCAGCTTAGAGCCTATGGCTAACCGGATCCAAGAGTTACATCCCTACCCCACCCCATACCTATAACCTATTTCTCATTCCAAACCAGTGCTTCACTAACCTTACTTTTTGTATCCTTAATTTGGGAGCCCCTGGATCTTGGCTGGACCATGGGCTAGGGCCCATCTGGCCCTGTGATAAATCTGGCCTGGTAGAAACTAATGGTCAACAGGAAAACAGCCTGTTTCGACCCTGGTCTCTGGTCTCCTGTTCTAGTGTCCTTGTGTAACGTCCGGAGTGTGTATTGTATACCCCTATTACCTACATTGGTATCTAGTTTTACTGCCATTTATCAGCAGGAGCTGGTGGCCTTATGAATAGGTTATCAGACTAGTAAACTAGTTTCTAGCACCAAGAAATATGCTGGAGGATGCAACCATATTAAAAGGGATAGATTCCAAGTTCAAAGCAAAATGCTTACAAAGTCATGAACCTCATTCATAACCATCACTATTTCCTTTGCCTATTACAAACATATGTATCATAAATTATTTCTTCTTTTAATTTTAATTGTAAAATATTACTATATCTTGTAATTTTTCCTCTGATCAAAATGGAAAGTGGGCAAGGGATTTCTTTTTTAATTTTTCTCTTTTCTTTTTTCCCTGAAAACTAATTAGTGGATGAGGGATTTACTGCTGATTACTAATTACAATAGGGTTTACTCAATGTTCAAATATGCTAATTGTTTGTATATAATAATTTGTTTGTTTGCATAGGATACACATGATCTATACCATTTCAAATAAAGCACTGATGCGTATCATGGCTTTATGCCAGCTTTATTGTACATTGCTGTATTTTTACCTATATTTATATCTACATACCATATTTCATATAGACTCTATAATCAAAGACAGAATTAAAAAGACTAGTTTGCATCTGACATTATCTGTCAATCAAACTTGAGCATGGTTTGTTTACAAGTGTCGTGATGATGAGTTGCTGAATGTGGCTGTAAAACAGGGCACCTTATAGTTAATTATGCACCTTGAAATATACAAACCATCTCAAAAGTTAGGTCTTCATTCATAGTAGGAAACTTTCTTTGGTGAAGGCACCATGTCAACAATGCCTAGAAAAGTTGCTTTTTGCCTTGTAAAAGTACTTAATTTTTCACCATTTTCTGCAGTTCCTTTTCTCTGATCGGCACCAGATTAATCGACCTTCTTTTTACGCACTATTAATCAATCAAGGGTTGTAGGGAGGTTGATTGACAGTGATGTCCGATGCAAACTAGTCTTTTTTAATTCTGTCTTTAATTATAGTGTACAATGCTTTGTTTAGGCTTATTTACTATTTCAAATAAAACACTAGTATTTGTGGCTTTATTTATACATCTACATCTATATATATATATACCATTAATATCATATTTACATAATCTTTTTAGAGCTCAAATTCGTAGCAATCCTTAATCTGGGCACATATTTCATTTTAATGTAACCATTATATATAAATTATGTGTCCAAAGCAGTGAAAATGTAAATATTGATGAGGCACAATTATTTGAATATTTTTATAGCCAAGGACACACATTATTTTCATTTTTATTTACTATTCTATTACTACAAAAGAGTGTGATTTTTAGAGAAAATATCACTTTTGTCTTAATATTTGAAAGTTGTTTACTTCAAGGTGGATCACTTGCAACTATCCATAGCCTAAGTAGCAGCGCGTATCACTGAAAAATTGTATGTGTAACCAAGCGTAATGGTATTTGTAGAATGTGTTATGCATTACTATGTTTTAGATGCAATCAGGCCATATTATTGCAGAATAATGTGCCTTCACATGAGGTGATTGAACAAATCACAGTGCAATTTTAAATAATGGACTGTGGAGGTAATAGAATATATTGTATTGTTTTCCTTTTTTTTCCGCATCTTTTCTTTTTAATTTTGACTTACAAATTTCTTTTATTTTTTCATTTTTATAGCACTTGACTGAACTCCAGGCAAAGCTACATTATTTAAAAGTGATAAGTGAACTGAAATCATTTGGTAGCAAATTCTACAGTGGGACACTCTTTGTAAGTAACAAATTCAACACCTTTGTTTACAGAGCGGACATTTTAGTTTTGAAAAGAAAACCACTGATTAGTGGGGTTAGATCCAAGATGTCGTCATTTGATGTCACGCCCATGCGCACATCATTTAGTGAATATCGTTCCTGCACATTGCAAGCCGGTGTGACGTCAAATGATGATATTTTGGGTCTAACCGCAAGGAATTATGGGATTTACCGAAAAGGTCAATTATTTAACGATATACTTGTATGTTTGAAAATCAAGTGCAAATTTTATGAAATAATTTAGGTGCGATTTTTAGTTGTGCCCTGTTTTGTAAAAAAAGTGTTTTATTTAAAAGTCAATGGAGATGGTGGCCATTGAGGACACTATAGCATCTATTGTTGATGGGGTTTAGCTGCTATTCTTTGGTTCACCTCAAGTTCAGAAATGACATCAATTTTTTTCGTGGTTGCACTTGCACGTGCGCATTTATGTTCTGTGTGATTAACATAATTATGTGCATGATTCGATACTGCAACCAGCGGAATATGCAACTACATCACTACAGAACTTCAGGTGAACCAATGTATAGTCAAACAACACACTTTTTTTCCTTCTATTTTTTGCACAGCGTGTTGTTAGAGTGCACATATTTAATTACTCTTTATCCTCAGAAATGTTAAAAGTCCTATTATACATCAAGGTGTCATAATTATCATTTCATATATTTTTGTAGCAATGACTTTTTGATTGCATTCCTACCTCTAATCATCAGTAATATTTTTCAGTTTGATTACTTCCCCCTCTAATCAGCAATTTTACAAATTGAGTAACATTAGTTTGATTACTTCCCCCTCTAATCAGCAATTTTACAAATTGAGTAACATTTGTATTATGTTGTTATCCTTTTACTTACAGGGTGAGTCAGAGGGCAATTTTGGTACCCAAATGACTGTTCTTGTCGGCCCTAAGTGTTCTGTCAGCCAAGTAATAAACCCTAGTAGAAGTAAGGCTACCTTTTCTACGTTAGTAAACTTCAGTGAGCTGAGTAGATTAAAACTGCATCGTAAAGGACCAATCTGTGATGATATATACAGGCTGGAGATGTGCAGGAAAGAAAATAAGGTAAGAATTAGGATTCTTAGTCAGTGGCTGAGGCTCAGCTTGTTAGCACTGAATTTCATTGGTTTCTGCATGCCATCTATCACGCGGTAGACGGCAGCAACCTCATTGTCACGGAAGACACTTGTCAAGCCACGAGTATGTAGCATGTTCTATAATAATAGGCAAACGAGATCGCAGTACGCGCAACTAAAACATTAAACAAGTTTCGTTTATTTCAGTAAAAGGGGAGCTTTCATGATGGTAACTTAATTTTTGCATAATAAAACAGTGTTTAGTTTTTAAAATAAATATTTTAACAGACTAATAATAGGAATAAACAATAGGAATTTTTGTTTGTACTATCCTCTACGTGTCCACTACGATAAAATATTGGACCTACCTGTCATCTATCACATGGTAGAGGATAATAAAAACACAAATTCCTATTGTATATTCTCTAAATAAGTATATGCTGCCATTCATATGAAAAAGTTTCAATCAAAATGAATCTCCTCTTTTGTTTTACAGTCTTTAGTGTTTCTACTTCACACTGAAGATGCACAAGACATGGCAACTCTCATCAATGGATACTACAGACTGTTTGAGGATCCCAATCATTCCTTGCTGCCAGATGATGAGACACGCACCTTTCTTATGAACACTGAAGGTAGGTCAGATGTTAGACTTAGACTAACATTCACGAACATGGATGAGACCTGGACTAAAATGGTGTTAGTCCAACTATATGGTACTTTCATTAACTAATCTGAACAAGAAAACACAATTTAGTGTGCTGTACCAAAGCAACAAGGTCTGTGCACACTATACATATTGTCAGTGACCACAGTGACCTCAAATCACATCATAAACCATTATCAATTTAGGGATTTGCACACACCCTACACATACCACAATAAATCTTTGCAGTCAGCTCCCTGAGTATCATACAAGATACACTATCACTTTAGCAGTAAGTTCATTGTCCTGAAGAATTCCAAGCTAGCTTTTTTGTCACAAGAGCACACTAATAATACAATAGAGGCTCAAACAAAATTGTACCATCATGCACCAGTGTCCAGCAGGGTTGTGAGCTGTGCCACATGGGTCTGCAATATCGCACATGAGAATCTTAGCTTTTATTAAGGTGTCTCAGTAAGTAATTGAATACCTGAGTGGAAGAAGGGCCCAACTCCCAATTTTTTACAAAAATGAGTTAGACCCACCATTTTATTGCCAGCAGACTGTTCTTCCTTGTGTGTGAAAGATGAGCCAAAATCCACTCTCTAAATAGTCTTCCACGTACACTTAATCATGGTTTTCATGGAAGAAAGGCCTAACTCCATGGAGTTGGGCCCTTCTTCCACAAAATTGGGTTAAAGAGGAAATTTGTTCATCCATGAAATCTGCTTTTCACTACAATAAAAAAAAAATCCTAACATATTACATGCTTCTACTTGGCGCAATTAATGGATAATTACCAAATTTCTGTAGTTATTTATAACACATCTGCTTACGGAACTAGCACTTGCAGTATATTAGTGGAAGAAGGGCCCAAACTCCATCTCGTATTAAGACCTGTACCGTTGCCATGGAAACATCATACATAATTTCGAATGTATGTAATATTGTATGTTCCTGTATTAAAGGTCCCCTGAAGATGAAAACATTCTGTCTATAAAACTTTTCCAAATATTAAGTTTTTTCTTAATATCTCAAAAACAGTTTTGATGGAGTTGGGCCCTTCTTCCACTCAGGTATTCAATTATATTTCAGCTCAAGTTACAAACTTTATACAGTCTTAATAGAGACTGATACTCTGCTGGTTTTGATAGGAGAGTCTTTCATAATTCAGTCAGTTTCCAATAATTCACTGTGTATTTGTGTTTTTATGTCATAGCTCCCACATACAGGGGCAAGCATAGAGTGATAGCAGAAGGATGGAATTACCCAGCAGACCTTGTATCCGAGATAGTTGCAACAGAAAATCTTGACACAGGAGGGCGTCTTATGCAGGATGGCGAGCATATAGTAGATCTATCATCAGGGCCACCGGCATATGTGTATGATGCTGCTTTTATTTCAAAGTACGTTAACATGTTATATGCTTTGTTTTGCCTTTTCGTTTGTGTTATTTTTTTCCATTTTAAAACTACCAAAATTTATTAAGAAACAGTATACTCTTTTATAATTTGATACAATTTTGTTTCTCAATATCAGTATTTTCTTTTTCAATTATAATTAGATTTCAATTATTACCAAAAGTACCATGCAATACCTATACTTTGGTTGACATTAAGTTTGGTTGCTATTGTTGTAGTAGCTATTTGCAACAAGTAACAGGCATATGAATACATGAATCCAAAACCCACCCAAGTCCATGGGAAGTGATTTTGAGAAAAAAACCTGTGTATCATTTTAATTCCTTCAGTTAGATTTACCTGGTCAATATGGTAAGTTGTACGTGCAGATGGGTGGGTTAAACTGTATTAGGTATGACGATTAGCATTTCAAGGACTTCGTGGGGTTCATTTTAAATTCTGGTGGTTTTTTGAATCATATACAAAGACAATAATGTTGGAATGATATTACCACTAGTAAGATAATACAAAATAAAGCACAGTTATGTATAATGTTGATAAGCATTCTGCCATGTAATATAAACCACACACTTTCTTTGATTAAACCCATTTTTTTTCAAAAGTCACTCTCCAGCAATAAAGATGTTACAAATGGACTTTTATACATACTGGATTTCAATCAATGTGTTACAAGACTCAAATCATGGACTTGGGTTGATTCTTTCATACATGCTATTTTTCACATGCTCAATAGACAGAGGATGAATTTGAGTTGTTCTTTCAAACATATGACAGGCCTATGTATAGCAACAATTTCCCATGCTAAACTCAATTTGGCCAAAGTATGGACTTGGGTGGCTTTTGTATTCATATATTCATATATATAACTGGGGCAAAATGCTGCACTTTTCAAATTACCACCCCAGTAGGTGTAGGCAAGGCAAAAATTCAAAGATGCAACATTTCAAGAATTAGGTCCAACCTATAAGACTGAATTAAAAAGACTAGGCGTGACGTGATTGGTTGCTGATCTGCGCAGTACAACATTTTCGGTTTAGGTGACAGGACGTCATTCGCAAACTAGTCTTTTTAATTTGGTCTCGGATTATGGGCGCTTCCAGAATTTTTGCCCCTACCCCTAAAGGAGACAGATTTGACACATCTGACCTCGTAAATCATAAGACAAAAAAAAATGTAACCAGCAGTATGTAGAGTACTCATGTTCAAAAGTTTGATTTTTGGAGGTGTAGACCCCCCTATATAGCATGTTGGTGCTCGTAATTGCTAACGACATTTACCCCTAAAGAAGACATGGGAATCCCATGTCTTATTTAGGGTAGGTGCCATTAATTTCTGGAATAGCCCAATAATCCATTTCTAATTTAGGATTTATGGTATGATTAAAATATTTTTAATGGCCCAAACAACAGAATGTGAATTTCATGGTCAACTTAAGGTATTGTAACACATATATTGATGAATAATTTTAGTGGAGTATTACAATCCAAGAACATACTTGGATCAAAATTCACCTTTTTGAAATAAATGATACAACTTTTCAAAACTTCTACAAATATCACATGCTAATGAATTTTTCCTTTTATTTTTGTTTCTTGTTCCAGGTTAAAGGACGAGAAACGTTTTCATTCTAAGGAAAATCTCGATCAGACGGATGGTGCTCAGAGCTTTGAGTCCGAGTCTGAATCTGAGTCCGACTCTGAAGTGACCCCTAACAGGAATTTCAACAACTCATTCCTGGACACAAGTTCTGACAGTAGCAAAAAGGGAGGATCGTTGATGGACTTGAATGCACTCACTGATTTGGTTGACTCAATGTTTAACACAACCCCTGAGAGACCAACTGATGAAACTGACACCAAGAGTTCATCCTCAAAGGGGGCAAAGAAACAGTCTACTGAAAAGAAGAGGTTTTCTTTTAGCGGAGCTGTCCGACCAAAGAGAAAAATTTCGCTGAGGAGCATGAAATATAATGCAAGCGATTCACTTGCAACAAGTAACGATGATATCCATGGAAGTGTGAAACTGGTGCATTATTCAAGTTTCCATGAGGACATGCTCCGTAACAATGCCAAACAAGATTCAGACTCTTCCGACAGTGATGGTCATGGCGACTTTATCATGGATTCTGTTCCAAGGAGAAAGAAAACCGGGAACAATATTAAGGCAGCACTAAAATCCAGAGATTCAATATATCTGATACGGTCTAAAGTGAACTATAGCGGTCGTTATAGTCCTAACCCAGAGCAATATAGCAGTGATGAGGATTATGATTTGGATAGTAGTGCTCAAGGAATGCGAGACACAACTTGTAATTCACCAGTTAAGGAAGCACTCCAAGATTCAATTGTGAACGGTGCTGAAAGTGATATCATTGATTTAACTGTACACCCCAATGATGCCTCTGTAGCGGATATTGATATATCAATTGATTTTGACTTGAATGATGTTGGCTTGTTGGAAGATGGAGAAGATGGTCTAATGCTCACCGAAAGAGCACAAGAGCGTGATACTTCTACATCACCAGAAGAAAATGTTGAAGACTTAAAACAGGAAGAAGAGGAAGAACTCCCAGTGTCTATGATAGATATGCCTTCTCCAGATTCAGAGGAATCTCAAGAATTATCAGATCAAGCTTACGGCATCCAAATGGCAGCAATAGATGCCCTCAATGCAAGTATAGCTGTTGATGAAGCAGCAGCAAATCATGATGCAAGACCTGAACCAGAATGTGAATCTGATTCTGGAAATGAAACAATATCATCAGAGACAATTGAAAATCCAATTGACCAAGTTGGTTTTAGCCATTCTCCTACAGATTACTTCCATATTCATAAGACATCGCCCAGAAGATCATCAGATGATGGTGGTGATAACACGACAAATGACTCCAGAAGATCATCAGATGATGGTGATAACACCACAAGTGACTCCACACTAGATACTTCTACTCTTGTTGGGTCATTGCTTGATGACTCAGAAGACCATCATGATCCAACTACATATGATAGTGCAATGCAAGAAACCAAATATACAAATAATAATAATAACGATGACAATCATGTAGATTCTTCCTTTGAATCCGTCGGTAACACAACATTAAATAGACTTTTTAAAGAAGATTCACCCTGCGGGAAGACAGCAATATCTGAATCCGTCCAAAATATTTCAGTAACAAGTGCCGCTGATGAATCAGTAGATGAAGTGAGTGAATGTGTAGAAGAATATACAAAGCAGGATGATGAAGTTCAAATAACTGATCAAGATTTAGATGAACTTTTTGCTCTTGATAGTACACAAAATGTTTCCATCATACCGGATATGAGTGATGATGAGCTTGCAGATGTTGAAGATTTGAATTTAAGTTCAAGAGAAATAGAGGACCAAGTTGATGTTACTTGTGACATAGATGAGATAAATGAATGTGACATAAATGAAAATATTGAAATCAAAGTTGCAGGTGAAGATCAAAGACAGACTCCCACAAGCAGTCTATCAGTAACTCATGGATCTGATAGCGATAGTTGTACATCCACACTGCGAGGAAGTGTGTCCAATTTGACCTCTCTGGAGTCAACTGAAGAACTTTCAGAGGATCCAAGTGCAGACTTCTCCATGACGGATGATAATGAAGGGGAAACAAATGATGCTATTGATGAGCTAATAGCATCATTGATAACTGCTCCTCCTCCTTTGGTATCACATGTCGATGAGGAGCTCCTTGGAACGATTATTCCTCCACCTCCTGTGGATGATTTTGATTTTGGATCTGTTGACGATGTTGATGTTGAGAATCTAGATGAAGACCAGACTGACCATGAAATAGTCGACATCAAAGATGATGCACCAGTTGAATTGACTTCACATGATTCAGAAGAAATGCCAGATTGTGTTATAGATGGTCTAGCACCAGAAGAACCTGAAACAGTTAGTGTGTCAATTGAGGCTACTGTGACTGAGCCTGAATCACCACTCACAAAATATATTAATTCATTAAAAGCTCTCACAAAAGAAAACGATGGTGCATCCCAACAAAATGTATCAAATCATCTTGACATTAAACATGACGGAGTAACAAGAATTAGTCCGCGCAAATTCCGTGTATCCGCAGGGAGCGTAGGAGAAAGTTTAGATAGTGGATTTCATCAGTCGGATAGCTGTGATCTTGATAGTCTGTCCTCATGTTTCAATTCACTTCAGGAAGGACAGTTTATAAAAGAAAAGACAGTCAGTGGTGTTGAGTGTGCAAAGACAGAAGAACTTGATGATGGATCATATCAGGAAGAACCATCAGCAGCTGCTTCAATACTAAATATTGAGATAACCAAAGAAGACCAAGAAATGTGTAATAAAGAAACTAAAGCAATAGTAGAACATAATGTAGAGAGTGATACGGAGCAATCGACTCATGTGGCAATGTTGAAAATCGATGCAGAAATACCTGATGTGTCAAACACTGCGGAAATTACTCATTCTATGTCCAGAGAGGGCGGTTGTGATGTTGAACCTGTGTGTATAGAGGAGACTAAAGTGAATAGTGATGCTGTTATTAGAAACCAAGAGGCTGAAGCTGTGGAACTGTTAGATGCCCTCACAATATCGCTGGATAATGTGTCAATTGCATCAAGTCTTTCAATAGAGAGTATTAGCTCAACCAAATCATCTGAGAGCAGAAGCTCTATCAAAGATGATAGGACCATTGAGAAACCCAAACTAATGAAGCCTAAACCAGTAGTCCCTCCTAAGCCAGCCAGGCCATTTATGTTTAACAGGAGACAGAGTCTTGACTCAAGACTAGGAGCTGTTAAACTGAATTCAAATGAGAAGAAATATCCGGCACCAGGACCTCCACCCAAAATGGTAGATGATTCCTCTTCGTCTGTCAATAAACTTGAGTCAGAAACAATGAATTTACACAGGTCGGAATCAATGCAAGTTTATAGTTCTAATGATCTTGCTGATTCTCACAAGCCTGTGATACGTTCCGCAATGTCTATATCATCTAGGCATCCTTTAGTGAGATCCAAAGCTATTGACAATAGTCAAACTTCAACTGAAGACTTGCAGACTACAGATGATGAATCAACAAGAAACGAGCAAGAGAAGCAACGTAGTCCTGTCAAAAGGAGCAACACAATATCTGTCCCGCCTTCAGAACGAGAAGCTGGTGTATTGTACCCTGCACGAAAAGCGCCTCCACCACCTATGCCGAAACCAAAACTTAAGAATATTCGAATGGGAGTTTCAGGTACTTGGTCAGCGAGAAGTACCACCCTACCGGCCTCAGCCAACCCACCATCGATTCGTAAGGTACTGTCACCAACTCGCTCTAAGCCATGGACAAGGGGACCATTACCTTTTGCTCGTAAAGATAAAGAGAAGGAGTTCAATCCAGAACCAGATGTGAAATCACCAACCAAAGAAAGGAAAACAAGTTTGCCTCATAAAATGTTCTATACTTGGACTCGTAAGGAAGCTAGTAAAGCAAAACATTCCCTTGGACGGGGTGATTCTCCTCGTGGAAATAAAAAAGTGATTGATCCCCCATCATTGCGCGCTGTATCAGGTCTGAAAAGACCATCAGTCCTAGACCTAGCAGAGAGAATGCAACAAGCTAGTAGTGCAAATGATTCATCCCCAGATTCATCAAAAGCAGTTAATAGATCAATATCTTTAAGATCACCTAGAACTCTTCCAAGAACTTCAGTAGTTTATTCTCCAAGACATTCAGGGCAAATTACTAGTCCACCTGCTGTGCATAGAACTCAAAGCGTAGATATTTCATCACCATCACCACGAGAAGGACCAATTCAGTCACATAAGGAGAGACCACAATCTATGCCTTGCTCTCCATCTCACAATCATATAGAGCTTCCCAAAAGACCACCTCCTCCCAGACCAAGAGCCCCTCCAAGAGGATCTATATCATCCCAACCTAACACACCCCCAACACCAAGAGCAGAAGAACCAAGGCCCATCCAAAGAGTCAACTCATTTAGTGGATCAATATCATCAGATTCATCTGGAACCCGGACTCCACCAACACCACGAGCTGAGCGAAGATTTGACCTTGGTTCTCCACCCATGATCAGTTCTGAAGAAGATCTTCGTGATGCATTATCTCCAATTCCACTGCCAAGTCCTGTTCCGCCAGATGACATAGATTCTTCCATCTGTTCCGATGTAACATCTCCTCCTCCATTACCCACTTCTGCACCTCCTCTTCCATCATCACTTCCTCCTGGTATACCATCCACTACTCCTGTAGAACCATCCACTACATCGTCCACAGCAGAAACAGAATTTGTTGCACAAATTACTAATAATCAAAGACACTCTCCAAATTTAACTCTTGAAATTGAAAGCAAAGAGTATGCTGGAAATAAAAGCATTCTGAATGCAGCAGCTGACATTGACACAATTTTAAGTGAACTCGAAGAATCAATGGTAAAGCTTAAGCCATCTACCCCAAGCATAGCTCAATTCAGACAGTGTAAGCAGTTAGTGTTGTCAGAAGCAAGAGAGTTCACAAGTAATACAAAGATGTTTGTGAGTAGTGCGGGGCAGTCAGCCGAGCAACTCGTTAGCTGTCTGAACAGCAGCATGCACACTTTGGCTAGGTTATGTTCAGCTACACAGCAGTTTATGAGAGCTATTCCATCTATCAACCAAGCCAAGAACTTAGGAAACAAGGTAGGTTTGAATTTACAAAGTTTGATTTAGCTATCTTGAGTTTTGATGTAGCCAGATATGTGCACAAACCTGTATGTGCAATTCCATTCTTGATTAAAATATTGAACGAAAACACAAAGGTTACTAAATAAATTCATCAGGTTTGTAGATAAACATTATAAAAGATTTCATTGAAACAAAACCAAAAGTAAACTCACTATTGACGGTTTCGCCTATCATGGTCGGTAGGCATCATCAGAATGATGGTTGTAGATCCATACTTCCGGTTGGACGTATCCCGACTGAAGAGGGTGTTTTATCAGCCAGGAGAGGATCATACACGTGACTAAGGAAGTGGGCCAACACAAGAAGAATTAAAGAATGCATTTGGATCAGGAGACAAGGTCCGAACGTTATGAACAGAGACAAGGGGGCCCACTTCCTTAGTCACATGTATGATCCTCTCCTGGCTGATAAAACACCCTCTTCAGTCGGGATACGTCCAACCGGAAGTATGGATCTGCAACCATCATTCTGATGATGCCTACCGACCATGATAGGCGAAACCGTCAATAGTGAGTTTACTTTTGGTTTTGTTTCAATGAAATCTTTTATAACACAAAGGTTACTTTTATTGTAATGGTAGATTTACAGGAAGACGTAACCTCAGAGGGAAGGTCACTCAAATATAAAAGTGCTACTCATGATCAATAATCAACCCTCACAAGAGGCAGTAAATGACGTAACTGATGGTACCAACTTTGCAACCCTAAATGGCATAACTATACCCTAAATTGTGTTAACTTAAATGACAAAGCTTCAGCTTGGGTGCTTATGGTTAAAAACAAGACTGCTAGTGTTGAAATAGCCAAAACGGACCCTTAATTGGGAACAAATAATCTAACCACGATATTGAGTGACCCTTTATCATATCAAGTCAAATTGGTAACTGAATAGAACATTTGAGGTAAATTTCTAGAAATTTTTCATTTTATTTTGTTTTTTGTTGTCATAATTTCCCTTCAACATTTGTCATTTAACAGATCAAGGAAATTGCATCAAACTTCAGCATAACACTACAGGTTGCAGCAGAGGCTCATGGGAAGGTCTTACAAGATGCCAAGATGCAGTTGTTACTACGGCAAGCTCAGACTATGGCTATCATGTTGTCTGCACTTATGAGAACATTAAGGATATTACACTGTTGATGGTGTATTTGGAAATGGATTGACGTCTTCCCAAGATGCATTTGTTACTACAACAAGCACAGAGTATGGCTATCATGTTGTCTGCCCTTATGAGAACATTAATGATATTATGCAGTTGATGGTATTCTTGAAATGGATTGACGTCTTCCCAAGATATTGTTACTTTGGCAAGCTCAGACTATCATGCTATCTGCCCTTACGACAACATTCAGGATCCTACACTGTTGATGGTTCACTTGGAATTGCATTGTGGGAAGGTATTGTGACATAGGAATAACAATAAAATAGTTTGTATGTTCAGTATTGAAGTTATTAATCAATATACAGTAATGTCACTGGAAAAAGTCCATAGAAAAATACACAGGAATCCAGCATTCGATTTACCTGGTGTAGCAGAGCAAAATGCTCCCCATTTTGGACCACCTGCTGCACCAATATCAAATTGTATAGCAATTTTTTAAAATGTAAACATGCTGGTATCGTAAGAACATCACCTAAATAATATTTTGGCTAAAAATTGGTATGTAAATGAAAAATTGAACCCTGCACAAGACCCTAAAAATGTATTCTTTTGAAATGTTTGAACATAATAAGTTTCAATTATTTTAAACAGTTTCAATTATTTTAAACAGTTTCATTTGAAACTTGACATTTTATTTGCATCTTATTATACTTGGCATTATGAACCACAATGAAATGTACATTAATCACAGAGTTTGATTGAACCACTGATATTGTTTTAAGTTGATTTGAGCTATGAAAGACTTAGACCCTGTTTACACAGAGAAAAGTCGGACTTCAATTGCGACATCAAATTCAGGTTACAAGTAAGGATTAGCATAAATTATTTCTTGACAGGGTGTTTACATGGTAGTTGACTTCAAAACAAATTGTGAATATGACTTGTATGCCATCATTTGCTCATGCTTCAAATAACCATTATGAAGTCGACTTTTAATTGCGTGTTCGTTTACACTGCAAAAGTCAAGTTTGAAGTCAAGTTTGAATTCGGCAAAAGTTGTTATGAGTCGTCATCAGAAGTCGGCTTCTGAAGTCAAGTTCAAAATGCGGCGACCCTGTTTACACACAAAGAGAGTCAAGTTTAAAGTTGACTCCAGGCTCTGTGTAAACCATCTGTAAAATGTATTTTTTCTTTGTTGTACTGTGCTTTCTTTGTTCAAATGATTTACAAATATTCTGCTAGAGATCTATATATATATTGCATTATGTATTATCCAAAAAAGGGGAAAGAGTATATAATTGTACTGAATGTTGAATACTGTATATTTGTATTTTGGGTTCAAACCATCAGTTTTACACTTTATCATATATGTGGTGATCTTAGGCCCAGAGATATGCATCCTATGAATATATTGTGGTTCTGTGTCAATGTTTTATGTGTTGTATCACACCTTTTTAAACTTTGTATCTATTTTCACAAATCTGTTTAAGATAAAAAGTATACACCTGTTTACTTACTATATTTCTAACATCATTATGGCATTGTATTGAATACCCTCCAGTATGCAGAGCCTATGCAACCAAATATGCATTTTATTGCCTGCACTAAATTACAGGAAAGTAATAGAGTTCTGCCAGAAATCTATAAGTACTCCCTCTATAGTTCTACATTGACTATAAAAAATCTTCTATAAAAAATGTTGATAAGAATCTATTGATTTCATCAGCATGACCTACATTTGCAACCAAGAACACTAAGTCAATTTGCAATCTTGTGTAGCTGTTCCCCTGATTTTTTTATCAGAAGCAAATTCAAAGAAATCTAAAAAAAGAAGTTTATGTAATCTTTTGTGTGAAAAGTGAAACTTGATTTAAAGGTTTTGGACTGCAGAAAAAGCACTTCCAAGTAATAATATTATACGCCTTGATAGTATTCTTGTCTAGTATTGTCAATCGATGCACCACCCTCTCAAAGAATCATAGCTTATGAATATTCATGAAATAATAATAACTGTAAATTTGTGCAGTTTTAAGCTTATACTTACCATTCTTATATGCTATGGCATGTAAATATCAATAAATTCATCAGTGGTGTTTTATTTGAGTGATGAGGTTGTTTATAAGAGGGAGGTATTAGTACGTATTATGTAAAGTAAAATTTGTCCAAAAAATTCAGAGAATGTGCCTTGAATGCAAATGGAAAGTAACACAGACACCTGACCTGGATCTACTGTTTGGCAGGCAAACTGTTTGCAAGAGACTACAGTGGAATTTAGCCTTCCCATGATGCATTGTTGAATTATGCTGAATCATACAAGGAATAGGATGGTCATTACCTTGGGAGTGCACTCATGTATGAAATTAGCATATGTGTGTATTGACTTTCAAAAATGACCTTAGGTGACAAAAAACTCTGTTTTATGGGTGGATGGACTTTCAATATGGTTTGGTTGGTCTGGATTTTTGCTGAAGGTCAAAATAACCCTAAAATATCACCGAAAGCTTGAAAATCCTGGCAAAAAGTTGATGATTTTAAAAAAAAAAATTAAGCCAAAATCTATCAATTTTGGCCAAAAAATGGCTGATTTTACATGATTCTAGCACAATTTTTTTTTAATCTCCCAAAATGCAAAATCTGTCATATAAGACCTATATTTTTTTGATGTTTTGAGGAAAAAATATCTGTTAAAATAATATCAAAAATATCAATTTTTAATCATTTGCCATAAAATGTATAAATTATATCGCGAATTTCAAAAAATGAAAATTATTTTCGTCATACGTCATATTCAGAATGCAATTTGATGTCTGATTTGCTTCCATGTCCCATAAAAAGTGTCCAAACATTGCTAGCAGAGCCCTTAATTTATCAAAATTACTTGTTATACACTAGTTTCTAGAAACACTAGATGAAAGCATGTTGGGAAACCAAGTCTCTCTACTTAGGCAAGAGACCTCATTTTCATTTCAATAGTATGGTGCGACCGTGCGACTGACCCAATGAATTGAAAAATCCAAAATCAAATAAGCTGTCGGATTTGTGAATGTCACTCTGCATATGACAAACAGGCTAGTATGCCTAGAGCAAACATTTGTATATAAGTGCTGCTACTGTATTATTAAGTACAGTGTGGTTGACTTGGAACGTGTTGTGGCATCCGGCAGCTATATAAGTAGAGCCTTGCTTCTACTTATAGTCCAGGCAGTGTGCCACAAACAATAATAACGTCCATCCTGGCCACTCCACTAATGCTTGCATATTACAAGGCCAAGATGCGGGTTCATTTACAACATAAACAGCAATCGTGGAAAGTTCCATCCTCATTGTGGTTGATGTAATCAAATGTGTTCATTTAGGGATAGAATTTGATGCAAAATCCAAAAATGTTAAATCTTTGTGATATCAGATGCTCAGAAATTTATTCAAATTTAAATGCAGAATATATAGAACAAAAATACTTTCCTGTTCAGATGAAACACAAATTTAAGTCCATTTCAGAATAGAATTACAAGAATTAACTCTGAATTTGCCCTTGATTGTGTTTACCCCGTATTCAATATTCAATCAAATTTTGAAACGACTGCTTAGGAAAACTGCTAAAGCATCATTTAACGTGTAATAATTAACATTCTTATCATATTGAATTCATATGAAGCCAAGTTAGTGGGGTTCATTGTCAAACCCAATAGTTTTAGATTGTAATAACATCATTTATTTACATACTACTTTGTGTTGTGATTTTGTGAGCATTTGAAAGTTCCAATATAATCTAATTCAATTACACAGCAGACAAAGGAAAAGGCCCTGATTTTAGTAAATTTGATACACCTCCATATGTTCTCCCAGGTATGTTCTAGTCCAAACATGCAAACAGCCCCCTCAAATTTGGAGTGACAATAGCAAAAAAGAAATTAACATGTCAAAATTCATCTAATTGGTAGCAGACTATAGTTGGACAGTTAATTTAGCAAAAGTGAAATTAAAATGTCAAAAATCACACAATTAGGTGTACGTATTTAAAAAAAATTAAGTACCACAAATGACACTAGTAATTATAGTGCTGTGATCAGGCAAAATGAGTCGGATGTCGGGAATATTGATTTTGAAATTTAGGAAAAAATTTTCGGGGGGCATTAGGGGGAAAAGTGAATTTCAGGGGAAAGAGTTCTGACTGGGGCATCCCCCTGTGGTACCGCCACTGAATTTAGCCAATAATAGTATTCAACTTTGTATTTTAATGTTCTGAGCAACACTAAAATGTCCATATATCTGTGGAACTGCATGCAAGTCTAACCATAATGAGATTTTCAGCAAAATACAGCTCTGAGAATGAATGACTCATGTAAATGTGTAATGAAATTGAAAACTGAATTTTAATTTTGATGGACATCAGACTCACTTAGCTTGATCGCATAGGCAATTTAATGCAATAACAAGATGTTTTTAATCTTAAAAAATTATATACTCATTTTTTGAAAAAATTGTAAATATGCTCCAAATTGAGGTTTTTTCCATGTCCTTATGTATTGATGGATTTTTAAAATTATCATAGGTCAAAATCTGAGGCTATTCCAGTTAGAATCCATACATGAATTTCATTGGGTTTAATACCTGAATGGGTGACATCATTTTAAATCTACACCCCATGTAATAGTGGGAGATTAAGGTTGTGTCTTTCATAGGGTGTATGAATTTCAACTGGAACAGCGTGCTTGGAAGAAAAAAACGTAACCCATTAGCTACATGTTATACAATGGTTATTGTCAACTCATTACATCCAAGCTTTCCTTTTTAGAATTGACTTTGCTGTAATCCATCAAAACACAGATCCCAGAAAAAAAGGGGCTGTGATCAAAATCTAATAAGTTGCAAGATGCATTGATTCTTCTAAATATAGAACCATTCTTACTATTGAAATAGAATATCTGGTCATTAGTGAGATGGATTTATTTTTGCATTTCTGTTTTTAATTCTGACAAATATGATGAATGTCTGAGAATTGTATAATTTTGTGAACATTTACTTAAACAGCTGGAGAAAGAAATCATAAAATTAAAACAAATTTATTCATTCATTTCATATATGAGACAATTACAATAAAAATTACTTGCATGTAGTAACAAAAGGAATATTGGTCGTATTAAACCAAAAAAATAATTGTTGTGTTGCCCTCCCAAGCCCAAAATCTGGTGTGTCAGCCGGCCATATGGGATGACAGCTGGAGAAAGGAATCATAAAAATTAACATAAATTTATTCCCTCATTTCCTATATAGGCCTATATTATTACTTTTGGTAGTGTATAATACAATGGAACCAGATATGAGATGCAATGAAGCAAACTGAATCAAATTTAATTTTGAAATAAATCCCAAATGATAAATTAATTTGTTCCCGCATTTTAATGTTTTCAGTTGGGCCTATATTATTGTTATCTCAGGAGCCCCAGATCTAACATTAGCAAGGTTTGCAGCATATTGTAGCCTTAATGGACAAGAATTATAAATGAATTGCCTTGAATATGTAAATCGTTTAAGTTAAAAATAGCTTGCTTTTTTAACATGTAAATTGTGTCAGGTGTCACTTGGACTATAACCAACAATTGGCTTTGTAAATTCAATTTTAATGAAGGTGACCTGTTATGCCATTGTGAGATATTGTGTTTTACACAAAAGAAATCCTTGTTTTTTGTGATTTTGTTAGCCATATGTCATCTGGGTAGTATTTCAACATTTTGGCTTTGACTTAATTCAATTGTATCAACCTGTTATGCCATGTTGTTTTTGAGCCAAACAATAAGTGCTTCTGTATTGGACCTCAAATAGGTAATCCCAGATGTGATTTGCATGCAGCATTTACAATATACAGTGTATATCATGTGGTTCAAGTTGCTTGATTCATAGGGAAGCTTAGTCAATATAATTTTATTTAAAAATTGTGAGATTTTTTTTCTCATGTTCAGCATAATATATGATGCAATTATTAAATTTATGTGGTATGCTTAATTTTAGACTGTTTTGAGATGTGTACATGTGGAGCAGCCAAGCAATATGCACTTTGCTTGGCTCTATCTGAAATAGATGTTCATGATATTTAACATATTTTCCATGATTGCATTCAATTTTGTAAAAGTGGTAATTTTTTATGTAATTTATTTTCACGTTGTGACAAGTGTCAAACTTTACTTGTTTTCAATGTTGTTAATATCAGTTTCTTGCATAATAGATTGATATGGTAAATGAGTAATTTCACATTTATTGAGAAGAGTGTTAAAAGCATGAAAATAAGCACAGGAGTGAAAATAAATATTGACAGTACCATCAAATCAACAGTTCCTTAGGCCATATACTGTCTTCTGCTTAGGTAAACTATTTTTGTATAAAAATACCAATATATATGTACAGATATCTTATGGCAAAACATTCACCTGTTCATGTAAAATTAAATAATCCAAATATTTGTTATTTATGTATATATTCGGTTTTTTAATTTGTTTGATAAATTTTATTGTAGTTCTTTCAATGCAATATTTATTGGTGCCTCTTTTTCAATATTTCACCTTGATATCAGACTAGCCATGTTCATAGGGGTGCCATATCTTGAGATTTCACCAAATTTAAGATTATGGTGATAACCCAGGACCCAAACGTGTCTCCTCACGGAGCGACCGTTAAACCAGTGGCTTAGCGTGGGCCATCATATTGGGGTGGGGGGAGGGGCACCGACCATGATTGGGGGGCACCGGGTCTGATTGGGGGCACAAGCCGTGTTTTGGCAATTTTCCTATGGGGTTTTCTAAATTTTGCAATTGGGGGGCACATTCCTCAGTGCCCCTATGACGCTACGCCACTGGTTTAAACAAACAAATAAATAGAGGATGATGGATTCCCTGTTTTAGATGAGATGAGTTGGTGTAATAGATATTGTACTGGTGTAATGTACTTCATGATCCTACACCCAAAAAGAAATCTGAAATCATTTTAAATCTTAAGATATAACCACCATGTGAACATGACTGTCTAGTATGTATTCACTTCTATTTTGTACCTTCTAGTCAGTATTATTTTTATCTAGTAAAATGTCACTTTTTGGGAGGCTTTACAATATTTACGCCAATTTTTTTTTAGTCTTGAGGGGAGAATCTGAATTTTCTACTTGATGAGGGGGGATGGAGAAAAATGGAAAACAAGGGGAAATCCGAAAATTTTTTACAGATGCAATGGGGAATGCTAAATTTGTTGTTGATTTTTTTGTGGGAAAACTCTACTCCCCCTGGCGTAATTATTGAATGGTTCTCTATCAAAACATTTTAATGTATTGAGCCTACTCGGACTGATTAGCCACTAAAAGGTAGCGCAAGGGAAACTCTTTGTCACTGCCTACATAGCATTATTAATGTTGGCAAAAATTACTATCTGTCTAGTAGAACTAGAACATGGCTCCATCCATTAACCTCTAATATAATTTCATACGCCCTGTCCATATTTTTCATGCTATTTATGCATAAACATGCCTTCACATGTAAAAAAGAAGTGATCCTAATAAATATATGTATTCCAAGTCATTTTGGTGAATTTTTCCTGCATGGTAATAGCAAAAAATAACATCTTCTTGTGTGGTTTTCATTTTAACATTGTAATTTTTGTCAACTTAGTAGTTATCCATTTCTTAATTGCAAACCAAAAATAAATTTCTCAAGTGTAAATTTAATAAAAATCTCTTTTAATTGTATCGAATGCCTTTCGGAAATCTATACAAATCATTCCCCCTTCCACATTTTCTTTTTCTGTATCTCAAAACATCAAGGTGTATGATTAAAGCTGCACCATGCTTACTGACATAGCCTGTTGGGGAATGGTCTGTAATTCATCACAACCCCACTGTTGTAGAGTTTAGAATAAGGGACAAAGTTTAATACACTTAGTATTGTCACCACTGTCATAGAGTTTATAAAAAGGACAAAGTAGTGAATGAATCAATGTTTACTGGTATTTTGGCAATGACAATATAATCATTGGGTTAGAAGTTGAGATTTATGTATGCTGTCTTTGTCCATATTTTTGTGAAAAACATCCACTTTGTATTGATTTATCATTCAATTTGTATTTGTCTGTTTAACCGGTCAGTTCGGGTGGACACACACTTGGGTCCTGATGGGACCAGGCTCAAGCAAAATGCTCAAGCCAAGCCTTAAAAACTTATACAAGCATGCTGGCCCTATGAAGAGAAAAAAAACAGGATTGAGGAAAAAGAAAGGCCACTCCCAACAAATCAATTGTACAATTTTACTCTCCGCAAAATCTCATTAAACACTGCTATGACCTTGAGTAACCACAATATTGGTATTAGAGGAAAGCTGCATTACCATTCCTTTTACCGTCTTATTATAGAAGGCTATTAAAAAAACCAGATAATTATGTTTCTGGGGGGTGACCTGAAAATCAAAACGAGAGATTGATTTTTAGAGATTCTTATATTGCTTACGGTAATTGTAAAATAAAATGTACAAGAAAAAAATCAAAATATGGTTTTTTTTCTGGATTTCTCAACTTAAATAAAAAAATAAAATGGGATAAAATTCAACCTAAATGGGCACAGCCTACCAGAAACATGCTTTTTATTAGCCTAATGCTGGTGAAGTTAATAGGTGAACCCTACTAGGGAGATTCATCTTGGGTGTAATTAGGGTACATTTCCACCATCTGTTTCAGACTGTAATTTTACCATTAGGCCCGATAAAATTAATGTTTTGGTTCTCGTCCCCTGGGATTTTTGAGGTTTTTTTTTATAGATTTGTCAAAAATGCTTTAGGAAAACTTAATAGAGATAAATAAGGTTATAGATCAAAGATCACATCTAAGTCTTTTTGTGGTACTCTAGGGGGTTTATCCCTCAGAATCTCACATTAAAAAGAAAAGAAAGAGGGTCGCTTCTTTTTTCTTAAGCACATTGGACTGAAAACTATTAACAATGCTAATATGTGACCATCCACCACGAAGTGGTAGTAAAGTCGGCTCTAGATCATTTTCTGTTCATTGCAGATTTTGAAAGAATGCACTTTCAGCTTTAAAATGACACCTCAACCAGCTTCATCAGACATATGGAAGTGAAGTTATGGTTCATCAAACATCAACTTTCTTGTATATTTTACATATAAATCCATATACTGTTTTTGATTGTATCTCAAAATGGATAATGCCGACTTTACGACCAGTTTGTGGTGGATGGGCACATATTACATTGAAAAAAAACTTTCCTCCCTCGTCATTTCATGAAAATGCTCTGGACTAGAACCAAAACATTAATTTTATACGGCCTTAGAATTAGAATTAATGGGATCCCATTGTGATATACTACACTAGAGTTGGCATTGTATGGGCATGGTATACATTGTAGAGCCATATTGATGATATATTTATTTAAAATTGTTTTGCAGAATGTCAATAGAGAAATACTGTTTTTACTTAAAGCCACACATTGAAAATCATTGTTACCCAGGAAAACAGCAGGCATGACCATGGCCAGATAGTAACATGAGTAGGTTTATTTAACTTTGAAGGCTTAGATAGTCTTTATAGGCTGGGTTATAGGCTAGCTTTCCCCTAGACCATCCAATATGCCATGCATTAGTAGGACTATAACTGGTATCTACTATTGGTTGGTTTATACTCGCATTTCCATATCTGTTTATTCAAATTGTTACTTTAAACACACACATAATATCACGTACGGTGATGCATGCTAGGTTGCACCCTTTGTCAACTGCTCATGTTATTAATACATGTATGTTACGCTTGTTAGTGATGACTGAACCATAGACAGCAAAGAGATTTCAAAAAGTGCCTGACTTAGGAAAATAATTCACTCAAGACACTTTTGTCACAAAACCCATGGGGGCATTTGATGTTTAAACATAAGTATGTGTCAAATAACAAACAAAGGGCAGCTGTGTTCATTGAAATGAATATGTTACTAAATGTTGGTAATGATCTTGAGTCTGATACAAATAACATGCAAAGATTTGGAACCAAGCATAAGTAAATGAAGCACAATGCTGCAATTTCATTTTGATATGTGAACAAACTTGTTGAACAAGGGTTAAATGCCTAATGTAGAATATTTCAAAAAATATATTTTCATATGTATCAAATAAAATCCACAATGCTAAAAGAAAAGGGAAAAACCGTATGGAAGTAATAGTCTACCAATTTTAAGTTATTTAATTGAGAAATTTTTGAGATTTTTGCTCGCATAGCTTCATTTAGGTGTGTTTGGTTGGATTAGGGGCAATCCAAAGATCAGTGAAACCCATTCAATGAAACTATTTTTATATAATTAACCAAACTGACCTTCTCTCATTGGTACTGAGCCAGATGAAGTAAAAATCACATTGATGTAGGCCCCTATTAAATTGAAATATATTTAGCCCAGCCAGCTCTCCCTAAGAATGTAATGAGTGGTCTTTGGTAGGACTTTGCTTAGTGTAATCACTTAATGAATTGCATACTTGTAGACATTTGCGGGTCTATTAAACTTTTGTGTTACTTTAAGGTATGCTTATTTGAAAGCACTTATGCAGCTTGTAAATCCATGGTTATATGCAGATCTGGTCTTGAACTTTGGCTAAATTAAAATACAATCTAACAGCAGACAACAATAGATTTTATTTTCCTGAGAACATTTTCAATTCAATTTAATTAAGAATAACCTTGTGGCCCTAAGGCCGAATTGCGTATTCTTTTACATGCTATAAAACATACAAAATTACAACGGGAATAGAAAAACACTTACTTATAACATAAATAAAAAAAGATATTGCACAAGACTCAAGCACTATAATTGCCGCAACACCTAACTATTTAAAATTATTCACGCCGCAAAAAAAAAAAAAAATTAGAAATCCTCACTTACATAACTCAAGCACTACTACCTACAGGCAAACGAGCAACATACATAATTACACTCACCACAGATTAGGCTAATGAAATGAAATGATTAGTTTCCCGTCACTTTTTTGTCAGTGAAATATGAGGTCATGATTTCATTATTCTGGACAATTTGATTATTGTCAAAACTTTCATTTACATGGCTGTTACCTATATTGTTGATGAAAGACCATCTCAAAACAGGTATTAATGCTTAGATAATCATTACAGACATTTTGCAACAGATTGAGTAAAGATTTGAATTTGTTTTTATTAAAATGAAAAGAAATTTGTAATTTTTGTAATCACTAGAGACATGAAGAGGTTATCCTTAAATTTTCATTATTTATCACATCCTCTACCCCTACAACTAAGAAAAACTGCTGATTTATGATCAGCAGGGGATGTCAGACATTTTGAGAGTTTCAATTTTGATTATTTCCATCTCAATTTTCAGATAATTGACTTTTTTATGAAAATAATGAAAGTTTTGGTCAAATTGAAAAGGTGATGGTGGGTGGGTGATGGGAAACTAATAATTTCATTACATTAGCCTTATAGAATGAATCTGTGCACTCACAAGCATACTTGATGCAGTAAGCAGTCGCCTAATAAATCACACCAAAAATACTCACAGCTAGGCACATGTACAGATACATTCCACTTACTTCCCAGCCTCCCTGGTGCAAGAATATATATTGCACTTTAAAAACATGTCAAACATTTAGAAAAACACATTAAATACAAGCAAATATTTATATCTTGAAAATAAACTTTAAAAGTGCATGTTCAGTGTGGTTTATTTTAACACTTTTTAGGGTCACTCACCAGCCCATGGAGATATGACCAAAATTGTTAAAATATTATCCTTGGAGGATAAAGCAATACAAGAATTGTGCAAATTTAACTGAGATTTTTTTATGTTGTGAAAAGTGAGTGTAATTTATTGCAGTTTGGACTATGCCAGAAGTGTGATGTAGTGTGATGTATCTCCTTACAGAAGACAAAGTCGGTGCAAATATATACAGTGTGTATGTTATGATGGCACAGATCACTGATTTTAAAGGGGCCATTTCGAGGATAACCAGGGGGCCCGGCGAAGGAGATTGAAATGTTGTGAAAACAAGTCCACCATTTGTAATTATCACAATCAAGAAAATCTGCAATTGGATGAAAAATACCAATTTTTGACTTACAAAGTCAATAAAAATGCTTTGAGGTGTCGTATCTGGCAATGGGCTCCTCTTTTGATGATATAGTCATGAATACTTGAATACCTGCTGATAGCAAACATAACCTCAGTAGCCAATTTATTTGAACTAAGAGCAAACATGGCCTTGGTAGTCAAAGTGATGTTTTGATAGCTCTCACTCAGATCTTTTATACAATTTTAGTGAAATTTATTCGTATTGTTGAAGCAGTTGTGTGTTTTTGAACCTTTTAATCATTATTAAATGTTTATGATTTTTAATGTTCGGAACAGATTTGCAGTTCCTTTTTTTTTTCGTTTCAGAAGCTGTAGTTGAAGAGAATGGGTTAAACAAATTTTTGTTGGTTTTTAAATTTGTGGTCTAAATTTAATCATGAAAAGCATGAAAATAAACACCTTGGGAAAATTTCCAGCTAGAATACAGTACTGTAAAGTGGGAAATTTTCACGGAGGTTTAATTTTCACGGTCGAACAGTCATCCACATATTTTTAGCCCCAGCAAAATTATTTATTACTCATAGTATTTACTGTGAATATATTTGGAAACACAAACTAAACACCCACTAAACTGTCTAGAATGTATAAAATCACAAAAATTACCCAGCAAAAATATCCCACTAAACCGTAGCTTAAGTGGTGTCAAGTTTCTGTATAAGTGAATAGAAATGCTCATGGGAGTCAGCTTATTTGGGTCCTTCCTGCTTCGGCCTGCTGATGTCAAAAAAGAATTAGAAAATTAAGGTTTGGTATCGCATAATAAACAGATAACAGTCATAATGAACAAAATGTAAGGTGATTCTTTAATGTCAGTGTGTAACATTAATGTTTGGCATGAGTATGGCTGAACAGTTGATTGCCCACATCACTTAGATGACACATACAATAAAATCAGATGGATTGGGTTATTCTAGATTAAATCCACACACCCCCATGGAAGACATGACCTTATCTCCCACACAGGGTGTAGATTTCAATTGGAGTAGATTTCAAATGGAGTCACCCATTCAGGTAACCCCATTTGAAATCTACACCCCCTGTATGGAGATTAAGGTCATGTCTTCCATGGGGGGTGTATGGATTTCAACTGGAATAGATCAAAGAGGGAAAGTAATATTAAGCCCGTTCTATCATAGTCACCATGAGTAATGAAATGTTTCTCCAAATATGATGCGGCTCACTGTTGCATAGTATGTCTTTTATGAGTTTCAACTGTACTGTAAAAGTCAATATTTTCAATTGCGCGAGAATTAAATTTCGTGGTTTTGATATTGATACAATAGAAACCTAATGCAAAAGGTTATTTTCGCGAGTTTTTATTTTCGCGATTTTATGTCCACTTGCGAAATTTGCGAAAATAAAAACCTCGCGAAAATTTCTACTTTTACAGTATGTTATCACATACAATTTCAATTTCTATTTGTATTTCTACATCATTAATGTAAGTCTTTTATCATAGTGATTTGATAAACAGATGTGTTAAAGTAACATTCTTTTTGTATTACAATTAACTCTTTGTAATAACCAGTCATAAAAAAGTGGATGCAAAAGCGACTTCAAGAAATGAATTTCAAATTGGTATATCAAGCCGTATAAAATTTATGGTTTGGTTTTTGTCCCCTCCCTCAATTTGTCAGATTTTGATTTTTTTCAGATTTTTCAAAATTGATTAGACTTTGGAATACTTGGATCACTTCCTAGATTTGTTGTGGTACTCTAGGGGGTTAATAACTCAGAATCCCACATTAAAAAAAGGAGGGCATCCTCCTTTCCTTGAGCACTGTTGGAAAAGACTGAAATATACTAACAATGCTAATTTTACATAGGGAAAACAAAACAAAAACCCTCCTTTCCTCATCAATTCAAGAAAATCCTCTGGACGAGAACCAAAACATATATTTTATATGGCCTTAAGATGCGTAAATTGGACTAAACAATGGTTGAGGCTTGTTTAGTGGTGTTTCTAAACTGTAAGAAGTTAGAGAAACTACCATTTTAATGGGCTTATCAGTTTTTATGCAGGGAGAAATGTAAGTTTTTGTGGGGATCACATTTCTTTTTCAGAATTGAAGAGAAACCCATTTGTTTCAGGAAACTGGAGATTACACAATTTTTTTAAATAAAGTACAGAAATGTGAGGTAAAATGAGAGGAAAAAACATTTAAGATATGCAAGGCAGGGGAAGTATACAGAATGTTGTGTTCCTCATCCTCCCAGGAATAAATATTGATTTGTTCTTTGTTCCTAACATTGCAGACAAAATAATTTTAACAAATTATCATGTAATTGTTTTGTAATTTTATCTTTTGTATGTTTGTTATTATGTAACCAAAATATCATGTTAGATCATGTTTTAAGAATTACTACCAATGAATGTATCTAATATTTAAAATGAAATAAGAACCAAAATATAATTTATGTAATATAGTCATTTAAAAAATATGTACAGAATGCAAGAAAATGTGTAAATAGTAGTTATTGTGGAATATGGTATTGAGTATGTATATTTCCGTCCAGATGTAATGACCATGTGTATAAATTGCTTCATATTTTGAAAGGGATTTAATGTCTTATTTTGTGTGCCATTATTAAAAATTTCTACTTTACAGGACAAAATGAGTATAAGACTGTACATGTATTTAGTGAACTCGTGTCATTCATTTCCATTACTGACCTCCTCTGCATTTAGGCTCTTCCTTTTAAAATCTACACACCCCCTGTGGAAGATTTCACTGCCAATTCCAGTTGCATGTTATGGTCAATACAGCTGGAAATCTTTGCTCCTTTTATGTTAAATTTCAGTTAGAAATTATCCGTTTGAATTATTTTGTGCACCATTTGGCCTCAAATTACCTAATTTTGTTTTGAATTCCAAAGTCTTCAACACCTTTTCCAATTTAAATGGATGGAAATGGTTGGATTTAGACTTACTTCAACTGTTGAATATGGTTGTAATTCCAAATTTGTCCTCAGTGGGGGTGTGAATTTCAAATAGAATGACCCAATTAGTAAATTCTGAAGGCCAATATTAGAAGCTGAGTACTCGATGAAGACTATTTTTATGGCAATAAGTGTGCACTTTCCTGCTGCGCCGAGTTCGAATACACAAATGCTATATTATCCTGACATGTCATTGATTCCTGAATTCAATCAAATATAATCCAAAAAGAAACGGTAGTTAATTCTGAAGAAAACCTCAGTGGAAATAATAATATTGTATTCAATATACTTTGAAAGCCGTATCGTTATTAAAAAACCAGAATCGATTTTGAACAACCAGTGTGTTTTCATCAATCGGTTCTAATCAGAATATCCCAAACCCACAAACAAGTTCCTGACATTGTGCAGTTAATTTCACAAAATCCACAACTATAAATGCATACTAGTGTTATATTCAGTAGACAGTAAAAATGCAAACCGATGCTATTTTCAGTAGACAGTAAAAATGCAAACAAGTGCTATCTTCAGTAGACAGTAAAAATGCAAACTAGTGCTATCTTCAGTAGACAGTAAAAATGCAAACAAGTGCTATCTTCAGTAGACAATATAAGGCAACCTAGTGCTATCTTCAGTATATAGTATAAATACAAGCTAGTGCTATCTTCAGTAGCCAGAAATAATGCAAACTAATGCTATATTCGGTAGACAGTTTGAAGGTTAACTTGTGCTATATCAACATTCAGTATAAATGCTAGTGCTGTCTTCAATATTCAGTATAATGTAACTATAGTGCTATCGTCAGTAGACAGTACTAACATAAGCTAGCACTGAGTACTATCTTCAGTAGATAGTATAAATGCAATCTAGTGCTATATTCAGTAGACAGTTAACTAGTACTATCTTCAGTATACACTTTTAAGGCAAACTAGTGTTATCTTCAGTAGACAGTAAAAAATCTAAATAGTGCTATATTCAGTAGACAGTTAACTAGTACTATCTTCAGTATACACTTTTAAAGCAAATTAGTGTTATCTTCAGTAGACAGTACTAACGTAAACTAACACAGTACTAACTTCAGTAGATAGTATAAATGCAATCTGGTGCTATCTTCAGTAGACAGTAAAAATGTAAACTAGTGCTATCTTCAGTAGACAGTATAAATGTAAACTAGTGCTATCTTTAGTAGACAGTACAAATACAATCTAGTGCTATCTTCAGTAGACAGTATAAATGCAATCTAGTGCTAGCTTCAGTAGATAGTAAAAATACAAACTAGTGCAATCTTCAGTAGACAGTATCAATGTAAACAAGGGCTATCTTCAGTAGACAGTCTAAATCCAAACTATTGCTACCTTCAGTAGACAGTTTGAACCATAACTAGTACTATCTTCAGTAGGCAGTATCAATGCAAACTAGTGCTATCTTCAGTGGACAGTAAAATGCATACTAGTGCTATCTTCACTAGACAGTCTAAATACAAACTAGTGTTATTTTCAGTAGACAGTATAAATGCAAACTAGTGCTATCTTCAATAGACAGTAAAATGCAAACTAGTGATATATATATATATATATTACACGTATATCAATACAGTATGTATTGGACTCGCTACACTGTGTTTCACGTTGCTAAACGATCATCAGGCGAATGACTACAAACTACGGAGGTTTTTTCTTCTTCCTGGCAGTGTTGCCATGTCGACATTGCTTATGAATTCAGTCCGTTTGTTTAACGATCTGTTTGGATCGCTTTTTATTAAAGGAAATTGCCAATTTCTCTTCGAGGCATAGATTGCACATACCCGTTTTGCGCCTAAAAGTATTTGATTTGAGGATGGTTTCCCAGGATATATCATATTTAACATTATTGTCTTTCAGACTCCAAATGTGTTTAGATAATTCGGTTTCGTTCTTGTATTTTTGATATATCCTGGGTAAACGACTTAACATGGTTATTATACCTTTCGGGTATTGAATTTGCCACCAGAAGAGAAATACATAGGTTTACAAAAAAGCCCAAACAGACTGGAACAAACTGACGTTATAAGCAAATGTCGACATGGCAACACTTGATATCATCACTACTGCTTCTGATGAAGAAATTGCCCTTAAAGGGAAATGCGTCAAAGCAGTAGTGAGTCCAATACATACTGTATTGATATACGTGTAATACTACTGCTCTTTTTTTTTATTTCGAGCACTCTTTTACAGCAGTTTGTGATAACTTTTTTCGTGTATATATATATATATATATATATATTCAGTAGACAGTATAAATGTCAACTAGTGCTATCTTCAGTAGACAGTACTAATGTAAACTAGCACTGAGTACTATCTTCAGTAGATAGTATAAATGCAATCTGGTGCTATATTCAGTAGACAGTTAACTAGTACTATCTTCAGTATACACTTTTAAGGCAAACTAGTGTTACCTTCAGTAGAAAGTATAAATGCAAACTAGTACTATTGCTAGTAGACAGTATAATACAAACTAGTGCTATCTTCAGTAGATAGTAAACTAGTGCTTTCTTCAGTAGTTAGTAAACTAGTGCTATCTTCAGTAGATAGTCTACATCCAAACTAGTGCTATCTTCAGTATACAGTATAAATGCAAGCTGGTGCTATATTCAATAGACAGTATAAATGTCAACTAGTGCTATCTTCAGTAGACAGTAAAAAAATCTAACTAGTACTATCTTCAGTAGACAGTATAAATGCAAGCTAGTGCTATATTCAGTAGACAGTATAAATGCAAACTAGTGATATCCTCAGTAAACAGTATTAAAGGAAATTATAGTGCTATCTTAAGTAGACGGCATAATTGCAAGCTATAGTGCTATCTTCAGTAGACAGGAGCGACTCGGTTTTTAGCGACAGCTATAATGGATGAAATCAGCCCTTGTTTGATCTCTCAAAAACGATAGGTTGTTGGTCGTCATTATATTTAGACGCTCTATGCGAAATCATGCGAGATTTTCTTGACAGAAAACAGAGAATTGTGCTTTAAATCCCCGTTAAAATCATTTCGCGCTTCTGTTATAGACTTGCAAAATTGAACATTTCACATTACTAATCGAAATAATGCACATTTCTGCTCATTTTAACCTTGAATTTATTTACTTAAAGCTAGACAGATTGCGATTTCTATTTGAAATCTCACATCACTGAAATCTCATGTGACAGTATTATGCCAAAATAGTTAGTGCTATTGATGACAACTTTGCGGGAGGGAAGGAGGATCTAAAGTAGAAATTTATCAACACAATTCGATAGCCAATATAAGCGGTTCCGGTATGTCTGCTAAGTTTCCTTTGGATAGGCTTGCTGTCTGTAAATTAAGCCTACTGTTATAGGCATTCTAAGTATCCAATCTATCAAAATAAAGCGATGTTTCCTAATCGCGAAAATAGATTAATCATTGTGCAATAGGCCTAAATAAATCAGCAATGTGGGGCAGTAGAGCTAATCATTACTCCCCATTCCAGAAAAGTACAGAACTATTTTTTTTTATTAACAAAATATTATCCAGTTTTGCCAAATGAAACATGGCTTAATCCTATTCCTTTAAGTAGTCCTAATTGGCAATAAAAGTCAAATTTTAAAATTTGTTCAATTTTTGGATCGAAATAAGGGCCAACAACATGCATTTTAGGGCGTTTTTCGACCTCTTTCGTATTCTGTGTCAATCAGGCCCAAAGACTAATTTCAAGTTATGCATTCTAATTTTTGGAAAACACATTTTACTCAAGATTTTGAATGCTTAGACTTGCATGTATTTGGACCATTTTACCTCAGATTGCAAAAATATTAAAATTTGACTTTTATTGCCAGTTAGGACTAACTAAAGGATTAGGATCTAGCTATGTTTCATTTGGCAAAACAGGATAATATTTTTTTAATTCCAAACAATTAGTGCTGTATTTTTCTGGAATGGGGAGTAGGGCCTTATTATTATGGAGTCATTTCGACAACACCCCTATTTGGTTGGAAAGGACATTGAACCTTTACATAGTGGTCAAGTTCAAAATTGCTAGACTTAGAAACAACAATAGTGTGTTCTTCTAGTCATAGGCCTATATATAAAGGATTAAAAAAGTATAGTTTGACATATTTGTGGTGTTGGCCTACGGTTGGAGTTATTGGCAAGCCAAAGAAGTAAGAGGTAGCCTTGTGACGTCATATGCCTAATTTGGGTTCCACAGGTGGCGAAAATAAAGATAGCTCCAATTTGGTTGAAAATTGTCTTTTGTCTTGCCATGAGAAATCAGGAAAAGAAAATTTAGCTCTTATTTGTAGGATGTTTCGTTACCTTGATAGTAAAACAGGACAATACCCACATGTCCACTGAGTGGCACTGGACCTAATGGTCGTGTTATCTGAATAAGAAAGCACTCTAGAAAGAGGCAGGCCTTTCAATAAACATCAAAATTGATGGGTACCAATCATTTTGATACACCCTGATTTAGGACCAACGACGCGATATTCCTGTGATAATTTGAAACAGTTATTTCGTGCTCCATGATCAATTAAAAATTAGGGGGTAGGAACAACAAATTATTCATGACGATGCGTGAGATTTTACTCATTTTCCAGCTTTTTGCGTGAGATTTACTACCTATATAGGCGTGATATTATAATACCTTGGCGTGAGACCGTGAGAAAGTGACCCAATGCGTGAGACTCACGGCCAATGCGTGAGAGTTGACAGCCCTGATCATGATGTTGCTCATACGCGTCTAGCACCCAACATTGAGTTACACACGTTCAACTTACAAACTTCTACCAAATGATTCGAGTCACTAAAACAAGCTGGACATATCAAAATGATTGGTGCTATTCAATTTTCATTGATAATGGGTGATCCAAACACATTAAATTTCAACATAATATCCAAATAATTTGCAGATTAATTGTAAAACAAGTAATAAATTATACATTCTGGACATTTCATGAGCATCCAATGTTGTATTTGGAAGAGGCAGGCCTTTCAGTAAACATCAAAATTGATGGGTACCAATCATTTTGATACACCCTGAATTAGGACCAACGACGCGATATTCCTGTGATAATTTCAAACATTCATTTCGTGCTCCATGGTCCATTAAAAATTAAAATTATATTACTATAAGTTTTTGAACCGTAAAAAAGTTGCATATAATAATGGTTTGTCCTTGAAAATCACACAAATTATAAAAAGTTGTTGTACTGTGAAAGAATAACGGTCAAGTTAACGTCCATAATGCAAAACACCCGGGCATTTGTGAGGAAGCTTATACATAAACTTATGCAATGAATGGAAAGCTCAAATCTGAATGGAAAGCTCAAATCTTCAATACCAGAAAATAAAATCATATTCGGACGAAGATACGACAGGTAGGTAAAATACTGTACTGATAAAATAGTGAAATAATATGTTGCCATAGTAACAGGCAAAACCATAATGTATAGTTTCGTAAGATATGGCTAAGGCAAGTGTTTCAACATTGATCTATTCCAGAAAATAGCATGTAGGCCTATAGAGGAGTATAGCCTAAAAGAAATGTGGATTTTCAAGTTTTCTTTCTGAATACAACTGGAATTTCAGTTGCCAATGTTACTGGGATAAACTTGGTAAATGCAATTAAATGAAAGAAAAATTACGGAATTGTCAAAATGAGCTTCTCAAATTGAGTATTGCCGATGTGGAACAATCTTTCTGCTGGGTAGGGGTGTGCATCATAGCCCATTTATATAGAGCCCATCAGGTGTAACTAACGATAAACTGTGTGGGCAAATACCAGGGAAGTTACCAAGAATGGTGTACTTGGTGGGAATTATTTTCTCGACCCAAAGATGAAATAATTTATTACTGGGTAGGTACTGGACAGCTGTAATTATTTTATTGTTATTATTATTTTTAAATTCCTTGTTGTCTTTTTGCCCTGTTGCTGTTAACTTGTTTTCCTTAAATAATTTTTGTTTTCTTCATTATTTGTTTTTCTTGTTGCCGTATTGCACTGTTGCTGCTCAATTTCATTATTTCAGTTTCAGTATAGACAGTATAAATGCAAACTAATGCTATCCTCAGTAGACATTATAAATGCAAACTAGTGCTATCTTCAGTAGACAGTATAAATGCAAACTAGTGATATCTTCAGTAGACAGTATAAATGCAAACTAATGCTATCTTCAGTAGACAGTATAAATGCAAACTAATGCTATCCTCAGTAGACAGTAAAAATGCAAACTAGTGCTATCTTCAGTAGACAGTATAAATGCAAACTAGTGCTATCTTCAGTAGACAGTATAAATGCAATCTAATGCTATCTTCAGTAGACAGTATAAATGCAAACTAGTGCTATCTTCAGTAGACAGTAAAAATGCAAACTAGTGCTATCTTCAGTAGACAGTATAAATGCAAACCAGTGCTATCTTCAGTAGACAGGAGCGACTCGATTTTAGCGATGAAATCAGCCCCCAGCAAACACAAAACGTTTTCGACATCATTCGCAAAAGGTTATAAAAGGTTGTCAGAAAACGTTTGTCGGGTTATATAAAGGGTATATTAAGAGTATAAAACGTTTTCTTAACCTTAAAAAACATTTATTGATAATCTACTGCTCAGCAAACAAAAATGTTTTACAGAAAACGTTTAAATGTCGGGTTATATAAAGGGTATAAAACCGTTTTAATAACATTCCAAAAACGTTCTTGAAAACTTGATACAAAACATTCTAAACAGAATGTTATTTTAGGGTTGAAAAAATATTTTGCGAAAAATATTTGCCCAAAATATTTCAATAACGTTTTAAAAACGTTTTCATGACCTTTATATAACCCGACATTTAAATGTTATTAAAAGGTTTTGAAAAAACATTTTAAGAACATTTCTGTGTTTGCTGGGTTCAAACATTTTAACATAATGTTATTTAAATATTGACACAATATTTGGCAAAAATAGTTTACAATAACATTTTTTGAAAACATTTAAAAATATTGTTGTAGTGTGTTTTCATACAAAACGTTTTAAAACGTTATCATGACCTTTATATAACCCGACATTTTAATGTTATTAAAACGTTTTTACCTAAACCAAAAGCCAAAATATAACTTATTTAAAACGTTTTTAAAACGTTTTTGTGTTTGCTGGGCCCTTGCTTGATCTCTTTGACTAGGAAAAAATAGGTTTTTGGCCGTCATATGCGCTAATATGTGAAACCAGTAGTGGTACTGGTACAGATAACAAATTAGGAATCTTGTAGTGTATTTTTAAGTGATTTCAATTTTTAAGTGATCTCAGAAGTAACCGTACAAGCCAAGGTGATTGGTAAGAAACCTCCCATGCAGCTTAGCTCAAACAAGGGTCGTGCGTTATGTCCATGCACAAGTTCGTCATACGCGCTAAGTGCCCAACATTGAGTTCACATTTTTCTGACGTTTGCTCCGATTGGTTCTCCCTATCGAAGAGTGTATGAAAAACATCTCTTGAAAGTTATGGTATGGAAAAAATAAGCCCTGTCATAAAAATTTATACCTTCGCCCAAAAAATTACTCTGAAGCGGAAAAGTTACTTATAAAGTCAAAAATATGTACAGTACTGCACGAACACCCGGTAGTTAGAGCAGAACTGAAGAATATTTCAATAGGCCAATTCACATCAAAAGTTTTAAAAGTTTATTCTTATATGTATACATAGCATTTTTAATAAATTTCCATTATTATCACATAGCTGTTGTTGTTGTAGTTGTTGTTGTTGTTGTTGTTGTATTTCAAGTTGCTTGATTTTGTTTCTGATTTGTTCATTTTGTGTACATCTTTAATATTTATGATGTTTGTATACGTACTTTTGTATGAGGGCCTGTTGGATAGCAGTGCTTGTCATTGAAGCCATTTATTACGCTCAATAAAGAAAGATTACTATCTATAAGAATCCAATTCGGCTGTATTTTTTGGACTCATAAACTCTAGAACCACACACAATTAATAGGCCTATTAGGTCTACATTTTGCAGATAGTGATCACGCTCATTAGTCCCTATTCAAGGCAAGAACATTAGCTTTTAACCAATTAAAAATGTGGATTATGTATTCTGGCTGTTGAGTATGGTCTACTAATATATCCCCTTACGACAATGAAATGTGTGTCAGGTCAAAACCGATAAATCGGCAGTAGGCCTACTTGGAATTGAAAAATCGGCAAAAATAAAGTATCTCTTTTAAAGTTTCATTCTGGAAAATTTGAAGATCAAATCTTGTGAACTTTTATTTTTTCCTTCAATTTCAATAATGCCTATCTGTGTTTTTTATATGGGTAACTTACGTTACTAAATGTTATTAAACATTGCCACTCACAGTCATAGCCTATGCGTTTGCGTCAGAAAGGGGTAGCCCCCACCATATGACAATATCATTCACGTTTTGAGCAAAAAAGGGCATTGTTAAAGTGCAATATATTCGCTAGATCGCTAAAGAATTGTGTCTTTCCCTGAAAACTACGCAAAATACTATTACCTTTTCACCTCTACAATTTGAATGCTAATGCTTTAAGGGATCCAAAATGAGCGTTTATTGCGTTTCGACAGTATTTTTTGTGGGACATGAGAGCACCTCAGACCTATCGAATTGCATTCTGAATACGAAGCATGTCTTTCTGATATCAAATAATTTTCATTTTTAAAAATCACTATATAATACAAATTTTATGACAAATTGTAAAAATTTGATATTTTTCAAATTTTGATATATAACAGTCCTCGAAGTAAATTATATAAATCTAATGATATATTCTTAAAGTGTATGTAGCAGGGAGGAAAAGCCGACGGTCAATTGAAAATTTTGACCTTTCATATTGAAGATATGGATTTTTTCCCAAAAAGACCTAATTTTTTTTTGGGTGTTTTGGGAAAAAAATCCATATCTTTAATACGAAAGGTCAAAATTTACAATTGATCGTCGGCTTTTCATCCCACCTACATACACTTTAAGTATAAATCATCAGATTTATAAAGTTTACTTCAAGTACTGTTAAATATCAAAAATATCAATTTTAATGATTTGCCATAAAATGTGTATTAAATTGCGAATTTCAAAAATCAAAATTATTTGATATCGGAATGACATTCTTCATATTCAGAATGCAATTCGATATGTCTGATGTGCTCTAATGTCCCAAAATAAATACTGTCCAAACGTTCATACCCCAGCCCTTAATGCTAATGCTACCGGTATCTATTCATTAAATTCCATTTGTGCCGTCGAATGTTAACATCTAGGTCACATACATCATTAATAAAGCCTTAATGTACGATTTCTTTCAAAGTTTAAATTTTTTATATACTCAAAATGCTGAAATAATGCTAGTAATAATTATCTGGAAGGGTTTCTGTCCATTTTGAGCTGAAATAACAAGGTAAAGTGAAAAAAAAACCCTGCTGGTTATTTTGGCCGTTTAACACGCAGTTCTATGGGAAGACATAATGTCATAATTCTTTGAATTATGACATTGGGGTGTCGAACTTTGCTCTGTTGACCTACAAACACAACAAATTTGGCTGATTCCATTTAGGTGCAAGTTGGGACATGTGTAAACATTACAAATATGCCAAAAAAATCAGGTTTGAAGAAAAATTACCAATTTCATATTATAAGATCGTACATTAAATGGCTATAGGTTTTTCACCACAATTTCATGTTCACTTCTTTCAAAGAAGCCTATTCCCAAACTTTGTTGTTTTTGCATTATTTCTGCTCAGTGAACATTGTTAAGCAACCATGAACAGTGGGGTCTGTTTGATTGTTTCGTCGATATGTAAATAAATCAGTAATATTTTTCTTCATTTGTCACTCGTTTCTATGCCAGCCGACCTATATATAAAACAACTAGGGGATCCTTTTTGTATCGGTAGCATTTGTTAGCAAGTCAGTGGTTCCCACATCTCTGAGAATGTCTCGTAGGCTAATTAGCGTTTGCCTTGTTAAGATGATCTTAAAAGATACGGGGAAAGAAACGTAATAAAATTCTCCACCAAACAAGATTCTTTTGTATAATGCCTGATGGTACTTTGAAGTATAGAACATTTCTCAAACTTCGGGACGCACCATTAGATTTCCAGGCGGCTGGAAATTTTGAAAAAACTTAACACTCACTACAAGAGCAAAAAACTTTCCTGACTATCACCATACTTTGCCCATTGTCACTAAAGAAGAAGAAGAAGAAAACCCCAACCTGGCCAATACCTGAAACAATTGCCCCGACATGAACTTCCATCCCCCAATTCGTATCGTCTTCTAGAATGGGATGATAACATACACTGTAAAAGTCATAGAACACTTGGCACCAGTGTTCTGTCTCTGTTTCCAAGATAGTTATGAAAAGATGTCTGCATATCCATACTAAAATTTGCCTTAAACAGTGTCGCCTTACCTAGTACTATCACAAAAAGGAAACATTGTTACATTAATATTTGATTTTGAAAAATAAGACAACATTTTCAAAACTTAGAACACATATGTAACACCTTTTGAACACTTGACACGTGTTCTTATTTCCTTATGCCTTTCTTTGTTTCATTTGAACACTGGTGTTCTTGTAGTTTGAACACTTATCTGAAATATTTTAGAAACTTATTACACATGTGTCATGTGTTCAACTGTATCTTATGAACACGTCTCAGGTGTCCACACTAGTGTTCTCTAAATAAGTTGAACACGTGTCATGTGTTAAAAAACCGTTACATTAATGAACGCGTTCCATGTGTTCTGGCCAATTTACAGTGTACCAGACGATGATTGTTATACCATGTCTGTATGTTCTTTTTTCCCTTACACCAGGCCCAAGTACAGGTGAATAAAAATGGAAAAACAAAAAACGTGATGATCAATATGATTTGCATAATGTTTTTTTCTTCTTCTTCAATTGATTGTTTCATGTGAAATTGAAAAAAGAAATGACCATATTATCATTTTCAGTGAAATTCCACTTGTTAACAAGCTTTCTTTTCGTCAACCCCATTACCTTTGTCGCAACATACCAGGTGATGATCAAAACTCATAATTATCTCTGGTCATTACCTTCATGGAGCTGAATACGATAAAGTTAATGATTTAGGCTATATGACACTTTTTCCAAAAACATTACAGGTTTTTGAATTCCTTCTGACAACATGGAGGAAAGAGGATCACCTTGCGACCGCAAATACAAGAAGACATTTCCTCTCGTGTTTGGTACTTTACAGTTAGCCTTTGGTGTGTTGTCTTTGGTTTTAGCTATTGCTATAGCAATAGTGGATACTCAGTATCACCTCAACTTTGAACTTCGAGAATATGGAATAATATGTGGCGGTTGGCCAGTAAGTAGAATGTAGAAATAGTATAAAGTGAAGGATAAGCAAATAAAATTGCCATCAGCTAGGTATTTTTTCACATGACATAATTGGCAAAAATGAAGAAAACGGCATTGTTAATATTGCGCTCCATTCAAAAAGCGATACAGACATTAAATGATAATGCATTGTGGGACGGTTTTGAATTTTAGATGTTAAAATCCTTTAAACATGTTAAAGAAATTACTTAATGATATCAATGGGTAGTTACACTACAAGATTCCTATTATGGCCGTCTGCACAGGTACACCGTCGCATGCAAGGTACCTGACTGGTACGAGTAGGCCTACCTATACAGAGTACCAATGCTATTACAAGACCCTCCAGCAGTGGTACTGCACTGGTACTACACTGGTACTCCCTGTATAGTACTGGTCAGGCCTAGTGGTACTGGTGCAGATAACAAATTAGGAATCTTGTAGCGTATTTGTGATTTCAAGTTTTTAAGTGATCTCAGAAGTATAACCATACAAGCCAAGGCGATTGGTAAGAAACCTCCCATGCAGCTTAGCTCAAACAAGGGTCGTGCGTTATGTCCATGCACAAGTTCGTTCAGTCATCTGTAATTTTAAAATTATACATGTATCATGTTTATGGTGTTGAAAGAGCATTACGCTTGCACCTTTAAACTCCTAATATTTTACGCTGATCAAGTTGCCCCCTCAACTGATTCAAATAATCGGCCTGATATTGAATCAGATTTGGCAAAAGATGTCACAAATACTTAATTTGTATTTGATAACGCTGCAAGCTTCTGTCATTTTCATATACAAATGTCACTCAAATCAATATATAAAATTCATCATTATTCTATATATTTTATTTTTTTGGAAATTGTGTTTATGCTCAATATCATCATACGCGTTTTCAAATGGAACACCACGAGAAATGATGGTCACTTAGCTCTTAATTGTTCAGGCCTTTATGTTGCATGCGTCCTTGGACTCAACCAACCAAGCAACTAACATCATCAGACCTGATCAAGAGGCCATTATTTCTGGTAACCATGGTAACGATCAATATTGTCCACCCTTATCAAAAATATTGTTTTAGGATATTTGCTCTTATCTATATATGACAAGAGTTGACATAAAATGAACCTTGCTGTAAGTGTTAAACAGGTAACAGATAACGGAAGCTAACGGAATTGGTATCCGAAGTGGTGTGAATGAAGTAAATTGATTTGAAAGACACAGCTGAGCCTTTTTTGCGACAGTGTAGCGGGAAACATATAGGCATTGGTAGATTTATAAAAACAGTGAACCATTTTACCATTAACAAAATTATATGTGCAATATTATTGTGGCTTTTTTGTTTGTTTGTTTGTTTCGTTTGTTTGTTTTTGCAGGCGTATATGTTGGTGGGTATAGTCGGCATCGTCGTCAGTAGGAAAGAACGTATGAAACTGGTAAGACGGTTTTCTAAATTCACAATATTACACAGTACATGCATTATATACAGCACTAATTGTTTTGGAATTAAAAAATATTATCTTGTTTTGCCAAGTGAAACATAGCTAAATCCTAATGCTTTAGCTAGTTCTAACTGGCTATGAAATTTGTACAATTTAATAAAAAATGGACCAAAACTGCATGGTTTTTTTTACAATAAGAAGTCATACAATAATAAGAATAAGCATACAAACTATAGGCTAAGAGTTTGCTCATAATTTGTTAATATTTTATGTTATTTTTGATATTTGGTTATGAAAAAGATTAGAAAATGTGTTTTCAAAAAATAATAATGCATAACTTGAAATTAGTCTATGTACAAGTCTTTGGGATGGCTTGTCACAGCATAATTATGAAAACGCCCTAAAAACGCACGTTTTTGCCCTTATCTCCAAACATAAAAATTTGACTTTCATTGCCAGTTAGAACCAAAGGATTAGGATTTAGCTATGTTTCATTTGGCAAAACAGAATAATACTTATATTAATCCAAACAAATTAGTGCCGGTTTTTTTTCTGGAACAGGGAGTAGTATCTTGTCAGTCACTTTCACTTACCTTGTCAAATTAAATGGTATAGTTCTGATTGAGTTCTTTGGAAAACCAATGGGGTTCTTTGTAAAACAAAAACAAAATCTCTAGCCAAGAAAATTGTTCTTTCTTGAAGAACCTTTAAGAAACCATTAAGAAATACCCCCAAATGGTTCTTATTAGAACAGAAAAAAGGTTCTTTATTCAAAAAATTATTTTTAGAACCACAAAGGGTTACCACTAAAGGTTTTTTTTATAGAACTTAAACATTGCTTAGGATGCTGTATACGGGACAAAAAGGTCCTAAAGTTGTACTTTTTGCAAAGCTTGCTAGAGCGCAAAGCATATGATAAAATGATGCCCTTGATTCAACAGTGGTTTTACCACTTCCTGGAACGTCAATGAATTGCAACCACTTCACTTTCCAATCTTGAGTAAATCATGGATTTGGGATCAAAGGTCATTAAGGTATCACTTCCGGTGTAAAACCAAATACTTTGTACCGATACCGGTCTAGTATTAAATATATGAATACTTGGTACTAGCACACAAGACCACTAGCCTACCAAATACTTTCAAAATTTATTAATAGCCAAGAAAAACATAGCACATTAACAGTATGTTCACACATATACAAATTGATGTTGCTTAATGTACACTTCGTATTTTTTTATGGGTCACTCCCGGTGTAAAACAAAAATACCTTCAAAATGCTTCTCATCCCATAAATTACGTACATGTAGGATAATGAAGGGACTTGCACACATGCATTGTTATTACCAAGTGTAATAAGTGTCTACAGAAAGCACATGGATTATGGGTCAAAGGTCATTAAGGGGTCACTTCCGGTGTAAAACCAAATCCTTCACAATGCTACCGTACTTATTCCACAAATTACGTAAAGACAGTGACGCTACTTGCACACATGCATTGCTATTACCCAGTGTCTATGAATAATACACATTTTGGGTTCAAAGGTCATTAAGGGGTTACTTCCGGTATAATACCAAATACTTTCAAAAACTTGTATCAGCCAAGAAAAACATAACACAAATTATGACGGTATGTAAACACAGGGATTATTGTTGCCTTGTGGATTTTTTTAAGGTAAAAGGTCATGAAGGGGTCACTTCTGGTCCGAAACGAAATTCCTTGAAAATGCCTCTTCTGGCCCATAATAGCAGAGTGATGATATACGTGTACACATGCATTGACATTAGCCAAAGTCCTGGGTGTTCAGATATTTTTGGGTCAAAGGTCATTGAGGGGTCACATCACAGCTGTGTACGTGGTCTTGGATACCACAGATAGGTCTAGTTTCTATTTTTGATAGTTATTTGATTGGCAATGATTAGCTATGATTGTTGCAATATTGTACTATCTCATAACCATTAATCATTATTTATCTACTGTCACATTTATATCTTGATATTCTTATTCCCTGTCACTGCAGTACTGGTTGTATTTAGTTCTCAGCATTTTGACCGTACTTGGAGGTGTCATTCAAGCCATTGCCTGTATATCTGAAAGATCAACTTATTGTCCAGCAAAGGAAGATATATTTCATCCACTCCTGTCGCACAAAGACTGCCAGTACAAGGAATACCTAGTGAAATATATAGACACCTTGGACCAGGATCTTATAGCCAGTGTCAAAAAATCAAAAGAGGTGTGTTGAGGGTTTGTGGGTGTCAGCAAGTCAGCAGTTGCTGACAAGGCCCCCTGCTGATACACCAATCACAAAACGAACTGTAAAAATGAAATTCAGGTTATACGCTTGGCTAATTCTGGCCTGCATAGAATTCAAGTTAGCCGCGACCCGCGGGTCAAAACACCATTAACTGTAGGAAAAGCTAGGAAAGGGTCAATTATAAGAAAACTTTATTGAATAAAACACTTGCAATGTATTGCCTTATTAATTTTTATGATTTATGTTGTAGGCTTCATATCGTTTTGGGGTTTTGGGTTTTTGTTGTATAAACGATATATCAGATTGCGGTATATGATAGATGCAAAAAGGCAATAACACAATGAGCTTTGTGGTTAATAATAAGCAAGCAAACCACGAATTAATTTAATTCATAAATTGCATATGCAGATTTGACTCAAATTTGCAATTAATGAGGTATGGCAATGTCCTGGGGCAATGTGTCACGACAAGCGATGTCTATTCAACATCTCGTTCAACATGCCCGGTCAACTTGTTAAACTAGGGGATAGATAAAAGGCGAGTTATGGGATGGTGAGTTAATGAGAGGTAGTAGACAAGACTTCAAAGAGCAAAAGACGAGTTAGTAGACAAGGGACCGGGAAAAAGGGAAGTCATGGGAAGGCAAGTTGATAGTCCAGATGGAGTTGGTGCACAAGGGCAAAAGGCCTACCCAAGGTTGTCATCTACGTCACACCAGGGATAGCTAGGGATTTCCCTGGTCACACATCTACGCATCATGGCGGACATGGATACTGTAAGACAATAAAAATCTGCAAGCAAAAAATAAATATATAAATAAAAATCTGCAAGCCTTCGTGTAAATGTGAAATGTTATCTCGCATGATTGTCTTTTCGAACTTTTTACTAACGTATATACGTTTTTGTTTATTACAAAAGTGCAAACATATGCGTGTAGAAAGAATGAAAAATTATCCAGTTTCATTCCCTTCTTTGGAAAAGGCGTTGCGTCGATCATCTTTTGACACACTGGATCTACCTCTTTGGTAGAGCCCAGGCTACTTTGCTAACAGGGGCTTTTCCACCTCTGGTCCACGGTTCCCCCTACCTACTACCTACCTAGGCATACCTACCTACCTACATGTTTGTTGGTGGGTGGGTGTGGTTAGCATCAAATAACAAATTATTATGTCGACTTGTCATATTCTGCATACAGCAAGAGTTTTTAATAAACGTATAAAAGTCGATACTAAATTTTCCCATGTGTGAAACTTTGGGTATTTTACTGGAAATAACTTTCTCCTTGACATTCAGCTGTGAAAAAAATATATAAAAAGTTTATCGTTGTATAACATGATAATGCAATGTTCTATCGTGTTTTGAATGTTTGAGAAAAGGTCGTCTGTAAAGGGATAGCATTTCATTAACCAAATATTTAAGACAATCTCGCAACACACTTAGCTCCATGCTAACACCACAACGTTGTATTACGTTGTAGCAACGTTGTTACAACTTCACGACGTTGTAACAATGTTGTGTTATTATAAACCTCCTTTTTCTTTCTTTGTTTTTCTAGATCATTAGCATAGTTTTCTCGCTAGGAGCAGCGCTTAACTTGTTCCAATACGTGATTGGGTTGTGTGTTTTAAGTGCGTTCCATGATGATTATGTCGCGGTAGAGCGAACGGACCAATGGGGTGGTTTGGAGAAAACCAACAAATCAGATGAAATAGAATTGGTAAGGCTTGTTATAAATTATATTGAAACAAAATTTTCTCATATGCTAGATAAGCCCCTAGGTTACAATCATGGGAAATATGAAAGAGGTACTATCCAGAAGTTGAGATATGAGGGTGGAGGTAGAACTTTTTGAATGACCCTCGTATAAGTAAAATTAAGCTATACATGTATAAAATAATGGGATGGGCGGCGACATCTCACGCCTATTTCAGTGCTTGCAATGGCGGAAAACAGGAAATACGTTTGAATGCGGAGACGAAGAAACTTTAGTCCACAAAATGTCCAGATGACTTTAGAATGATCGCTTAATGGTTTAATTGGTTTCTGCAAGATATCAGGAAAATCGTTTTTTCTTTGGTCCGAGGTGGAGTAATTTTTTTTTGTTGCTCAGATGGTGTGACAAATTGTTTTTGTTTTTTTCAAAAAACTACCAATCCCCCTGATATCGAATGGTGCGTCCCTTATACCGACTCTTCAATTTCAATGCTTTGAATAATATAGATATTGCATAAAAACACATTTTGTTTATACTGGCTCAAAATGATATTACAAACTTGACCGTAACCATGGTAACGGTAAACCGTGAACATTTCCATTAAGTACGCCATTACAGGATAATTGAATCAATGTCAACTTGTAGTTTGCGGAATTTTTCGTTTTTCCAGCAATGTTGCAATACTTGTGCGTAGTATGGGTATATCTTATCTCATTCCCTCCAATATTGAATATTATTTTGTACAATTATAGACGAGTTTTGCCAATGCCTCTGATTGATTTGGTTGATTTTGTGGACAGAGACATAATGGACAGAATTATTGGCCTTAATTGGCTCTCTGGACATTTCTGGACAAATTATCAGATTGATACACAATTTTAGCCTGTTTTTTTATCAAGACATTTCTGTAGAGATCAAGACATGGTATGGCTAGAATTATTGGCTTTTATAGATGTATTGGGCACATAATATTGACAAAATATAGTTTTGTTTGACATTTGCTGTTCTTAGTGTAATTAATAAGAGTCACTTACAATGGTGCATCACTTTTGTGTAACAAAACATTTATTTGTAAACATATACACGCATCTTTGGTACATTAAGCCTATAGGTTGACAATACCACAAGTCAAATTACTTATACGGTGGGCATAAGAATAGTCATACAGAGATATCTGTCTGTCTGTCTCTATCAATGGTCAACTGCAGATCCGTCGGATAACGTTTTTCAATGGGACTTTGCTGCTTGGATGATGTCACAATGAGGTTAGCATTTATTCCGTATTGAAAAGCGTGTTCCGATGGATCTGCACTCGGTCGGCCTCCTGTGTAATGTGGGCTATTCCAGACAATAGATGCACATGCACTATTGAGGAGTTCGGATTTCCGGACTTTTTGTCCAGTCGTGACTGTTGGAAATCCAGACTTTTATCTTGTCCAAAGGCGAAAAATCCAACAGAAAATAGTTCAAAATCAGAAATCCTCAATTTGAGAGCTTATTTTGGACTTTTTCATGATTTTTCATTCATTTAATAGCATTTCTAAAATTTTCTGGAATTCCAGTCGTTTTCAGAAAGTAAACCTGCAAATCCTTTATTGAGAAGTTACCCTAAGGGGTATGCTTTCTGGAATAGCCCAGAGCAAGTTGACTGTATTCTTGTGCGCACACCATTAATCAATATAGCATTTTAGTATCATTGTTGTTTCACCATCCTGATTGTTTCTTCAACAATTTATAACACCTTAAAATGTGGATATTTAACGAGTACTTCAAGGTAAAAGGTCCAGTCGTGCTTGACCAATGTTCACAGCCCGAAGTGTCCATCTCTTTTTTCTTGGCATTACGGCCAGACTCCCCTACCGTAACCTGTTGTGCATGCGGGGTTTCACTTCTCCAGCACTATGTCTAATATAAGGGCATAGCACGATAGCACCATCAGCGCCGGGGGTTCGAACCCGCAGCCTTCTTATTATGAGTCAGAGCCCGTCCCGTGGAACCCGTACCGTTATTAGCCCTAAATCCTAATAGTTATCCTGCTGGAATACATTACACGTTCGTAATTTGCTAAACGTCTCGGCAGCTCCACATAATCTAGACCGCGGCATTATACAGATAATAACATATCGTGACCGAGAAAGCATCACGGTTCACCGCTTAACGGTTCTGTCGATCTAGGCTTTGAACCCACAAAGCTTTGATCGCATAGGCCCTACATATGGCCTCGCACACCAGTACTCTACATATATTTTCTATTTTCACAGTAAAAAATTGATATTTCATTTGAAATACATTTTTTATTTTCCTCGATGGTATAAAACACAACAGGGTGAATATTTAGACGCAACAGTCAGACCTCAATATCATAGATCTTCTAATGATGAAGTTGAGATAGTTTTATACATATATGATTGCCGTCCTTCTCGAAGGACTATAGCATACAATTTACACTAGAGATAAAGCTTTTTAACATTTATATTAACACGTTAACATCGCCGAAATTAACAGGTTAAAATGAACACTTGTTGTTGGAGGGTATACATGTTAAATAAGCTACGCGTATCTACCTGCACGTCTGCCTGCACGTTATGACCCTAATGGCTGGCCATAAGCGGGTGCGCCTCATAGTGGCATAATTTCCAATGGCACAGCTGCAGTCAGCATGCCATGCTCCATTTAATTTTATAACCATACTACATTTGACTCCATGATAAGAGTAGAACTCGAGTTTAAAGAGATTCTCAGTGATGATCGCCCTACATTATAAATAATCGGAGCTCAAAATATTTTTTTTGTCAGACGTCACTTGTCAATCGAACTCAGAAACGATTTGTTTACGAGTTGTGATGATTGTGTTCAACGCGGCGGTAAAACAGTGCGATTGTGCACCTTCAAACATACAAAAGTTAGGCCTTAGTAAATAAGAAACTTTCTTACCCGAAGGAACTATGTCAACAATGCCTAGAAAAGTTACCTTTTGCCTTGTTTAAGTACTGTAATTTTTGGTTTATTCCCACTTAGTCCAATACCATTTGGTCCAATGCCACTTGGTTCCAATCCTATTTGGTCCAGTTCCATTGGTTCCAATTCAGAGGATGATTTAAGCACTTCCCAGAAGTCTTGCGGTTAGCACAGCTGTGTGAGTGAACATGACACTACACATGACACCAATGCCCGCCCACTGCATACACACGTGCATGGTTAAATTTGAATTTGGACAGATATATTTACAATAAAAACACCTTCTAAAGGTTGGTCGATTTCACATTTTACGTTATCTACAGAAGGTGTGAATTATCCTTCATGCATACATCACTTTAGATCTAAAATCGACCAAGTAATGACGACACACGGGCAATTCTAAAACAACATCTTTTGCACAGAGTTCAATGGGATTTGAAAAGTAAAGTGGCAGTTGAAACTCTAGTGATAACACTTTTACGGTGCATGATGGGGCTTCCTTAAATCATCCTCTGGTTCCAATTCAATTTGGTCTAATCCCACTTCGTCCATCCAACTAGGGCTACCGGTATGTCCCACTTGGTCCAGTTCCCACTTGGTCCAATCCCACTTGGTTCCAATTCCATTTGGTCTAATCCCACTTCGTCCATCCAACTAGGGCCATGTCCCACTTGGTCCATGTCCCCCTAGGGTCATGTCCCAATAGGGCGATTTCTGCGATTCTTTTTCTCCGATGAAGACACCAGATAAATCAATCTTCCTTTTACGAGCTAGGCATTGGAGGGCAATATTATTTCTCCATAAAACGTTCCGGAATAGAAGTTTCAAATTTGCCGCCAATAATTATTATGGGATGTTCTCTCAAAATCAGTAACGGAAATGAGAGTAATTTTGTTTATCAACTGATCGATTTTTGAAAAATCTTGTTCCGTGATAGAGCAAAAAGGTTGTCCAAACGTTATGTATAGTAGTTTGAACGCGTCTTAAAAAATACCCTGTAACTATGACAACCATTTATAACTTACATTAATTGGTTGTACTCCAGAATTGCACTGTCCAAATTGTATTAATCTTTTGGAAAGTCCGATTAAAAAAAATAATTGACCATACATAATGACTATTATATATCGAAGTATACAGTTAACATAATATTTTTTAATAATCTCCAAGACATTTTGACATGCATAGATCACAATACATCCATGGCATTTTACACTTGCTACTGTTACGCAACATTTAGTTTATTTTATATCTACAAGGGACAAACAATCAGTGCGCAGCACACTGTTTTCCCAAGATGCTTTAAGCAAAGACATGAAATACAATTAAAATATATACAAAGATGCATTAATTAAAGTTTGCACATCATAAAGTAATAATAAAAAAACCGTACACATTCATTCTGCTAAAAATAGGTTGTTTTGATTTAGAATGAGATTTCGTTGTTCGTTGAGTTGAAATTACTGTCTATGGTAAAATTACTGTGTAAACACCGTCTGTGGTAAAATAATGATATCTTTCTCAATTATTACCTCTAGCCTATAGTACATAACTATTACACTTTCACTGGGTTGACGAGAAAGCATATGCCAATAATAATATTGTTTTTCTTCCTTTCCATTATTTTCAGACCAAATTTAGGAAAACAACCGATGTGAACTGACGACTAAATGATTGATCATTATAATGGTGAGTTAACATAACAGATAAAAAATAAACTAAAATAATGACGTATACATGGTGCATGGTGCTCAGCACCAACACATTGGTCTCTACACACACACTTATAAACGTTTTAATCAAAACTGTGTTACTATATGGTATATAATAATGTTATAATATAAATCTTATTTGTTAATACTTCACAACAGGTGGGTCAATTACATTATATACGATATATTTAATCAAAATCATACGAAGATACGTGGTAAATATAGTATTAATATTAATTTGTTCTGTAAACAGTACAGGTATGGGCGGAGTCACACGGAAACGGGGAGAATTACCAAGTCAGATTCCATTACGTTTTACTTGGCGGCGCGACGATAACATGATCTATTAAAATCAGGAATCATATATGACATGACAACATAGTTCGGCCGGAACATGGCCGGAAACAGTATGGAAATGCATGAATTATGGAATAAAGGAATGATTTAATTTAAATGAGTATAACTTTGTGCTTATATTACGAGTTGCTAATGTCAATGGATTTGTAAGACCTTATTGTTTTAATAACTCGAATAAACTTGTTACGGCTATTTCATTATAATATATTGGCAAGTACGTATTCCATTTATATTACATTTAAAAGTAAATCTTGTGTGATTTGGTCAAACATAAACATATATATTCAAACACCACAAGCCCTATTTTGACGGATTATTAGCTAGTTTAATCCATATAATCAACACAGCGGACGGAAACAAAATAATAAACGGGACGAAACATAATGCTAAAAATGGTCCGCAACACATGCACGCATCAAGGTTTTGGATCAAAATTGTACTGTACATATCTGTAAGCAAGGGGCGCACCATTGGATTTCCGTGGGCGTTTTTTGCCCCCCCCCCAAAAAAAAAAACGCCCACTAGTGAGACGTAAACAAAAATTTAGTCCCACGTATATCAAAAATAATTTCCCCACCCAGCCCTGTAAAAAGGTATACTTAATATTGGAAATAAACTAAAACAATTGCCGCCGTATAGACGAATCCAACGAGCCAAGTCATGGGCAGGATTTGGTCGGCCATTACTGGGTCCCCGCAGCACCAAACTGGTGTTGTGACTGCCCAATTGGGTGGATTAAAGCCGCTTAAAACTCGATGTTAGATTCTTTTGTGTTGTAAACTGTCATCATTCTTTTGTTTACGTGTAACACGGGTGATAGAATGCAGTTTAAGGGGTACTACACCCTGGCCAATTTTGTGCCTATTTTTGCATTTTTCTCCAAAATTATAGCGCATAGGTGACAAATAAGATATGTATATTATAGGGGCAAGGACTACAACTATACTGCACTGAAAATTCAGCAACTCAAGGCAAGTAGTTATTGATTTATTGATCAAATATTGGTTTTCCCTCATTTTTGACTGTAACTCCACAACTGTTGTCTGTGCTGAAATAAAATTTCCAGTGCAGTAGTTGTAGTCCTTGCCCCTATAATATACATATCTTACTTGTCACCAATGCACTTTAATTTTGAGAAAAATGCAAAAATAGGCACAAAATTGGGCAGGGTACCGGGTGTAGTACCCCCTTAAAATACCATCCAAGGCCGCACCATTTCACATTTTATGTGAGATGGAGCCGACGGGGACCCAGCTATGGCTGCCATTGAGGTGTAGGAATGCGTGAAATTGGATTCGTCTATAGGCGGTAAAAATCCTCACCAGTCACCACCGAATAACCGTGCCCAACCTAAACTTCCATGCCCCTGAAAAATCTAAATATTGCGGCCCTAAAAGGGTATAGAGCTTTAAATTGTATGACTTGGAAAAAGACTGGGTGTGTATAGGCAGAGATAGGTTTTTGACTGGTCTCAGATTTGATTACCATGATTACGTTAAGTACATTTGTATAGAGCATGTAAGGTAATGCTCCGCTTCGAACCTTTGATTAAACTTGAAATTAATGACCCAATTTACTTGCTTTACTTGATTGTTGGATAATGGATGGAACAAAAAATTTCAGGAAAATGCATACTTTACAATATTATGGTATTATGCCATACATGCGCATTGCGCAATTACGGAACATATCGTATGCCCCTATAGTATAATACTGTTAACATTAACATAAATGACCAAAAAACACGATTTATATCATGTTTCACTAGCAACGAGCAAGAGCGATTAATCGTTTTGTCAAGAACAACATTAACATATAAACATAGCATTGGTCAGCCTATTTCAGTTGCTTTAATATTGCTGGCGACTGAAGTACAATTTTACATCTAAAATTGCACTATTTATACATGATGTACAGCACATGTATTCTAATACTATTCAAGGTTAATATAACATTCGTATAAAGAGCATTTAAAGAGGCCTAACTAAAAGCTCTATAATGGAAGAGAAATAAAATTTGAAGATCATACTGTTCTCTTAAAATTACTAATAGGCCCTACCTCAGTTAGTAGTACTTAGTACAATAGAAACACGTTGTGCCAATTAGGAAACTATGTCGACATTATATAGCAATCTTCCATTATACATACAGTTTTTTCCTTTAAAAGGAAAAAAACACGAACAGTGAAGTAAAGTAAAGAAAATAATAGAAAGACATAGGTGGTATATACATGTACGTAGTAGGCTTACACTCTAAAAATACCCAAAGTATTCCAAAAGGCTTCTATAGACCTGTCCTCCTCCCTCCAGGGAGCCTAATCCTCGCACAGTCTCAAGAAGGGCAGGGCCTACTAGTACCTGATAATTCTCGCTGATCAAAGTATGACTCACTTCTTTGCCCCACTAAAACACTGGCTCATTTAAGTGCAACCTGGCCTCTCTAATATTCAGTCCATATCGAACTGAACCCACATTCGATATTCAGTCTATATCGCACTGATTATACGGCATAAATAGCGCCCTCTGTCGGTGCAATGTTACATTACGGATACTGTTGGCATAGATATTTACTGTTGGTCAATGTTACATTAAGATTACTCTTGAGTCGAAATGACATCCTCTGTTGTTCAATATTGCATTTAGGTTACTGTGGTCAATGTTACATTAAGGGTACTGTTGGTCATTGTTACATGAAAGTTACTCTTGCTTTCCTGCCCTGCGGGGTCTTTCTATATTGGAACTCCATTAGTAAAGAACTCAACTATGGGAGTCTCCGGCCTTGGGCCTGCGGCCTTGATGTTTTTTGTTGATACTGAGCCCACGTATTTCGTTATTGCCCATCAGCCCATCACCCGCTTCATACTTAGATACCGCCGGACTATGATACATTTCATACTTTTTACTTTTACCCCATAATTTCCCTCATTCTTCAGGCCCTGTCCTCTATCGGGGGCTAATTTATAGTTTAAGATTGATGGCTATTGTTTTTGGCGCAATATTGTTTCTTTGTAACCCTGCAGGGCAACCTTGAACAATATTATCTTTGAACAATATTGGTTTTTTTTACAGAGAGATCGACAGTCGATATATTTTCTAGCTGTTTCTCTCGCAACAACATTCAGACTGGTAAGACGAGAGATGGGCAACTAGACAACTAGACGTACATGGCAGCTGCTTTAAGTAACATGTGAATATAATAGTTGTATGGCAAGAATATAGCATTTCGTTTTAAGCTAAATATTATGAACATAATATGATATGCATATATGTATGAAAGTGCAAGTACACTCACAATCAATCTTCTACTAAATATTGTGAATAGATTATACTGATGTCACGGTGAAGTATTTCAGACAGCAAATATTGCCTATGCGCGGTTATTCCGAGTTCGGCCAAACCGGTCAATATTGACTCCAGCTATATATATAGAGAATGTGTGAATTTCAATATTTCCAGATAAAATGTCACTTTCTCCCCTCAAGTTTGCTAAAATATTTTCATTTTCCCCATCACCTGTCCCTCAAAGTTCTACATTTAAAGTTATACCGTAAAACCTCGTCTACAAGCATATAGAGTGACTTTGATGAAGGCTATATTAAAACGAAGCAGCCATAAATATCCCAATGCAATAGATTTGTCTTACAATAGTACTTGTTTGTATTGGTAATTTATTTGCTAAAACTCCATAATGTTAAAATTTTGTCGATGGATGGCGCCTGGATTAATTTAGCTTTCATCATATGCTTGTAGACGAGGTTTTACGGTATTGCCTTTTTTTCCTCGGAAAATCCGGCTCCCTCTTTTTAAAGAAAAATCGTCTTACGGACCGTTCAATATTTACGGCTGAGGATCGGAGTGATCATTTTGACAAAAAAAATCGCCCCCGCCCTCGCGGTTCAGAATTTTTGGATTGACCCAGTTTTTCTCCAATTTAAAACTAAACATTCCCCCTCGTGGATCAAGTAATTGAGATTCCCCAGAAAACATCCAAATATGTTCTCCCATTAAACTCCCACTTCCCCCTAGCGTAAATATTGAACGGTCCCTTACTACCCTTAAATCTCTATAAATATTGACTGGTCACTTGGTTAGATATTCAAAAAATGACTGAATGGATTCCCTAAAGTCGCTATACTGCTCTAGGCCTATATCACCGGTACTAGATAAGGTTAACTAAAGATCGGATAAAGCTTTGAAAATAATAAACATGATAATGATTCGTATATAATTTACTGACTGGCAAGATAGCTGGCATACTGTTGTCGAATATGTTCGTTCCAAATTTTGTGCGGGAAATCATGTTACAAGAGATACCAATACAATACACTAGCCAATTGATTTGATCGATGCAGGCAAACAAACATATTATATATATACACAATGAATGAATTATAACAAATTTATGAAAAATGTTGTTCTTCAAAGAAATATAAGGATCATCTAAGACATGTATGAGTGGGACGGGGAGAGTGGAGAGAGAATATAGATATTGCAATGTTAATGTGATATATACATGTATATTGTACATATGCAATCAATAATACATAACATAATACTATGAGTAAAAATGAAACCTACTCACATTTAACAAGAAATAATCAAACTGTGAAACAAAAGGTTTCACGGTGTTATCAGTTTGGTCTTATCTATGTACATAATAAAATCCATTCATACCAAAACTGCTAAAAAAAGTGCACATTATTATCTGACTGTACAACCAGTTTCAAAATAATTATTGATACCCATCGGTTTGATGGAAATATCACTTGGGATGCGGGCGCGTATCTTACCACACGTGACCTTACTGATATGTGAGTGACCCCGGCCGGCCGATTATTATTTTGATACAGCTTCATTGAAGCTGTACGCTCGCAGGAATTGTGTTTTAAATTTCACACGCAGATAATAAGCTATAAATGGCAGTTTAGAAAGACATGGCTCGGAAATTAATCACTTATTCAGCTGTCATGTAATGTACATTAAGCACAAAAAATATTGATACACCGAAGTAAGAGCCAATTTCTGTAAAGCAATAATGTGTGATTTGCATAAAGAATAAATTCCTATTTGAATGTTTGTTTTCACTGATCACATTATCCTCTTTTAATTTCGAGCCAAACAAAAGAGGTATAACGAAGAAAATTGCGATTTCATTCCAGCGCCTACAATACGTGTACTACGCTCGCCGATCGTATTACATGTAAATACTGCACGGAGCATTAGGAGAGCTATTATAAAAATAAACAAGTTGGTCTGTACTCTGTAGATTAATTGAGTTTTCGTCAACACACAGTACTCCAGGAGCGCTATAACTTTGTTGCTGACAGTTTTTGCCATGCTATTAATCTGTGGAGTGAAGGGGAAGGTGGTTTTAGCTCTAAATATTTACCCAGAGACGGAACCGAGACCATGGGACAGTCTACACATAAGCTGACATCCATGACAAGTTAGCAAGCATTCGATCGTTGAACTCTGAATAAAACCGGGTCTCCCCCGTTTTAATATAAAAAGTTAAATTTTACTGTTATTAAAGCACTTCATGCTTTGTCTTTTACGTGGTATTTTAGTATACCACTGGGCATTATAATTATGAAAAAAGTAGAAATCCGAGTAAAATTGAGGGCGTTGCTGTGAAGCAAATCACACATTATGGCTTTAAGAGTGCTATGGATTTATCAAAATTGTTCGACGCATTCAATTTGTATCCATATCATTGACAAAGACAGGGTTTCAGATATGGCAATATAAACTCGATTTGGTATTTTTGAAATTGTGACTTTTATCATGTAAATTGCCATATCGTAAACAAATCAAGGCCTGTGCTTAAGTGAGGATTCGAAAATTATGTGCAGAACAAATTTCACTTGCACCATCGGTGCCCTTATTGGTATGCTCATTTAGTCTTAATTTCATTTGCAAATTGACTCTTATTTAATTTAACATTAATTAAGTGTAACATTTACAGGTAAATAACTACGTATTACTTGTTGAAATTGTACCAAATAATGCACGAGCCCCGCAGGGAGGTGTAGGCCCCTAAAGTTTTATTCAGATTTCCTTTGTCAGCTTAACCATCGCGTATACGTGCGCGACGTCAAGCGTGTGCATTGGACCTTGTGCAAATAATACGCGCTGGACGGATAGCAGTACGCTTAATTTGTAAAAGGAAATCTGAATAAAACTTTATCTTCGACGCATCAACATCTCAGAACAGATGCATTATTTTGTAAAATTTCTCGAGCAACAGGTAATACGCAGTGTTTTACCTATTCAATACACGAGGAAAAAAGACTCGTGAATTTAACTATTCTATAACAAAATTGTCACTAACAATGACGGAACATACGAGCAATATATAAATGCATCAACCCACAACGACAATTAATCAATCCTACGCGACTAGCATGCGGAGAGTGCATTATACACTATTACACACCATAAATATTCATGAGAGAATGACACCGATTCATTGGTCAATCGCAACTTGATACAACCCAAGTAGAAACAACAAAAATGACAGCGTCCACCAACAGAAGTGCAGCGAAGCAGACATTGCAGAACTAATTCTGCATGCAGGATTTCCAAAACCCAATTTATGATTCGTAAAGCCGTGAAGCTGTTCAAGACGTATTAGGAGAAGGGAACCACGTATGCAGAGCCTTGGGGAGCTCTCGAATCCAAAGCTCAACTTCAAGTTAAAGGTAACTTCCCGTACTTCAAGTTAAAGGTAACTTCCCGTAACTGGGACAATCGCCCAATGTCTTATTAAATGTTATGAACAGGATGAAGTGGTGTCATTCTCTCATAAATATGTATGAGGTCACATTGAGGTGTAATAAAACAAATACTATACATGGCATTTTCAGGGAAATAGGGTCACTATTTTCCCTCGGTAGGCCCTACTGGCTACAGGCCTGCCACCCCGAACCCGAATTGTGTCCAGTATCAGTACCTCGGGAAAAATTCCCTTCAAACCATGTTGGTCCTATTTGTATATAGTATCACACACCCTCAGCGCATTTTTCTAACTGCTTTTCTGATTGTCAACTATGATATAGGAATGTGCGAAATTCTGCAAATACTAGTACTTTTTGTGCGCAATAGGGTTCGTACCATCAAATCCGCAGCGGTTTCCGGCAAAAGTTAATCACTCATAGTAACTGGACTTACGCACTATATTGTACGTTAAGTCTATGGAAAGCTATTTCTTAAACAGGCGATACAAAACCCAGCGTGTATGTGACGTGCGGATTTCTTTTACGGCTACTCTGCGTAGGTGCGTCATATCTCTCGAACGTATTTGAAACATAATTATAACGAAGTATATATATATATATATATATATATGAATATGTGTTTGTTGTGATTTGTAAGTATCTCGTCCGCAGTACTGATCTTTTTTTTTAATACTGTCATCAATAATATTGGGTTGGTTTTCTTCACTACAGCTCCGGTACGGGCTAAAGCTGTTTGAAATCTACATCATATTTCACATCCCAGTTCAGTTTAGGATTAAGTTGATAAAAAACATCGATAAAAAATATAGTCCCATGTTTCACTTTAAAAGTCAACGGATACTTTTTCGAATATCCAACATTGACTTTGCTCGTAATACGCATAACGACTTCGAAGGTTTTATCGGCTGAATCGCAGGACGTTTCTAAGTTAAGTCCATGCGGAGTTCTTCTTTCATATATATATAGATACCTGGTCAGGTTGATGACTGTACTGATGTATCCGAATATTGTCGGAGGATCTATATGCCAGGACTGCAAGGTAGGGGTCGCTGAACACACACATAAATCACCATCTACTCCTACATCTCGGCAATCGTCATAAACTGCGTATGTGGATATCCTTTCGTGATGTACAAGTTTGATATTGGTTGATAATGCGGGGATGTTGGATCCTACTTGAATAGTTACGCTGAAGACATCCTCGCTCTGTGGAGCTCCCGTACCTGCCGGAATATGGATGTCCATTTCTGTAATTGTAATGTTCTGTTAAAGAAATAAATACATCGTTAATTTGGTTAATTTCATAATCTATCAAAATCTTGAGCTATCAGACAATGAGGTATCAAAATTTGTGGTTCTAAAATAAGTTTCTTTTTTGCTTTTTGAGTTTCAAATACGCGAAATCTCACTTTGACCATTGGGTGCATTTCATTTCGAACTCATCTTCTCCCAGTGAAAAAGCATTTGGTGATCTCAATCGGTATCTCAAATACCAGGCCCTCCATATTCTTTTAACACAGCGAACTCAATCAAACTCGATTTGTAGATCAAAACATGAACTCAACAGGCCCTCTTACTACTTATAAGAAGCATATATACAAACACGATGGCCTATGGGAAGAGAAGTGAGAAACAGATTTGAAGATAAGGAACAAGGAAAAGACATGAAAGAAGGCCACTCCCAACAGTCAAATGAGCAGTTTGACTGTCAGCTTTTGGGTTAAGAGAAAGGAAAGGCTTAGGCTAGTTTGCCACACAGACACGACTGTGATGCCCACCTGTGTTATCCAAGTTCTGCGAATAGCTATACGACATGCCATATGGTAACTTTTATTGTGACTATGGCGAACATCGGTTTTAGAATAAAATTGACCAATCCGTACCGAATTTAGAGATACAAAACATAAATTGGCATCAGTTTATTTTATTGACATCACCCAACATGCAGGTACAGTCAAAATTATTATATGTATAGTGTACAGCACATAATTAGATTACAAGATTTAATTCTACAGGATAAACGGGTACATATTAACCCCAACACCCATTATAGATATCACAAAATACCACGACGATCACCACCGCGCATGCATGAATCCCACGTGATGCGATGACGCAATCACCCTAAGTGGTATATGCTCAGGGAACCCCTGTGGCTAAAGACCGGTGATCGCGTGGTTGACACTCGAGGGGTTTAAGGTTCGAATCCCGGAGGTATCAGGTGGCTTCTTTGTTTACCTTCTCTTCTTTTTCGTTTCTTCTTAAACTTCCGATAGCAAAAAGGAGTGTTCAGTGTTAGGGTTAATGATATTATTTATTAAAAATTTTGGGTTGTTCCCTTAACAGAAACGCGTTTCAAAAACATATCACCTTTTCCCCAGCAATCGTCTTGAACCACATATGGTTTTCATAATAACCGTTATTTGTTGCACTGCGATGTTTCATTTTAAAGAAATAAATTATTTTAACCGAAAACTTGGGACAAGAAGCACACGGGATATATCCTTTGATAAAGTGATCAATGTAAAGAGTTCAGCGTGCCTTGGATCACACGGGCATCAGGTGGCTTAGTCAGGTTTAAAATAATTTATTAATAATTCACCAATCTTTGAAATGATATTCACTAGGTATGGTACTAGAATGCATAATTAATCATATTTTGAGACGGTTTATCATGTCCTCGTGGTTATGTTTAGTCTACTGCGGGGTCCGATGTATCTTCATATGTTTTAACATTGCTTTTACACAGCTTAGAAATGACTTTGGATGATTTATATATTTTAGCTTTAATTTACATGTTTTACGAGTTCGGCTGTCAACTTAGATTTAATTGAGGTGCCTGGATAAGATCCAATGAACACAAAGCCAAATAAATAGTTTTAGCTCAGGTATTTGTACAATTATTATTATTATACAGTAATACTTCATTTACGCAATATAGCCAATATATATGTATTGACTGGCTAAAGAGCGTGTGGTGGTGGATATCTCTCGAGATATGGTCCATTCCTGGCCTTCTGACAACAATAATTATCATCCCTAAGATCGCCAGGTCATATTTTTCTGAATAGGAAAACAGCACTTACCTGTGAAACCGTTTGCTGTACATTTGTTATCCAGCTGCCAATGAGGTAACGACAGTTACCAAATCCGGACGATTCATTCCCATTTGCTGCTAAAAACTGCTCTTGAATCTTGTTATTAAGCTCTCCTAGTGCAAAATTGGCGAGTACTACAACACCTGTCTGATTAGACACTCTTTGAAGCACCCGTCCCTGGTAACATATACATTTGCCAGCTTCGGGGGCTATTCCCATTGAGTCGCAAGATCTCTTTCTGCTGATTGGATGAAATAGTCCGTTTGGATGGTTGTCATATTTTGCATTGATGGGGAATGATTCTACATCTACATTTGGTGCTAATGATAGAACTGTTTGTCGTAAATCTAGTATATTGACCAGTCTATTTTGGTTGATGTCTAGAGCACGCATCCAATCTCTACCAAGTTTGGTTGCCACATCATTTGAAGCTAGTACAAATAACACAGGATGTGCCATCTCAATTTTGGATTCTTTCGACTTCTGGACAAAAGTTCCGTACTTATTCCCATGATCTCCAAACATAAAAGTCAAGGTATTATTTTGGCGGCCAAGAAATGACATGAATTTAGCGAGACTTACATCAAGAGTCTGAATTCGACGTCCAGTGGACTCATGTCCTAGATTGATATCCAGGTAACTGAAATGTGGTCTATTTGCTCTGTTCAGTTGGGACTGTAACAGCTCTAAAGATGACATTAGATAGTCAGTTTGATATAAACCATTGTAGCATATTGCCACTTTAGATTTACCCGTAAAGAACGGATCGGTGATGCCATTCGCTTTCATTATTTCACAATTTGCTAGTGACGCACCAATATCATTCAGTCCTCTTAATTTAAGTTCTTTGCTAAAGTTTCCCCACAATTCAGGTATAGTAACGCGTTTTCCCAAAACCACTTCCGAAATCCAGGACTGGGTCTTAACTCCCATAAATGTAGGTATACCACATGCACAATTTGCAGCACTCCATGTCCAACAAAGATCGTCAATCATGGAAACGTGATATCCGCCATTTTGAAATAAATTGAAAAGATTTCCTATTCCGCGTTTTTTACTTTGTAAGTAGCTTCGAGAAAATATTTTTCCTGATGTGAAAGCTACAGTATTAACATAGGTTCCACCTTTAAGAGATTGCATTAAATTATAGCTGAACACATTTAAACTGCCGCTTTCTTTAATGTCACGAAGTATCTGTACAGTCTTTGGCATTGATCTATAAAAATGGCTATGAGATGTGGAATCTAACCATACAACATTGATGTTCACGGAATCCTTATTGCAAGTCCTGTCATTCTCACAAGGGTTCTTGGTAATATTTTGTGGTAATAGAAGTAACTGACTTGCAATGGTGTCGTTCTCAGACTGCAGTTCAGGAAACAAAACCATAGTTGCCGTTGCTTTCATTTTTCGTGAGAATATTTTTGATGGAACTTTCTAAATGTGAAATACTGTGTGTTTCGTTCCAGTAGACGGACCCTGTGGTTGTGTTGATTACTCCTATGGATATCGGTTTCTTACATATAGAATTGGAGCAGTCAACATGGACGGTATCACCATTGTCACTCTGTTGTGATTTAACAAAAACAAAACAGTATTATTATAATGATGACATTATTAATAATAAATAAACACCTCCCATATATATAAATATAAATTAATTAATGTTAATAAATAAATAAATACGAGTAGAACTTGTGGAACTAAAGTTGTAACTCTGAGTTTCACGCTAATGCGATCATCGGACAACTAAGCTCAGTTGTCTGATGATCGCATTATAGCGTGAAACTCAGAGTTACAACTTTAGTTCCGCAAGTTCTACTTGTATTATTAGCTCTGCTTTATCGAGCACTCTGCACGAAGATAGTCATCTTTCTCCAAATAAATAATTAATTAATTAATTAATTAATTAATTAATTAATTAATTAATTAATTAATTAATTAATTAATTAATTAATTAATTAATTAATTAATTAATTAAAAGCAAGGGATGAGTTTTTAAATTAATTAATTAATTAATTACAAAGCAAGGGATGAGTTTTTTAAATTAATTAATTAATTAATTACAAAGCAAGGGATGAGTTTTTTAAATTTCCAAGATAACCTGGACCAATATCATAGAAAGTTTAAACACCTCTGGTGCAGTGGCGGCTGGTGGGTGTTTCTTTTGATGAGGCTAAATGTGCGGCGAAGGAGGTATTTGAGGAGGATGTGTCCTTCCCCCTGAGTTGTTAGACTGTTCCACAGTCTCGGTTCGGTCCGGCCTGGATAATGGAACGATAGGCCTACATAATAACATAATAGCCTATCAAAATATGCCATAGTCTTTCAACCCCCCGATTCTAAATACACAGCGCCCAAAACCAATTCACAGCGCCCAAAACCAATTCCTCTTTCTACACAAATTGATGCCACTACACTAATCACACCTCCTATATTGAACGCTAAATTTCAGTGACCGCTCCCCACGCCGTATTGGGTTGATTTTTAATGCTATGTAATCTACATTACCAGTCGTTCTCCACGGACCCGAGGGAGGGTCTACTGAGTTGTAGGAAAAATATTGATTCGCGGTTCAGTAGTTCAAAAAATCAATGATCACCAATATACTTTGCGTATGACGTCCTGTCAACCAGACCAAAAGTGCTGTACTGCGCTGGTCAGCAACCAATCACGTTGCGCCTTTGCCCTGGCGTCAGACGCAATCTAGTCTTTTTAATTCGGTCTTCAATTATAGAGCCATTTGAATAGTACACAAAGTATGGGGCTAATTATTAACGGAAAGCCAGGATAGTGAAAGTCTCAATCGACTGGTACAACAAATCAGGACTTTTCAGTTAGAAATAGTGACAATTGATTACCTTTATTCGACATATATCATAAGTGGTTTGGTGTGAGCAAGTTGGTGTTGGTTCAGAGAAGAATACTTGACGTGCTATATCACAAGATCCTCCGATTGGTGGAGGCCGTTGACAGGTGACAGCCGCTGACGGAATATGTGCCTCTTTATCCAGCCGTGGTATCTGACAATTGCTGTTTAGATATGACTATTATTTAAGAAAAATACGAAGAAAAAAATTGATGTTACAAGATGCATGAAGATAAGAAACAAGAACGCAAAACGATTTAATAGAGCTTTATTATTGAATATCCAGCAAACGCCATCCCAATGTTATATTGAGAGGGTTTTTACAATCGCAAATTTCCAATTTGCGAGTGTTCTGTTTTTGGTCAGTTCTTCTTTCTTTCTTTCTTTCTTTCTTCTGTCAAACTTTTAACGAGCCATCGTAGCCATATGCTTTAGGCCAATGTAACCATATTTGGTCACAAGGACCATTGGGTGGGGGCACAAATGTTTCCTGACCAACTCGGGGTTAAAGGTCATCCAAAGGTCATTATGGCCAAAATGAGATTTTCACTAAAAATGCTTCTTCCACAAATAACATAACACAATGTCGTCACTTGCATACCTGTATTGCCTTTAGCCAGTGTCTAAAAGTTGTACAAAGAATTAGGGTCAAAGGTCATTAAGGGGGTAAAATCTTAAAATTGCAATATCTCAACATCCGCAAGGGGTATGGGTCTCAAACTCGGTGACAACAAATCTCATGACCAGAGGAACATTTTACAGGGGTCAGGTCAAAGGTCATGCAGAGGTCAAATTTTAGAAATGCATTTTCTGTACATCTGTAAGGGGTGCGGGACTCAAACTCTGTGATAACAAACTTAATGACCAGGGGAATATTTTGGAACACTTTGCAGGGCTCAGGTCAAAGGTTATCTAAGGTCAAATCTTATAATTTCCTTTTCTGGACATCTGTAAGGGGTATGGGGCTCAAACTCAGTGACAACAAATCTCATGACCAGGGGAACATTTTGCAGGGGTCAGGTCAAAGGTCATGCAAAGGTCAAATTTTAGAAATGCATTTTTTGGACATCTGTAAGGGGTACGAGGCCCAAACTCGGTGACAACAAACTTAATGATCAGGGGGAATATGTTGGAACACTTTGCAGGGGTCAGGTCAAATGTTATCTGGGGTCAAATCTTATACCGTAATTTCACTTCCTGTACGGGGTATGGGGCTCAATTTCGGTGACAACAAACCTCGGGAAACGTTAAGGTCAAAGGCCAGGTCAAAAGGTCATTAAAGGGTTTAAGTGGCATATTTTCTAATTTCCTGCAGACGTGAAAGATGAAGGTCGGCCGCCATCAATAATATTTTGGGACATTGATAGGTTTTGATAACACTTTTCAATCACGACACTAAAAATTCTCTGGAGCCCCCCGTTAAAAAATATGACCACCCCCTAAAAATCGCTCCAAAATCACCTAAAATATGTTTTAAAAAGCAGTTTTTCATCGCATTTCAAGGAAATATTGTAAGAAACTCCATAATTCAACAGGTCCCAAACAAATTGGCATTGAAAATACATATATTGGTGAATCTCCTCACAAATTTGCAGAAGCCAGCAATTTCATTAAGGTGGATTTTTCATAAACTCAATATAGCCATATTTTCAAAATGTCGAAAATGAGGAAAAAATGCAAATTTTACCTAATTTCTAACTTAATTATTGCCTTTATTCAGGCTGAGTTTGATATGACCTTTTTAGATAAACATTTCCCATCCTTTGACTATAGGAATATGCTTTTTCTATTGTGGGATCTTTTTCCAATTTATTATGAGGGGTCTTTAAAATATTGCATTTTGCATTAGTTCGTAAATCAACAAAATCAAAATGAGCATATTAATATTGTCTAATACTATGTACAATCTGTATTAATCAGAAAGAAAATATTATATAACATCAGTATGTAGATTATTAATAACAACTGAGTGTTTTTACCTAGAAGTGACTTTTTACTGTCCAAATATACCATTTTTGGCTGTATTTGGTCAATAATTTACATTCATATATATGCCTACATACATGGCGCTACCTAACGGCGCGCTTGATTGTTTGAGACTAAACAACGGCGATATGGCCCAGCGTTTAGGACCGGCTGATCTGCGTAGGGATTTCAGTTAGAGAAATAATGGTATATGATGAAGAAATAGTATAGTATCACAAAATGTTCTGGTATAAGCGTGGTTTTCATGAATGAATCCCTAAATTAAATTTGATGATGCGTGAGAATTTGTTAGATTTTACTACATCCACTTGGTCCCATTACCATTTGGTACAATAACCATTTGGTCCTATTTACCATTTAGACCAAAACCCAATAGTCTAGGGACCGTTTCGGGGCCACCCCTTTACAGACCTCAAAGGCCCCTCCCCTTTTTGACATGAAAATTATGGGTCAACCCCATAGAAACGTATTTCGTTTTAAAGTTTGGAGTGACAGATAACTCATACTGGCCCATGTCCCATGCCTGTGGCACCCCCGGTGATGCATGATGAGCCTATACCGGTTATATTATTTATATACCTTGTAAAGACCGGAAAAGAAGAACAATTAGCCCGGCAAAATGTCACTTTCAATACATGCAGGCCGCATATGTCTTCTTCTTAATTTTTTGGGTACACTAATTTGATGAATGTAGTATGTTTATACACGTGCCCGTCTCATTTACATATATGTGGGGGCCAAAAATATTAGACCAAATGGTTATTAGTCTATATGGTCAGTAGACTTAATGGTTAATGGACCAAACAATATTATACTAAATGGACATTAGACTATATGATTATTAGACGTGGTAATTAGCCTTTCTGGTACTAGACCTTTTGTATATACAGACTTGATATTTAGTATGGAATATTTTTTTGCAAAATTCCAAGACTGGTCTGGAAGGGGTCTGCATAAACCGCACGGGCTAAATATTAATCGGGGTGTGTCGGGAGATGGTGTAACATACTTTTTTGACAGAAAATGTGCTTTCCAAATTCCATTAGTTTACATTATGGCGCTCATAATGTAGTGAATTATCCTAAAATTGCGGTTTTAAGGAGACTGAATTGGATTTGTGTGTGGGTTTTAATTTCTGAATTTGAGCAACATCATTCTGTTATTATCAAATTTATTGAGGTTTAAGGTGATGTTTACTGAACCTTAATACCAATAAGTGTTCATCAGAACTGAAATGCACTTGTAATTTACCAGTTTTGAAAATGGGAGGAGCTTAAAATATGGCTCTTAAAAGTGGTACGCACTCAGAAAGTTTGAATGGCCCTTACAATCTTACTGTACACAAAGAAGCAGCGTGAGTTCATTGGACAACCAGAAATCCGCGCAGTTGTTTTTGTACCATAAGTTTATAACATTTGACCCCCGGGGGTCATTTAAACTTTCTGAGTACGTATCACTTTTAAGAGCCATATTTTAATCTCCTCCCATGTTCAAAAATTTGTACATTGCAAGTGTATTTCAAATGTGATAAATGCCAATTGCTGACGAAGTTTAGGAAATATCACCTCAAACCCCTATACATTTGATTTTGATAATAACAGAACAATTTTGCATAAAGTCCGAAATTCCAGCCCAGTCCTCGAATTTTGCGAGAAAATATTCCATACTAAATGTCAAGTCTGTAGATAAATGGGTATTAGACCAAATGGTATTAGACCAAATGGCAATAGATCTGACACCTGATAAAGTCCCCGAATGCGTGAGTCTCACGCTCAATGAGATATTGTAAACGTACATCATTACATGTACATATTCACATTCAATTTTAGACAATGCTTGAAGTACCTGTACATGTTATCAAATTCGCCTTTGAAAAGAAATGAAAATTCCATTGCATTGGTAGCAGATATTATATGAAGTATGGCGTGTGTTTGTTTTGTTTTGTTATAAATGTGTTGTTGTTTTTGCCTGATCTAACAGTTAACTAAATATTAGTCAATTTTATTTTAAATATGATTTATTACCTAAACAGTGTAATGTTGGTTGCAAATTCCACTTTCGAAAATATGTTTAAAGACACAAATTCCTTGGAAAAAAACAAATTCCATTAAAAAAAACACATTCTGTTATTAGAAACATATTAGAAAAATCCTGTTTTTGCCCAAATTCCACCATGATATTACGTAATTATATCAATTGTATAATGTAGTCCAAGGCAAAACTATTCAAGTTGGGTTTTACCAGTTTTTTAAACATTCCAACTGCAATTTCAATTAATCCGTTGTTCCTGTCACTTCAAAGCTGTATGCGCAACCAAAGTGTAATTTTACACTTGTGGCAGAAATAGATCGTACAAAATTTTTGCTTGTATTTTGCATGCTTGAGTAGTCATGGGTAATGTACATGTTCAAATCGCTACGGTCCACAGAAATTTCTGAATCTACATTGATTCAAATCCATTGAAATCGGGATTAACCAATAATGTGTCCTCATAGGCAACATTGAACTACATCAGCCCAATCTGATCTTGACACTGGGCGTATTTGGGTTGCATATCAGCATCAAGACAAATTAATGTGTATGTTATTGTTACACACCACACATATGAAACTGCTTTGATCCAGATATAAGCAATACAGATTGAAATGAATCAAAAGTGCCACATTCATGGCCTCGTGCATTGTCAAGAATTGCATGAAGCTTAAACTCCAGTCGCCAGCGATCTAGTGGTTTACATTTGACCAATGAACTGAATTGTTATTTCTGAAGCAAAAAGAAACGATCAAGGTCATTAGTCAAATATGCAATTGCTTGCTTAGTTCGACTGAAGTGTTAATTCAGCCTTTCGGGAAAGGAAGTAACAAACAAAATATCTACAACTAGCACGTCCACCACCCACATTGTGAATTACAACACGGTATTCATGGGGAATACCCTTATTAAAGGCACTATCAGATCAGAAAACCTCACTGGCTAGAAATTCTAGAAAATCATCTAGTGTTAAGGGCTGTGCAATAATTATCAGCCCCCATTTCGGGGGTAAAATTTCGAACGGCTCGCCAAAATCGCTTGCCCCCCTCTCGGCCCGCCAAAATCGCTTGCCCCCCCTCTCGGCCCGCCAAAAATTCTTTGCCCCCCCCCCTTGAACATGCCAAATTTTTGGGATCCCAAATTCCAAACTTTAAATGGTCTAGATGTATGTTGTGAGCGCAGCGAGCAGGAAAATGTGCATATTTAAGCGTTTCCGTACCGTTTTCCTAAGCCTTTTTAGAGCGTTTTATTAGGCGCCCTGTGAATGCGTGCCAAAAATCGCTTGCCCCCCTCTCGGCTTGCCAAAATTGCTTGCCCCCCCCTTTCGGCTCGCCAAAATTTCTTGCCCTCCCCCCAATTTTACCCTCCCCAGGGCTCATAATTATTGCACAGCCCCTAACATAACCTGCAAGTGATACGAGTGAAAATGAGGAGTCTGACCCTACGGACAACAATTATAGCTACGTGCAATAATGTAGGTTTAGTTTTGTCGTATTCTTCCTGTTTGTTAATTCTGTAATAACCTGTGTGCCAGGTATTTTTAATACATGTGCAATAGTATTTTGGTCAGAGTCAATATTTTGTGTGCAATTTGTGCTTTTCTAAATGTAATGCCCTTTTTATAGATGCAATAATATTCTTAATGTCTTTTAAGATTTTGTAAAATCTTTTTAAATTTGCTTAATATGTTTGTGCAATTTGTAATTTTACATGTAATTTTGCTGATTATGTGGCCACTATTATGTGAATAATAAAATACCAACAATAATACCAATTAAACCTAATGATAACTTGATTGACTTACCCATCACTTTTAAGTCATTCCTAAAATAATTTAATATTTTTACTGCTTTGCGTGGCCAGTGCCTTTAAGCGTTTTATTTCCTCCTGTGTAACACAATAGTAGTTATTGTTGTACAACTTGCACATTAACCACGCACATTCAATTGTGAATGACAATACGGTGATTCCATGGGAAATACCCTTCATGTTTTTTATTTCGTCATATTTTGTGTTTCCTCATATAACACAATAGTTATTGTTAACATTCTATCAACAACAAAACACATGATCATAAAACCGTGCATTCCAAAATAATAAGGCAGGTCAAATTTACAACTCTCCATCCCTAACCATGCTAACCACCCAAAACGTAATCAGTGATAAAATACTGATTTCACTGGGAATTCCCGTCAACGTTTTTATTTCCTTATATTGCACAATATTCATTCTTGTTAACACTATTTATTGATGAGTAAAACAATAAAACAACAAAAGTCTGTAGATAAAATGGGTATTAGACCAAATGGTATTAGACCAAATGGCAATAGATCTGACACCTGATAAAGTCCCCGAATGCGTGAGTCTCACGCTCAATGAGATATTGTAAACGTACATCATTACATGTACATATTCACATTCAATTTTAGACAATGCTTGAAGTACCTGTACATGTTATCAAATTCGCCTTTGAAAAGAAATGAAAATTCCATTTCCATTGCATTGGTAGCAGATATTATATGAAGTATGGCGTGGTGTTTGTTTTGTTTTGTTATAAATGTGTTGTTGTTTTTGCCTGATCTAACAGTTAACTAAATATTAGTCAATTTTATTTTAAATATGATTTATTACCTAAACAGTGTAATGTTGGTTGCAAATTACACTTTCAAAAATATGTTAAAAGAAACAAATTACTGGAAAAAAACAAATTACATTAAAAAAAACACATTCTGTTATTAGAAACATATTTCTAAAATCAGCAATCAAAATAAATATCATATCAATCTAGGAAACCCGAGTTTCATATCATTAGTTAGCAGGGAGATTCATATGCAAATTCCATGAAAATTAACAAATTCCACTATAATAAAAGAGCAAAATCCACATGAAAATAGTTATCAAACTTAAATCAATAATAACCTTGGTTGAGAATTGAAGCCGTATTGTGAATGTAAAATAATTAGTATGTTTACACATTGGAAAACGTTAATTGAGTACAAAAAAAAAGCAAAAAACGGAAAATCCGCCAAAATCAACAAACTCCCCTGCAGTATAGGAAAAAAGTCCCACGCTAATTTAAACATATTTCAGAAGTACAACATGTTGGTTATATTATCCAAAAGGTTTGATCCAATGTTAGCCTGAATATAGCAGAAAATGTGATTTGAAAATGCTCTTTTTTCGCTACTTTCAAAATTATGAAAAATCCTGTTTTTGCCCAAATTCCACCATGATATTACGTAATTATATCAAAAGAAATACATTTTTCTGAATAGGTCAAATTATAAAGCATAGTTCAATTTCAATATGTTCAACTTTCTGTCAGACCCAGGTTATTTCAAAGGACATTTTCATGATGTCAAATGTTGTTCATTTTTAAGCTGTATCAATTCTGAGGCAGGTCAAAAGAGGGCCAATTTTAGGGGGGTCATGGAATTTCCCCCAGGGGGGTCACCTGATTTTTTTACTATCATAGTTGTGAACCATCTGACCTAGCTAGACTACATACCAAATATCATTGGATTTGGCTGACCTTCATCTTTCAGCTTTGTGTACAGGCCGCATGGTGCTTAGAAAATATTCCACTTAATACATGCCTTGCGATTGTCTGCGCTCACAAGTTGTTGTTTTGTTTTTATTTTGTGTTTGTTTTTAATTCCCTTGTCGATTATTCAAGTCTTGATTTCTACTCCAATCCATGATGACTTTTTGAGGCTTTGATTCTTCTCGACGTTTTTTAAGGGGGAATATGATTCATTAGTAGTATTTGGGTTTATAATTGTGTTATTACTCGAGCATGAGCAAATATGAGGCAAATTATGAGGCTGGTTACGCCACATTTTTGGTAACTATAAGCAGGATAAGAAACACAGATCTCAGAAAAAAATGTGCAGCATTTTTAAGCATTTTATACAAATTTCTGTACAATATATGCCTTTTGAGAGCTTAAATATGCTAGATGATTAATGAACACGATTTAAAAAAGACTGGTTTTTTCCTGAACCGTGAGAACGTTATAACAAAATGTGTGATTTGCATAAATAATAGTTTCCTATTTAAAGCCATAGGCCTATTATAACATTTCTGTAAAAATAGATTAGTATTTATTTTCCATAAAATGTTAGCTTTTACTGTCAGATATGTCCCTTTTAATTTTGAGCCGAACAAGTGAGGTAAAGCATAGAAAATTGGAATTTACTACTAGCGCCCATGCATGTTACTCCCGTGGTTGTAATACGGTACGATCCTCGGGGTGTGTGTGTGTATGTGTATCCCGCACGCCGTGTACGTACTGTACATACGTGTTCGACTAATATTTCCATCGTAATAATATCAAAATCTCGGATTTTGACAAAACTACAGCACCTTAAGTCTTGATATTTGCAGAGTATCTTTATTGACATTACAATCGAGTAACAAGCAGAATTTAAAATTTGTTTGAGGGCGTTCTCCTCAGCAAATGTTATAATATGGCTTTAAATGTTAGTTTTCACTAATCACATTGTCCCCTTTGAGCTAAACAAATGAGGTAAAACGAAGAAAATTGCTATTTCATTCCAGCGCCTATAATGCGTGTCAGCTGGCGTGTATTACTCAATTTTTATTTTATCGATGAAACCAGTGGAACAAGAAGGAAACCCACAATTTTAATGACATTGTGTATAAAACAATTGCAATGTTCGGAATAATGCTATATGAATAAGAACGTAATCATCACCATCAAGAGCGTGTTTATAGTATTATTAGTATATAGTGAGGCAGATTATCCGGTATTTAGCGTATACCGTAGAATTCCGTCTACATTAAGCATGCCTAGGTAAGGGTCGGTTCATAGTGCATATTCGAAGACGAATATTCGGCTTCGAATACTTTTTGTGACGTCAAAATATATACGGCAACGAATAAAATATGAGTTGAACCGGATTAAATATCGCGCAACTGATAGCGAGATACTATTGATTTATATGAAAGGCTCGAGGTCACCTGAATATCGTTCGACGAACGATGATTTCAAAAATCCCCAATGAAAATTAAAGGATCTGGAATGAGCGTTTTGAGCGTTTCGACAGTATTTTTGTGGGACATGAGAGCACATCAGACATATCGAATTACATTATGAATACGAAGAATGTCTTTCTGATATCAAATAATTTTCATTTTTTGAAATTCACGATATAATACAAATTTTATGACAAATTATTAGAATGTGATATTTTTCACATATTGATATATAACAGTCCTCGAAGTAAATATTATAAATCTAATGATATTTTTCTTAAAGTGTATGTAGCTGGGAGGAAAAGCCGGCGATCAATTGAAAATTTTGCCCTTTCATATTGAAGATATGGATTTTTTCCCAAAAAGACCTAATTGTTTTTGGTGTTTGGGGAAAAAAATCCATATCTTCAATACGAAAGGTCAAAATTGTCAATTGATTGTTGGCTTTTCATCCCACCTACATACACTATAAGTATAAATCATCAGATTTATTAAGTTACTGTTAAATATCAAAAATATCAATTTTTAATCATTTGCCATAAAATGTGTATTTCATTGCGAATTTCAAAAAATCAAAATTATTTGATATCATCAGGACATTCTTCGTATTCTGAATCCTATTCGATATGTCTGATGTGCTCCAATGTCCCACAATAAATAGACCTACTGTCCAAACGTTCATACCCCATCCCTTAACATGCCCAGTTGTCAAATACGCCTGGATAGTTCCAACATGGCTGATAACGAACTGAAAGAAAATGCTTTAGGCGCACACCACTAAATAATCTTCCCATTGAAATACGTGTAAAAACACCGGTTTTCTTTGCTCATTTTGAGGCCTATTGGGCTCGTTTAAAATTTTTTTATGATGACCAGTCAATTGTAAATCGATGAAAGTTTAACATATGTTTCAATGTATAGGGGTCCTTCCACCTCGTTTTCCCGCTACGAGGCCGCGAACA